>NC_134687.1:74116409-74443075 GCF_050947455.1 Rhinoderma darwinii
TGTAGATTTTCACTGCACCATTTAATGTACTTGGTTGAATGAGAAATAAAAAAGCAATTCCTCCATTTTTTGGGGTTTTAATTTTTACGGCGTTCCCGGTGCGGTAACAACGACAAGTTAACTTTATATTGCAGGTCAATACAATTTCGGCAATACCAAATTTATATAATTTTTTTATGTTCCACTACTTTTACAAGGAAAAGACTGAAAGTTAAAAATAAATTAGTTTTGTGTCATCATTTTCTGAAAGCCATAACTTTTTTATTTTTCTATCGATTGAGCGGTACGAGGGCTTATTTTTTACGGGGCGAGCTGTAGTTTCTATTGGTACCATATTGGAGTACATGAGACTTTTTGATCACTAATTATTAAATTTTGTGTGGAAGATGAAGTGACCAAAAAAAAACAATTTTGAATTATTCTTTTTTTATGGCGTTCACCGTGCAGGTTAAATAATGTTATATTGTAATAGTTCGAACTTTTACGGAAGCGGCTATATCAGTTATGTGGAAAAAAAATTTGTTTACATTGCACTTGAGGGAAAATGGGAAAAGGTTTATTTTTTTATCAATCCCTTTAGAAAACTTGAACTAGTGATCGCCTGTATGATATAATGCAATAATGTATTGCAGTATATCGTGACACTGACAGTCCCCTATGAGACTGGGGGGGGGGGTGATGCAATGTTATAGGGGGAAAACCCTGTTTTTAATGGCTTAGATGCCGCGGTTGCTTTTGACCGCAGCATCTAAGGGGTTAAACTACCGGAACCCCGCTCATTACACTGAAGCATCGGCTGTTACATACAGCTGACACACTTTTTCTATGGAGCAGGCTCAGCCAGTGAGCCTGCTCCATGCTCCCTCACCCGACCTCCGCCATATATATATATAAGGCAGATGTCGGAGAGTGGTTAAGGTTGTCAATGCTGCTGGCTGAAGAAAACTAGAATATCAGTGATATTGTTCAAAACGTTTATTTGGTGCAATTACATCTACGCCTTAGGTGACCGTACCTCCACTCTGGTTGACTGTCAACAGTAGTAGTTAAGAGAACATACCGGTCTCTTCCTTACGACAACACACCGGACTATCAACGTACAAAGGTAAGTAGAAAAGATCTAAAAGGCACCAAAATCAAGTTCAAAGTGTAAAGAAAGGGTAGTGGCTTTCTTTACCCTTTGAACTTAAATTTAGCGCCTTTTAGAGCTTTTATACTTACCTGTGTATGTTGATAGTCATGGTATGTTCTCCTAACTACTAATGTTGACAGTTAACCAGAGCGGAGGGCAGCTATAAATACCCCGTCTAAAGGACCCTGTATTACAGGGACAGCACAAAAACTTCAATACCACCACGTATTGCTTAATTTCCCCTGTGGCGGCACTGCAGGAGAATGGAACACTTGCTGCCAGGTTCCCTACAGTTAACAGCTGATTGTTGGGGGTCTCAGTAGCGGGACAACATGTGAACAGCTTTTTCTCTGCAGATCCTGCTAATGAAAAGGGATTGTAAAAAGCAGAAAACCCTTCTGAACCCAATAAAAAGCTTAGGACCCTAAACAAGTTTCTATATTCTGTCCGACATGCTGGCCACAAAAGTTTCACTCTATGCTTTCTATTAGAATAACTCCTGATTTTCCATTTGTAGTTGGCAGTGTGCATTGCTCTTGCTTGCTAATGTTTATAATATAAAATAATTTCGTTACATTTTTTAAATAAAAAAAGTTCAAAAGAAATCTGGAAAATCAGAAATTGCATAATTATTGTGCACACAAAGGCATCCCAGCAATGTAGGCAATGATGCAATATAATACTGATGCATACGGATACTTTGCAGCTTGGATCATAAGACTGTATTATACAATGTTTGGAGTCATCTCTTACATACATAATGTACAGTAGCAAAGAGAAACATTTGATGTTAATTTGTTCTTAGGTGGGGCTCAAAAAGCAGATGTTTTTTTCTGTGACAGTAACTTAAGAAAGTACTATTTTAATTTTTAGTGTATATAACAGGAGCTTTTTCACTGCAACATTTTCCATATTTATTGTATATGACATACTGTATACCTTTAGCTACCTAACCTTTCCATACATATATATATATATATATATATATATATATATATATATATATATATATATATATATATATGTACTTTTTTTTCTGTTTCTATAAGTTACGATATAAATTGACTCTTATAAGGACTCTTCACAATTTTTTAAGATTCCAACATGACATCCTTTTGAACACATGAAAATACAGAAGACTTTGTACTGCTTGTTTCTGAAAAAGATAAAATGCACCATTAAGCTTCTGGTTGGTGGGGAAAGTTCTGAAGCAAAACCTGTATCTCCCAATATTTCCTTCCATTAGGCTGTCACTTTTTAGCCTATAAAATAGAATAGTTGCGGAAAATTCTGCAGATGTAGGTAGATCTTACCCTGCAAAAAATTCACCAGCTTTTCAGTGATTGTTCACATGTCCACTCTTACCAGTAACTGATGAATTCTAAACTATAAAATAGGGAGGACGATGTACTTTTAAAAGTTTTATAAAATCGTGGACTATATTTACATTATGTAAAGAAGAGTATCATTTACCAACTAACATCAAGTAGTTCACCAAGGGTAGAGATAATTTGAGAATCAGTGGGCCATTAATATGATTTTACTGTAGCTTTTCCGATTTTCAGTATTTTGATGGTATTTCTCTACAATTTGAGAATAAATTAGTTTGATATAAAATAGAAATTAAGCTGCTAGCTAGTCAAATATTTTGTTTCAAAACACATTTTTCAATTAAAGATTATCTCCCTCTGCTACACAATTGGGAAAACTGACAGCTGCATGCCAGTATTATAGCATTAAAATTTGCAGATTATGGTGCACGCCATATTAGACCAATAATTTGTGACTTTTTTCTGTTTTCCACCTCTCACGGCACTTTAAAAAAAAATTAAAAAAAATGGGTAGAGCTTAGCGGCAGGAGGTGGGCCAACATTAGCCCAACAAATTTACTATTATTCATGCCAGAATTTGGGGTAACTTATAGCGGAAATCTTTGCCAGCTCTTAGCTGGCGAATATTTCCATTCCTGGCACACAGACAGCTCAAGATGCATAAATTAGTTGCCTCTTTTTCCTACAGGCACCAGACTAAGAATGGCGTTTAAAAACTAAATCTGCCACATTCTCTCAATGAAGCTTCCCTTTATAGTATAAAAGAAAGTCTGCTTCTACTTTTCCCTGCCTGAGTGGATGTGACCTAAACAAGCCTGTGTAGCAAAGAGAGCAAGTTATACACCCACTGACCTGCCTCGTCTTTGATCCGAGTCCCAATGCTTGGGAATGATGACATCACCATACCAGCGATGCAGGTGGGACAAACACCACCACCAGTGGTGAGGTCATCACAGTGCTCCGAGCAGTCGAAAAAGGGAATCTGTTGGCTGCTCATGCTACCTGTCCGTGTGGGGGGGGGGGGTGTGCTCCATCATCTCAATTCCGTACAACAAGTCAGCAAAATAATGTCAAGTTTGTCAATCATCTAGAATATCATAAAATTGCACCATCTTCATGATACATAACCTAGGCAAAAAAAGCAATTTCAAATGTAACTTGCATGTTGCAACAGAAATGCACACACACTGGATGTGTGGAGTGATTGTCCAGAAACAAACAGCGTTGACATGTAGCCAATGTCAATAAATATAGTTTATGTGACCTTTTTTTTTCGACAAGAACATAATCTGTCGTCCCAGCAAGATTCTTCATGGAGTGTATTATAGCAGAACGTTACAATCATAAATACAGACAACGCTAATTTTCTACAATCATATTTGCCTTGTGAAATATTAAAGCTCCTGGAACAAAAAAAAATACTTGAGATATTTGCATGTTTAAAAAAGAAAAAAATAATAACAGCAGACTAATGAATGTAGCAGTATATTGATTTCCTGCTCTACTTGGCTGACTTGTAAAGTTGGCAAAAGTACAGGGGGCCTGCACAGCTCCAGGCATATGTCTCATGTTAAGAAAGACTGCATGTTATAAACACTTCAATGAAAATTACCATTCAGTTTGAGGCCAATTCAGACCAGGTGCTGAATGGAGAATAAATAGGTAACATATGAACCCAGAAAGTTTGGAGGAAAATGAGAAGGGAGATTATATAGATATTATTCCTGATGCTGAATCAAGAGAGATGCATTATGTAGTACAGTCCAGCAAACCAAGCCTGGACGGTATCCAAGGAACGAACACAGAATGAATCCATCACCCATTTAAAGACACATGAGTCTGCAACTTGTTTCACTGCAGTTTTAAAAGGAGTATAAAAAAATATTCATAAATGGTTATTAATGATCAAACTTCAGTAAAATACATAAGCTTCAACTGATTATTACAAAGAACTCTACTCTCTCATGGCAATGCCGCTTAATGTTATTCCCAATGGTCTCTAAAACTATAGGTTATTCTAAATCTTACTAATGACAAATAGGAGAATTGGCTCCGGCACCGTATAACGTTCCCATGGGCTATTAGTACAGTTAATAGGAGAGCAGATGTAGGCACAAGGCCAAAAAAAGTCAGCAAGAGATTTAAAGAAAAGCCTCCAATCTTTAATTAAAAGGAGATTTACAAGGTCGCCGTGTACTATGTTAAGAAGGCTATGTGAAAAAGTATCCTAAAACCGCAAGAGTCATATATATTCACCGTATGAGCAGGTAAAGACAGAGAAATAAGAATAGATCCATCTTCAAGGAAACTTGCCAAGGATTTCTCCTTTTCTGGGCCTCAAAGGCTAAAATCCGAGTGGACAACAAATGTACAAGATAGCTGACTGAGAGAAAAAGAGGTGAGGTATTACTGCTTCACATAAAAATGTGGTTTCGTGCAGTTAACATGTATTTTGATTTGTCCTCAAAGTCCACACTACGTATTTACTTTGGAATGAAAATATGGCATGTAGCAGACGATTGAAAAAGATACAAATCCTTGATTTATTTCGGTCTTGGAAGAAAAACAAAAGAAAAGTAGGTCTTCCAACAAAAAAAGGCCTACCCCTTACCTCCACACAGAGGAAATCATTTGTGGGCTGAATCATATTGCTAGTACATAGTAAAATGATGATATAAGTAAGGTTGGCGCTACACAGAAATGTTGAAGAGTGACTAGTGATAGCGACGTTCATGCAACACTTGCCAAATCCATTATGAGTAACATGTACAGGCAACTTTCATGAAGTTTACAAGCAACTGTAGTTGCGGCGGGCCTCTACGAGTCTGAGCAGAGAGCTCCATTTTTTTAATTGGAATGGCTTCCAAGTAATACTATATTTCCACTGAAGGGGAAATGTTTAACTAACCGCATCTTGCCTCAGTGATACCAACTGATTGTGGTGAATTTCTGAAGCAGGACCCTCAGTGATCAGCTGATCGTGGGACCGGCTTCAATTGCAGAATGGGTTCTCTTAATGTGGCAACCCCTTTAGGAAATGAATGGTAAGAACAACAAAATAATGCAAATCAAGCTGTTGTGTGAGAAATACCTGTAGCCCCAGACTGAATGTATAGGACTCTGGGAGGGCAAGTTATTTTGACTTATGATCAATCAGAGATTTACTTGAGAATAGAATTGTATGCACTAGCATCCATATCTGTTTTGTTCTATTTTCCGCCCATAGTAACTTTAGACAGAGGGCTTGATCAAGTAACTCTAGATCCTACAAACACATACGAAGAAACCCAAATATTTTTAGTCCAAAAATAGAAAAAAATGTCCATCCCAGGCCAAGACAAACAATGCCCCATCAAGTCAAATGTATACTGCCAAGGGAGTATAAATGAATAAATACCCCAAATTGGTAAACAAACTAATAATATCAAAGGGCAAGTGTAATAAAAAAATCATTGAACCAATTTGACAAACCAAGTCACCGTAAAAGAGAAGACCAATGACAGTAAAGTGTAAAACTTAATAAATAGAGCAGAGTATAACCTGGAGCCGGAGGACCTAAATGCCCCCACACACATTTAGCCGCCAAGTTCCTCAAGAGGTACTCATTCTCCATGCTTCCAGATGTAAGAATCTATGAATACAACTCAAACCTGATTTCTGCAAAAATGCTCTAAATTTGTCAAACTACAATAGAGAAGCAAGTTCACATGCAGATTTCCTTCTTTCTGTAATACACTCCTAACCCTCTTTAGAAATTTTTTGCTTCTACCCCTCAGTACATGCACCAGTTACGTATCTCAGAGTTCATTACCTGGCATCCTACATCAATGACAAGATTGACGAAATCCATGAGCATGATTTTAGTAGCAGTGCTCCACATTTCTTCTGATGTTTCCACTTCTATGTACAATTCTACCATTTGTCCTGGACCCCAGGCCCACTTGGATTTATAACTATCTGACTCAATTACTGACTTGTCTCAATTTCTGTAGACGATTGCTGGAAGGTATTCCATTAACCAAACTTGCTTTTCTCCAAACCATGATGAATGTTTCAGTCAAGCTAAACTTTCTAAAACTTGATAAAAACCGGTTCTGCTTTTTATAGCTTATTTTACTGGTCATCTTCTAGTGTACTATTTGAAACTAATATAAAAAGCTCTCCACAATGCTAATTTTCATCTCTTCTCTCATCTTTGTCTATCATCTTACCATATGAATAACCTAGAATAATATCCTCCCGCTTTCCTTTTTACTTTTCCTTCTTTTTGGATCCACTCCTGTGGTTGGTTCAGAAAACTGCACCAAAAACTGCATGTGTGATTCCTGCCTAAAATTACTTTCAAATATCTTAAATATAGAGCTAGGGTACAGATGCATAAGAAATACTTGCCCTGCAGCACTGGCTCCTCAAAGGGTCAGCTAATGAGGGATCATTGGTTATTTATTAATATTAATTTTTTTCCCCCTTTTTTTTAGTAGGGAATATTTGGAAGACAATTCCTTAAGATTCACAAAATGCGTTACTCAATATTTGGTCTGGGCATCGCTACGAGTTTGACCAAAAGAAAAAGGTAAAACTAGGTGCAAAAGGTCAATATAACAATTATATAATTTAATTATTTGTATCATTATAATTTAAGTGAAATATTTATCAAACATGCTGCCAACAAATTGTGGAAACTCCTCATTATCAACCCTACAATGTAGCAATTAAAGCAATCTATTAAGAAAGTGGTAGTTACAGAGCAACGTGACAGATTATGACATCTACAACCGAATTCATGCAGGTTTCAGGGGGCATTGCACATATATGTTGATGATTTGTGTGGTTAATGACCTCTTAAGGGCACGCGACAGAGGTGATTGTTCAATCTTAATACCCCTTGACCTATCTGCAGCATTTTATACCAAAGTCAAGGAATTTTAATAGAGAAACTGAAAAACTACTGCAGCCATGGTGGTCATTCGACATAAATCTTCAGATGGGTCATATTGAGAACTCCCGAGCTACATGTAGTATCTAATGATAGACTCAATATAGTTCCTAACTGCACAATGTGGTAGTCCTACCATCCTTCTCTATGATCCATTGAATGCACAGATGTTCAAAGTACAATTGATCTTGAAAATTTCAGTAGCATGATCGCTCTACTAAAATCCTCTCTGCAGATTACAATTCCTTTACGATTTTTTTTGCCACAAGTGTTATAAACAACAAGTCATTACATGTTACCAAAGTGAAAATAAAATAACATCAGTAGAAAGTTTGTTACCTAAGAATAACTCGGTTCTCAAGGGAACTAAAAATCAAAAATTATAGACACTATATGGACAAAAGTATTAAGACACCTACACATAACACCTTCAGGAGCTTTTATGAAATCCCATTCTAAAGCCATAGGCATTAATATGGAGTTGGTCCCCACTTTGCAGCTTAAAAAACTGCTTCCACTCTTCTGGAAAGTCTTTCTACAAGATTTTGGAGTGTCTGTGGGAATTTTTTTACTTATTCATCCAGAAAAGTATTTGTGAGGTCAGACACTAATGTTGGAAGAGGGGGCCTGGATCACAATTTCCATCCTAGCTTATTCCAAAGGTGTTGGATGGAGTTGAAGTCAGGACTCTGTGTGGGCCATTCAAGTTCTTCACCACCAAATTCACCCAACCATGCCTTTATGTAGGGGCGTAGCTAGGGGGGGCAGGCGGGGCATGTTCCCCGGGCGCAAGGGAAGGGGGGGCGCCGAAGAGAAGCTGATCGCTGCTGACAAGCGCCCCGTATGTCGGACACCTGCAGCAGCTTAGGAAGAGCCAGGAAATTAGGGCGTTCGGACTGGGGTCTGTGACGGCCAGGGAGTGGACCAGTCCCGTCACCTGACCTGTCACCTGACCTCAAATCAGTGACATGAGGTCAGATGACTCGGGTCAGGGGACAGGTCCACTTCCGTGCTGCAGCCTCCCAGCATCTGAAGTTACACATGCCGAGAAGCAGAGAGGAAGCTCCGCCCACAGCCCACCCTGACCTGTCAGCAAGGAGACATGGTGAGTGTCTGTGTGTGTAGTGTGAATACAGTGTGTGTCTCTGTGTTTGTATGTGTATATGTTACAGTGTGTGTGTGTGTGTGTGTGTGTGTGTGTCTGTCTGTCTGTGTCTCTGCATGTGTTTGTCTCTTATATCTACTACATTATTAGCACGTAACATCTACTAGATTATCTGTACTGTGTAGTAGAGCTGAGATTGTAATTTAGCACAATTTGTTATCTGTGGTGTTACATAGGACTGCAGATAACATCTACTACATTATCTGTACTCAGAGAGTTATCACTGCATTATATGTGGTGTTACATAGGACTGCAGGGGACACAACTACATTATCAGTACTCAGAGAGTTATCAGTGTGCTATCTGTAATGTTATATAGGACCGCAGGTAACATCTACTACATTATCTGTACTGTGTAGCAGTGCTGAGATTGTAATTTAGCACAATGTGTTATCTGTGGTGTTACATAGGACTGCAGGGGACACAGCTACATTATCAGTACTCAGAGAGTTATCACTATGTGTTATCTGTGGTGTTACATAGGACTGCAGGCAGCAGTTACTACATTATCTGTACTCAGAGAGTTATCACTGTGTTATCCGTGGTGTTACATAGGACTGCAGGTAACACTACTACATTATCTGTGCTCTGTACATATGTGCCTGTGTGCGTATATATGGGTCTGTTTGTGAATGTGTCTTTGTGCTTGTATATTTGTGCCTTTTATGTATTTGTATATGTTCCTGTCTGTGTATTTATCTGCCGGTGTGTATGTGTATATGTGTCTGTACGTCTATATATTTACCTGTATGTATATATTCCAGAATGTGTGTATGTATATTTGCCTGTATGTCTAAATATCTGTCTTTATGTATGTACAGTATATATGTTCCAGCGTGTCCATATATGTGGTTAATTTTTGGTTTGTGTAGGGGGCGGCAATAGAGTCCCGCACAGGGCGCCATCCAAGCTAAGGCCGGCCCTGGCTGTCACCAACCCTAGTCAGAAGGAACTCCGCCGCTGCCTGCGCCGCATGACCCCCTCGGCTTTTCCGGTAAGTCACACCAGGCAGAGCGGAGAGTGGTAGCGGTAGGCTACCGCTCACCGGTCTGTTCAAGTGTGGCGCTAAGTACAAGGGGTGGGAGTGTGGCACTATTTAAAACGGGGGAATGTGGCGCTATTTACAAGGGGGATGTGTGTGGCGCTATTTACAAAAGGAGCAGCGGGCTGTGTGTGGCGCTATCTACAGGGGGCTGTGTGTGGCCTCTTTAATTTATTTTCTGTTAATTTATTTTTATGTTAATTACATTATAAAACTAGATCGCTTGTAAAATGTAGAAGTGCTTTTATACTCGCGTTACATTAAAAAAAAAATTGAAAAAAAATTACACCTCATTGATTGGTAGGGAAAGAAAACATGGCGAGGGGGAAGGCGATGTCGGGAAATAAGTTGGGGGGGGGGGCGCCAATCTGAATCTTTGCCCCGGGTGCAGGAGAACCTATCTACGCCTCTGCCTTTAATGCTGGAAAAGAAAAGAGAAGAGCCTTCCGCAAACTGTTCCCACAAAGTTGTTCAAAATGTCTTGGTATGTTGAAGCATTAAAATTTCCCTTCAATGCAACAAAGCGGCCTAGGCTAACCCATAAAAAAACAATCACATAGCATTGCCCCCCCTCCATCAGACTTTACATTTGGCACAATTCAGTCCGGCAGGTAATGTTCTCCTGGCATTTGCCAAACCTGTCTCATCTGTCAGATAGAGAAGGGTGATTTGTCACTCCCCAGAACACATTTTCACGCCACCAGAATCCAGTGGCGGCGTGCTTTACACCACTTCATCCGACACTTGGCATTGTGCTTGGTGATGTAAAGCTTGTATGCAGCTGCTCAGCCATAGAGAACCATGCTATGATGCTCCTGGGGCATAGTGTTAGTGTGGATGTTAATGCCACTGGAGGTTTGGGACCCTGCAGTTATTGAGTCAGCAGAGGGTTGGAGATTTTTATGCATTATGCGACTCAGAACTCGGCGACCCCGTTCTGTAACTTTACGTGGCCTACACTTCGTGGCTGAGTTGCTGTGGTTCCTAAGTGCATCCACTTTGCAATATTACCGCTCACAGTAGATCGTAGAGTATCTTCTGTAGGGGTTGATAAATTTCACAAACTGACTTGTTATAACGATGGCAACCTATTACATTACCACGCTCAAATTCAGTGAGCTCCTTAGAACGACCCAAGTGTTTGTAAAGGCGACTGCATGGCTAGGTGCTTAATTTTATACATCTGTGGCAATGGGACTGAAACACCTGAATTCAATCATTAAAAGATGTGTCTTAATACTTTTGTCATTATAGTGTACATATTATTTATTTTACTCACTTTTATTATGTTAAAGGATAGGACTGTATTTTGATCCCTCCCTGGAAACCCCATCTGTGAATCAGACCAAAAAACTACTAATGTATGTGAAGGAGAGAATATAAAATATAAATCTACAGCCTGCCCCCTGTGTCCAAGGACAGGGATGGAAAATTTCCTTTGGACACCGAGTAACAACACTGTATAATTGCATATGTGTATGATAATAATAATAATAATAATAATAATAATCTTTATCTCCAGACAATATCAGACATAACATAGTGACAAAACTAATTAACAATTCACACAAGAGGAGTGAGGACCCTCCTCGCAAGAGCTTACAATCTATAAGGAAATAGGGGAGACACAAAATGTAAAACGTGCTTGTATGAGCAAATCTGTTAATACACCAAAAAGAGCATTTCCTATATTTTCTATTACATAACTGTAATCCCTCAATATAAGACCATGAAAACAAAAATACAGATGTGTGTTTTAGCCTCCAGTGTCCTATATGGATGAAATAAGGTTCTGTAATAGGAGACTAGTTCGACAAAGGACATTTTCACAGATTCATTCATCTTTAAATCTTACAATTCTTACAGTAGATCAAGAGAGAAGAAACATTGCAGATCTAGCACTGTATTTTAACTGCTCTATACCCTATATCAGTGATATTAGCACTGAAACACCTGATAAAAAAAAATTCTCACCGCTTATCAGTGCCAATTAATTTTTTCTCAAAAGAGAATAAAAGCTAAAAACAAGTAATATGAAATCACGGTGCCAATAAAATAAATTATAAATCAACCAGACCCCTAAACTAATTCAGCCCCCAGACCAGAGAAAAAAAAAACCATATAATATATACATATACACACACACACACACACACACACACACACACACACACACACACACACACACACGGTACTGTGAAAAAGTGGGAAAAAAGCTGCAAAATAAGAATTCATTAACAAATAGAAGTGTTAATTGTATTTTGCTAATTGATAAAAAAAAATAATAATAAGTGAATGAACAGAAGAGAAATCTAAATCAAATCAATATTTAGTGTGATCACCCTTTGCCTTTAAAACAGCATCAATTCTTTTAGGTGCACTTGCACAAAGTCATGGATTTTGGTGTATGATTAACCAATTATACCAAAGAGGTGATAATGATCATCGTTTTCATATGTAGCTTGAAACGTCATATGAAGCTTGAAATGTCATTAACTGTAACAGAAACAGCTGTGCAAGAGGCTTAAAACTGGGTGAGGAACAGCCAAACTCTGCTACAAAGGAGAGGTTTTGGAAGACAGTTTCAGGTCACATGTCCCCAATGGCAAGACTGAGAACAGCAACAAGACACAAGGTACTTATACTATATCAGCAAGGTCTCTCTCAGGCAAAGATTTCAAAACAGACTGGAGTTTCAAGATGTGCTGTTCAAGCACTTTTGAAGAAGCACAAAGAAACGGTAAATGTTGAGGACCGTAGATGCAGTGGTCAGCCAAGGAAACTTAGTGCAGCAGAGCAAAGACATATCATGCTTATTTCCCCTCGGAATCTGAAGATTTCTAGCAGAGCCATCAGCTCAGAACTGGGAGAAACCAGTGGGACCCAAATACACCCATCTACTGTTCAGAGAAGACTGGCCAGAAGTGGTTTTCATGGAAGAATTGCACCCAAAAAGCCATACCTTTAACGTGGAAACAAGACCAAGCGACTATGCACAAAAACATAGGACCATGGGTGCAGAAAAATGGCAGCAAGTGCTCTGGACTGATAAATCAGTATTTGAAATTTTTGGCTGTAACAGAAGCCAAAGGGCTCACGAGCAGTACAATCATGAGTGTCTGCAGGAAAAAATGAAGCATGGTGGAGGTTCCTTGAAAGTTTGGGCTGCATTTCAGCAAATGGAGTTGGGGATTAATGGTGTCCTCAATGCTGGCAAATACAGGCAGATACTTATCCATCATGCAATACCAGCGTCTGATTGGCTCCAAATTTATTCTGCAGCAGGACAACGACCCCAAACATATAGCCAATGTCATTAAGAACTATCTTCAGCGTAAAGAAGAACATGGAGCCCCGGAAGTGAGGATATGGCTCCCACAGAGCCCTGATCATAACATAATCTCCAAGAAGTTTGGAACAATCTCCCTGCCGAGTTCCTTCAAAGACTGTGTACAAGCATACCTAGATGAATTTATTCTCTTTTGAAGGCAAAGGGTGGTCACACCAAATATTGATTTGATTTAGATTTCTCTTCTGTTTACTTTGTATTTTGTTAATTGCTAGAACAAACTATTAAAAATTCTTTTTTTTAAAAGCGTTTGTAATGTCTGGGTAGGGAGACGAACAGGTGAGCCCTAAGCTACCCGCCACTCAGTCCCTGCCTACTTGCACGGCCCGTCCTAGGCGACGGCGTACAACTGGGCGACGATCCCGACGCTCACTATGTGAACGACAAACAAAACAGACAAGAGAACACAGAAGCAAACGAAGAGGGGCAGTTGCCCACGAAAACACAGTGAGCAACAGAGTAGTGAACGAGCCGAGCCAAACCTGGAGAGTACGCGGTAACAAAAGCAGAACAGGAGAATAGTCAGTCAAGCAGGGTCAATATAAAGTAGAGGTCAATGGTATTAGCAGGAACAGCAGAGCCAGGAAACACAAGAATCACAGGCAAAGGACAGGCAGCAAATTAAGGTATAAATAGACCAAGGGCGGGAGCTAAGACCGTCTGGCCAGGCTGCGATAGGTTCTCCCACTGCTCAGCCCACCAGCCTGAGTGGTAGCAGATCGAGTCACTCTATCAGACCTAGGGACATGTGCAGACTGATTAACCACGGGCGTCGACACAGAAGCTGTGTCAGGCAAATCCTTCACAGTGTTCTTACGCAGCATTTATCCACAACTGCCTAAAATGTTTGCACAGTACTGCATAAATATATATATTACACATACACACACGCACTCAATGTCCTGATGCTGGCCAGTATCAGGACCTTTTATGCCGGGCAGTGGGCGTTAAGCTACTGATGTCAGTAGCCTGTTTTATAGGCGCTTTGGAGAAGACAGCCATCTATGACAGCAGGTCCCGAATGCTGCAGAACCCTTCTCGAAGTCCCACGGAGCCCCTGGTTAGGAAAGCCAGCTCCCATATTTACTAATATAGAACAGTTCTTACATTATAGTAGCTAATAGTGGTTATCAACATGACACATTTTTCCACACCAGCAAATGTGCCCACCACCATCTTTTAATTCTCTATCCCTACACAAACAAGTGGCAAGTATGCCTTTACTGTGGTGGAAATGAATTCAAAAATATCAGGTGAAAATTCATTATGGTACCTAATTAAAATAAATGTGTAAATTTTCATTGTAAACTTTCCAAGCGGCCTCATCCTCTGTAACTTACAAGATTGCTATCAAAGTAAAATGATGTGATGCTTGCAGTTTCTCATTAATAACCATAGTTTAACATATATAATGAACATACAATAACAGTTAACATACAATAACAATTTACAGAATAAAAATTATTTCATATGAGCAAAAAAGGTTGTTAAAGAAATGAAAAGTTCTATTTACTGATATCTATATGGAAATGTTACATTTAGAGGAAAATAAATTCCTTCTTTAGCACAAAAGAAATAAAACCATAGCTTCGAGAAGTCTACCCTAGAGAACCATAAGGCAAGAATAATAGTATTAATCATAAGAAAGTTTAAGTACAATTCCAGATGCATGAGGGACATATGTATCAACTTATACAAAACTCGTCAGGTATCAAATCCATCACATAGGTCCAACTGGGATTTACGTAATGCACCCAACTATTTGTAAGAAATAATAAAATAAAAAACTGATTTGCATACTGTGACTTGGAGGCTCCAATATGACTTGGATGTTTCATACGTTTATATAAAAAATAATAATCATAAGAAGTAAATGTTGTGCAAGACCATTCAGTCACTGACGAGAAACAAATGATGTGTCAAAAAATTATACTTGCAAACTCACTTGAGTATTAGAAGGAAAAAGTGAACCACTATGATCTGTTACTTGACAATGATTGACCTTATAATGCCACAGGTTCTCCGTAATGGAAAAAAAAACAAACCCGGAAAATGCATCCAAGGAAACCTTTCTTTTTCAAAAAGTGGATAATATTAGGACTGAGGAACATGGCTTACCCAACACAACGCTGGTTCTTATCTGCCATATTACAAGTGCGATATGCTCATCTTGCCTCATCACTTTACTGACAACTGAGTCAGGGTATGTTCACACGCAGAGTCAAAACCGTCTCAAAATACGGAGCTATTTTCAATAGAAAACAGCTCCTGATTTTCAGACTTTTTTGTGCCACTCGCGATTTTCGCTGCGTATTTTACGGCCGTTTTTGGAGCTTTTTTCAATAGAGTCTATGGAAAACGGCTCGAAAAACGTCCCAAGAAGTGTCCTGCATTTATCTTTCGTGGCCGTTTTCTTACGCGTAAAAAAACGCAGCGAAAAACGCTCCATCGGAACAGAACGCCATTTTCCCATTGAAATCAATGGGCAGATGTTTGTAGGCCTTCTGCTTCCGATTTTTCTGCCATTTTTTGGGCGTTCACGGCCCAAAAAACGGCCGAAAATAGGCTGTGTGAACATACCCTTAGAGGTAGCTCCCATGCAGCATTTTAAATTCCTCCGGGCTGAAGTAGAGACCTAATCTGTCTCAGCCACACAACTATAATATTATGCCTTATAACTTGATGTGGAGCCCCTGTCTCCTGCTCTACTGTACTCATTTTTACCAATCATCCCCAGTTTCGACTTCCCACAGGTATTTCTTTGCTGGATACAAGAGAAACTAACTACATTAAACAACTTAACTCATAAAATGCAACTTTTCTCACACAAAGCTCCTCTGAATATTTCCATCGTTCATTTTCCCCACTACTGCCAAACCTTAAAAACGATGCCAACATTATTATCTCTATAAGGGTATTATTCGCTCCGTGTGGATTACATTTAATAAACCACCCCTAATGAAAAACTTCCCTTTATGATACACCTGGAGTCAAATCGTCAAATTCAAGTAAAATTCCCAAGAGGGCAAAGCTGCTGCACTTAACCAAAGTAATTCTTCACAATTGGCTCATGCCATCTGGTTGTGATGCCCATTATTCTCCAAATTCTAGTCCAAAAAAAAAAAAGATCTTACAAGCTGATTCGGGGAATAAACCCAATAGACTAAAAAATAAGGCTCAAAATGTAGCTGCCTGACAGTCAGAATCCATACCACATAATGTAGGGAATGGGGCGGCTTTTTTTTTATTTTAACCCCTTGCAGTCACAGCCATTTTTCGTTTTTCACTCCCCAAATTCCAAGAGCCATAATGTTTTTCTTTTTCCATCTATGGAGTGGTGTGAGGGCTTATTTTTTGCAGGAGAAGTTGTAGTTTCTATTGCCACTGTTTAATGTACCATATAATGTACTGGGAAACTGGCAAACAAATTGTGGTGTGGAATTGGTAAAAAAACTGTGATACCTCCATCTTTATTTTTAATTTTTACATCTTTCACCGTGCAATAAAAATGACAACTTAACTTTATTCTGCGATTCTGGCGCTTTAATTATTATTAATTAATTTTTTACGGCGTTCACCATGCGAGGTAAATAATGTTATATTGTAATGGTTCGGACTTTTACGGACGCGGCGATACCAATTTTGTTATTTTTATTTTTTTTACAGTACACTAGAGGAAAAATTAAAAAAGGTTTTTATTTATTTTTTAACTTTTTGAACAGGAGCAGAAAGAAGGCTGGCCTGGGGTAATTCATTAGGGGCTGCAATGACAACCGTCGCCCCCCAGCAATTGCGTCGCGTGGAGGGGTGATGGGCTGTCAGAGGGAGCCGTCCCCTCTTTCTAATGACTTAGATGCCGCGGTCGTTATTAACCGCAGCATCTAAGTGGTTAAACGGCCAGGATCAGAGCGATCTCTGTTCCTGGCCGTTAGTGCGAGGGGTCAGCTTTAATACACAGCTGACACCCGTAGCATATGGAGCGGGCTTAGCGCATGAGCCTGCTCCTTACTTTAACCCCTGCACGGGCACGTCCTGGTGTGTCAAGGGGTCAAAGTTACTTTTAGAATGATAATATGTACATGAATCAATGTAATCCCTACCGATACCACGGAAGGTAGCTAACAACATGACTGTCTTGGATCTCTTAGATGAATATCCTAGGTCTCAGAAAATACCTTACAACCTGATTGTTGTTAACACCATAAATTTGCTATATGGTATATGAGGCTTATCTCTATTGCAAGTACAGTAAAATTGAGCCATACATATTTTCTCACCACATCCAGAGATGTTACTTTTAGCTCTGATACATGGCAACTACACAAATTTTCTCACATTAACATTTTCAAGCCCAATATCTCATGTCGTTTAAATATCTTGCTCACCGTTGAATAAATAACACAGTAAGGACACACAACAACTAGAAATACGTTTTCTTGGAAAGAAATGAATATGTCGGCAGTATGTGTTCATCCAATCTATAGAAAAATACTTTGTTTCTCACCTAAGAGACTTAGATTTTTATTTTCTTGAACCAGATATATGATTTTCTGATGACCTAATGTAGTGATATAATAGATATCAAATGAAAAAAATTATATATATGACAGTCTACTGACCTGCAAGCTCACTAGGGGTGTTGACCTTCTCAATATGGCCACGTGCACACGATAACTGCATTTACGTCTGAAATTACGGAGCGGTTTTCAGGAGAAAACAGCTCCTGAATTTCAGACGTAAATTGCATGTACTCGCGTTTTGCTGGGTGTCCATTACGGACGTAATTTGGAGCTGTTCTTCATTGGATTCAATGAAAAACGGCTCCAATTACGTCCCAAGAAGTGTCCTGCACTTCTTTGACAAGGCTGTTATTTTATGTGCCGTCTTTTGACAACGACGCGTAAAATTACAGGTTGTCAGCACAGTACATCGGCAAACCCATTGAAATGAATGGGCAGATGTTTGCCGACGTATTGGAGCCGTGTTTTCAAGCATCATTCGAGGCGTAAAACGCCTCTATTACATCTGAAAATAGGTCGTGTGAACCCAGCCTCACTGTTAATAAAGGTGGACACAGTCATAGATGTGTAAATGACAAGTGAATTTACAGGGAGTTTGTGACAGGCCTCCTGAAAAAGACTGTAATGCAATGTAGACACCAGTAATTCCGTCAGCTCATCTTTGTTTCCACACAGGATAAGGGCTACACTGGTATGGATGCAGGACCTGATCAAACAACTCAACTCTCTTCATATATATGTTAATCTGGGTTGCTTTTTTTAGGCAAACCCTTTTTCTGATATGCTAAAGTAAACTTTTAGTGAGTAGTGCTACTAAAAATCTGCATTTTTGTGTTTGGGACCAACTGCTATTGATCCCCCCACCTTTTTTTTATTTGTTTGTTATTTAAGCAATTTCTTATTCTTTTCTCTTCCTGCTTCACTGTTGCTCTTCATGACTGAACATTCGACTTAGAGAATTCTAATACAGTTCCTTCAAAAATGGCATGTTGTCCAGATCCTGAAAAGTAAACCACCCCAACACCACCGCATTACTGCCGATCATGCTTGACGTCTGGTATAATGTTTTTAGTGTGGAATGCGGGTTTCTCTTCATACCAGACACAATGAAATTTGAGTAGTCCTAAAACACTTTGTAAAAAAAATGCTATTCCAAATGGATTTTTTTTTTTTTTGCAACAGTGAGTTAAACATTGCTTTCACTAGTGGATACAAATTGTTTCTGCCCTGATGCTCTTCTGTGAATTTATTTTTTTGCGGATTCTCTTGTAGAGTTACAAATGACCTTACCTGAGACTTGTGAGGCCTGTAGCTCTTTGGATGTTTTCTGACTTCTTGTATAACTTGGCACTGCACCATCTGAAAGTTTATTTAATGATCTAAACCTACCCGGCTAGAAGATAATGGTTCACACTGTGGGTCGTTGAGTCCCAGGGCCATAGGCTTCATCATATTTATGTTAGCAGATAATAAACATTTATGCGCTATCCAATGACAATCTCATGTCTATTGTGAGAAGCAGACCATCGGCACTCAGGGGAAACAGGGATAGGACAAGTTGCACTTCAAATCGTGTTTACTTGAGAAAAGCTCCTCCAGAGGTGTCAGATTATCCCCACCAAACATATAACATAGACATTTGGCCTACTGTATATGAACGGACATTAATATGGAGTAGTCAAGGGAGATAGCGGTCGACTGATTATTCACCCAACTCAAACTGATGTTTGTTGGCAGCTTTAGAAATGGCTTTTTAAACCCTTTTTAGACTTCCTGGCTTTGTCCAATCTGCTGATTTCAATTATGTTTGTTTAACTGGCTGATTAACTAACTAAAGGTCTTAAAGTCATTTCTTCTCCCACGGATGATAGAAGTGTTAAAAAAAATTGTTTCTTAAAAGTCTCGTCCCAAGATTGACATTTATCACCTGTCCACAGGATGTATGATGAATGTCTGATTACTGGGAGCCCACCTACCTCTACAAACCCCCCCATTCCTCCTCAATGTATGACCAAAATGAGGAAAACTTTGAATGGAGCGGTAGTCGAGTTGCGCTGTGCTGGTCTAGTCAAAGTTTATAGGACTGACGGAGACAGGTGTTTCAGTCAGCCTCATAGACTTTTAATGGAGCGGCAGGGCACATGCTTCAGTCAAGCTCCTCCCTCCAGTCGGGCTCCTCACTGCGAGTGGTGCAGCGGGAAAGAACAGGAGACTTGGGACCCCTGTTCTAGGTATTGGTGGGGGTTATTGCAGTGGGGCTCCCAGCGATCAGACATGTATTACCACTCCTGCAGATAAATGATAAATGTCGATCTCTGGACAATCCCTTTAAATAAATGCAGTAAGTATAGTAAAAGTTATAGCAAAATTCTGTGTAATAACAGCAAATATCTGAAAATACTTTTTTCATATCAAAGTTCATTAGCCTTTGCCTTGTGTGGAATAAGTCTATATAACATACTAACCGGTTATTTTTTGTAGCAGAGGACTCAGTTCTGGCTCATCACACAGACACTGTATCAGAACTTTTCTCACTTGACCTTCAGCGACTTCCAGTTCCTTATTCCTTGTGACTTCTCCAGTAACAGAGAATATGTAGGCCAATAGCATAAGTAGGTCTTCAATGTTGTAGTTATCCTCCCCTCTTTCATTATGAGATTTGATCATGGGGTACAATTGATTGAGGACTAGTGGCAGCTCTGATCTCCCAGTGCTCTACAAATAAAAATCAAATACATGAAAAGTCTGCAGACATTGACATAAAGTAACATTGTAATAGTAAATTTACAGATACGGTAGATTGCTTATAACTTGCAGAACCTACAGAATATTGAAAAAGCACAAGATCTATTTACCTGTCTAACAAAAGAAAGAGACAAATGTACATGTTTGCAAGCCAAGTGCTGTATTCATTTATTACCACCAATCATCTCAGTATTTAGTCTTTATTTCAATTGTATCAATCCACGCATACAAGAAATGTCTTATGGAACATAACGTACAGGGGTCTTCATTTTTTTTAAAGAAAAATTAATAAAGCTAATTGAAACAAACATTGTATGTGATCACGGTTAGTACTATATACTATAAAGTAATAAGGAACCGGAGAGCCATCTACAGAATATTCAACACATCCACTATATATGATATGGTTTCCAAAACAGTATTATGAAATAAGCTTAATTCATGAGAAGAACTGTGAACCCCCTTTAACATTTTAGGCTGGGGCTACATGGATACTTTTTGTACTCTAGCATGGCTTTCAAATTTTAAGTATTGAGTTACAGTTTAGATGAATACTTTTAAATGGTTTTCCCACTTTGAGAAGTGATGGCATATCACCGACTGCCGGGATCCCACCATCCCACCAAGTTTATGAACTTAGATGTGATTGATAACAGCTGGACCCTGCTGTCACCGAGGTACCTACGGCCTGACTGATTTGGCTGTAAGCGGAAGATGAAGCTTCTATATATCCAGGATGCATAGATGCGGCTTATCTTTTATATATGTATATATATATATATATATATATATTAAATACAATTAAAAATTTGTTTCAAATACCATAATAAGTTTTTTTTTTTTTTTTAAATATAGTTTGCAAATGTTTGCAAAGCCTTTAAATGTTAAGCTCGGTTTCCAATCTTACATCAGGAATTTCTGTTGCGTCTATGTACTAAATCAAAATATCTGATCTAAATAAAAGAAGATTAATGTAAGACACTAATTCTTTTTTACACTTTTTACAATGACATCTTGATTAAGTGCTACAAGAAAGGAATCAGAATAGAAGTCCTAAGTCCATTCTTTATGGGCGATCATGATTGAACAACTAAAAATCCTGATCTTCAAGATAAAAGCTACTACACAAAGATTTTGCTATTTAATAAAAAGGAACAATATATATCAGCAAACACTGCACTCCCTATGCTGGCACAGATTACGCTTTGCCTGGTGCACACATGCTGCAAGGATTTTCTAGCAGCTAAAGAAAGTTCAGCAAACAGGATGGGAGATGACAGGCAGATGAAAAGTCCCAAACAGTTCAGTGTGGGTATTATTGATAGCATTGTGTGGAAACCCACATCATTAATACTAAGCTCCTTTGTTAAAAATAAAATCTGCTTTTTGTCTCTGACCAGCACTGCAGGGAATAATAAGACATTTTGCTAGCAAATGTATAAATTTATGTCTTGCCATCTCTGGAGGGGGGGGGGGGCTATTGTTAAGAACGAAGTTGAGTAATAGCCTGATCTGCAATGGTCATTGTTTGCCTTATATACAATACTATTATTAATAATCTATTTATAGTATATCAAGAAGTTATATTGACTTGGCCAGGAACTATAAATCTACTTGGAAAATCCCAGATATTATTTACACTATGAACAAAAGATAGTAGCTAGTAACTTATTAGAAATTAAAGGGCGAAGATGCATTTACACACAGTATGGGTAATCTGTAAACCTTTCTATGCTAGTTTTCTGGGGTAGAAAAATCACAAAGACAAAACTAGCAATTCGTGTTGAAAATTTATACTTTTAGGTTCTTTTACGCCGCCCTTGTGACTTTTTGAAAAGGGGGTGTGGTTTAAAAAAAAGAAGAACAAATTTATTATAATTTACACCAGAAAACTGGCAAAAATTATAGCAGAAACTTATTCTAGCTCCTAGCTGGCATAGGTTTTGCTCTGTGGGGCGTAGCAAGGTAGAGGCACTGTGCCAGGCCCCATACCTTATTCCCCCCAGATCGGACTTCCTCCCCGTCGGAAAATAATAAAAAAACAAATATACTCACCTCAAAGCTTCTCTTCTATATTCCGGGACCCCTCAGGATCCCTCTACCGGCCGCAGCTGATAGAATTGGAAAACTAATGATGCACGGCAGCTGTTGCTGCACCACAATTGTGGAGTACAGTTTGTGGAAAGATTTGACAGATTTATTTAGAGGTGTGCGCTTCTTAATAAATTTGTTGCAGCTTAATCCAGCAGAGCAGATAGTGAAGACTGGCATATGAAACGCAAGTGTCACGAAGCGGGTAGTGGACCCACTAGGCCGTACCGCCGCAGCGGGGAGGCAGCTGGCCAAACAACAGGACACCCCAGAAATACAATGTCCCGCACAAGGGTACCTGAATAGTCCAGATGGTGGCCGCAGCTCTGGCACAGATGAGATGGGTGCAGCAGATGGCGCCAAACGTGGCGGATGACACGGGAGCCACAAGTTGCACCAGACGTGGTGGACTCCTCCGGGCGTGGCAGAAGACACAGGACGTGTCGGATTCCTCCGGACGTGGCAGATGACACAGGATGTGGCAGATTCCTCTGGACGCGGCGGATTCCTCTGGACGCGGCAGATGACACAGGACGTGGCGGATTCCTGCGGACGTGGCAGATGACACAGGACGTGGCGGGTTCCTCCGGACGTGGCAGATGACACAGGACGTGGCACGACTCGATACTAAGGCACAGCACGGGAAACAGGAACGGGTAACAAGGCACGGGTAACAATTGGAACGGGAAACACTAAGGGTCCATTTGCAAGACAGACTGGGAAAACTAACAATGCTCAGGCAAGAATTAGAAGGCCAGGGGCCTTCTTATAGACCAGGAAATCGTGGCAGTTGATGATGAGGACGATTTCCTATTTCCTTTAAGGCCGGGCACGAGCGTGCGCGCGCACCCTACGGGACACAGCCGAATGGAGCGGAAGTGAGCGCTGGCGTCTCCTAGGAGGGAGACGGGGACCAGCGCTCACGGATCCATGGCTGCGGGCGTCGGGAGGTGAGTGAACCCGACGGCTCGCGACCATGGACGCTACAGCCAGTCTTTTTTTAAAGGTAATTTTATTAAGACCTCATAGCAAAACAATAGTACAAATACAAAAGTATAAAATCCTGACCATTTCATATATTAAGAAATACAATAGTACCAATTGTACAGGGTTAATTATTAACATAGAACACACGGATACAGTTTTCCACATATTGAGATGCATTTAAGTTAAATACAAAAACAAAATTCTAACAAACAGCCTTTCCTTATCAGCAGTAGATATAAAATAAAATCTGGTGAGGATCAGTCAAAGGGAGAAATTCGGTAGAGAAATGGGGTACTAAACAGAGACTTCAGCAACTCCAGGTCCAATCAATCTTGGCTATGTCAAGTCTATGAGCTGGGTTGGCTATCCAAGAGCTCCACGCTTTCATAGATTTATCAGGACATCCACGTGCTTCATAAGGGAGTTTAAAAAGTGTCAGGGCAGAGTATCGTTTTTTTAGCATAAAATAACAGGAGTGTAAAGTATCTGCCAGGCACAGCTTCGGGGTTAACGCCCATAGATAATCAGTCTGCACCTGCTTCTATGTCTGTGAGACTGACTCCATCTTCCACCACTCAGGCTCTCCCACTCCTAAGCCTGCCACCCTATCACAGCCTGGCCAGACGGAGCTAGCTCCCGCCCTCTGTCTATTTATACCTGCCTTTCCTGTTCCTCCTTTGCTTGTGATTCTTCTCGTTTGGTTTCCTGGCCCTGCTGCAGCTTCTTGTACTATCGTCCTTGCTTCATATTGACCCCGGCTTGCTGACTACTCTCCTGCTCTGCGTTTGGTACCTAGTACACTCCTGGTTTGACTCGGCTTGTTCACTTCTCTTGTTGCTCACGGTGTTGCCGTGGGCAACTGCCCCTTTCTCCCCCTAGCTCTGTGTACCCTTGTCTGTTTGTCTGTCGTGCACTTATTGAGCGTAGGGACTGTCGCCCAGTTGTACCCCGTCGCCTAGGGCGGGTCGTTGCAAGTAGGCAGGGACTGAGTGGCGGGTAGATTAGGGCTCACTTGTCTGTCTCCCCACCCCCATCATTACATAATCACAAGCCCATACCTAGTCTACCCTGGTCCCTGACACCACTATGGACCCCCTTGAGACCCTGGCTCAGCAAATGCAGGGTCTCTCCCTACAGGTCCAGGCCCTGGCTCAGAGGGTCAACCAGCCTGATACTATCATGGTAGTCCCCCTCACCTCACCTCTTGAACCCCACCTCAAGTTGCCCGACCGGTTCTCAGGGGACCGGAAGACTTTTCTCTCCTTTCGGGAGAGTTGTAGGCTCTATTTTCGTTTAAAGCCCCACTCCTCAGGTTATGTCCCGGCTCCAGGAAGGGCCCCAAGAATGGGCCTTCTCCTTGGCTCCTGACGCCCCTGAACTTTCCTCCGTTGATCTTTTCTTTTCTGCTCTCGGACTCATCTATGACGAGACTGACAAGACTGCTTTTGCCGAGACTCAGCTGGTGACCTTACGTCAGGGTAAGAGACCTGTTGAGGAGTATTGCTCTGACTTTAGGAAGTGGTGCGTAGCTTCTCGGTGGAATGACCCTGCCTTGAGGTGCCAGTTTAGGTTGGGTCTGTCGAACGCCCTGAAAGACTTGCTAGTTAGCTATCCCTCTTCTGACTCCCTAGACCAGGTTATGGCTTTAGCGGTACGACTTGACCGACGTCTCAGGGAACGACGACTTGAACGTCTTGATGTTTTCTCCTCTGACTCCCCCATGATGCCTCCCGAGGTTCCGTTGCTTCGTTCCTCCCCGGAAGACTCGGAGGTACCTATGCAACTCGGGGCCTCCGTGTCCCCCCAACAACGTAGAAAGTTCCGCAGGAAGAATGGTCTCTGCTTCTACTGTGGGGATGACAAGCATCAAGTGCACAACTGTCCTAAGCGTAAGAATGCAGCCGGAGAACTTCCGCGCCTAAGTGATCATCGGGGAGGTCACTTGGGCGCACAGGTATTTCCCGTAAATATGAAACGTAATAAAATCTTGCTTCCCTTTCAGGTCTCTTTTGGTGGTAGGTCTGCTACCGGCAGTGCCTTCGTGGATTCAGGGTCTTCTGCTAATATCATGTCTGTGGAATTTGCTATGTCTCTAGCTATGCCTTTGATTGATTTGCCTAAACCTGTCCCGGTAGTGTGTATCGACTCCACTCCTCTTGCTAATAGTTATTTTACACAGCATACCCCTGTTTTTGAACTCCTTGTTGGCTCCATGCATTTGGAGCAGTGCTCTGTACTGTTAATGCAGGGATTATCGTCCAATTTGGTTTTAGGCCTTCCCTGGTTGCAGTTGCATAATCCCACGTTTGACTTGAATTCTGGGGACCTTACCAAGTGGGGTAATGAATGCTTGATGTCATGTTTTTCTGTTAATTCTATTTCTCCCCCTGAGGTGGTGAACACGCTACCTGAGTTTGTTCAGGACTTCGCCGATGTTTTCTCTAAGGAGGCCTCCGAAGTGTTACCTCCTCATAGAGAATATGATTGCGCAATCAATTTGGTACCAGGAGCTAAGCTCCCTAAGGGTAGGATATTTAATCTCTCTTGTCCCGAACGTGAAGCCATGAGAGAGTATATCCAGGAATGCCTGGCCAAGGGTTACATTCGCTCCTCTACTTCTCTGGTAGGTGCTGGCTTCTTCTTCGTAGGGAAGAAGGATGGTGGTCTTAGGCCATGCATTGACTACCGAAGCTTGAATAAGGTCACTGTAAGGAACCAGTATCCCCTTCCTCTGATTCCTGATCTCTTTAATCAGGTTCAGGGGGCCCAATGGTTCTCTAAGTTTGATCTACGGGGGGCGTATAACCTTATCCGCATCAAAGAGGGGGATGAGTGGAAGACTGCGTTTAACACGCCCGAAGGTCATTTCGAATACCTCGTCATGCCCTTTGGGTTGTGTAATGCTCCCGCGGTCTTCCAGAATTTCATAAATGAGATTTTAAGAGACTACCTGGGGGTATTTCTTGTAGTGTACCTTCATGACATACTTGTGTTTTCCAAGGACTGGTCCTCCCACATTGAGCATGTCAGGAAGGTGCTCCAGGTCCTTGGAGAAAACAAACCGTTTGCGAAGACCGAAAAATGTGTGTTTGAGGTGCAGGAGATACCATTTTTGGGCCAAATCCTCACTCCTCATGAATTCCGCATGGACCCTGCCAAGGTCCAGGCTGTGGCGCAATGGATCCAACCTGCCTCCCTGAAGGCGTTACAGTGCTTCCTGGGGTTCGCTAATTATTACAGGAGGTTTATTGCTAACTTCTCGGTCATCGCTAAGCCCCTTACGGATCTCACTCGAAAAGGTGCTGATCTCCTCCACTGGCCTCCTGAGGCTGTCCAGGCTTTTGAGGTCCTTAAGAAGTGCTTTATCTCGGCCCCGATGCTTGTTCAGCCCAACCAAATGGAGCCATTTATCGTGGAGGTTGACGCGTCCGAGGTGGGAGTGGGGGCTGTCTTGTCCCAGGGTACCAGGTCCCTCACCCATCTCCGTCCCTGTGCCTACTTCTCCAGGAAGTTTTCACCCACTGAGAGTAACTATGATATTGGCAACCGCGAACTCTTAGCCATTAAATGGGCATTTGAAGAGTGGCGCCACTTCCTGGAGGGGGCTAGGCACCAGGTAACGGTCCTTACCGACCACAAGAATCTGGTTTTCCTAGAATCTGCCCGGAGGCTAAACCCGAGACAAGCTCGTTGGGCGTTATTTTTTACCAGATTCAACTTTGTGGTTACCTATAGGGCTGGGTCTAAAAATGTTAAGGCTGATGCACTGTCACTTAGCTTCATGGCCAGCCCTCCTTCGGAGGAAGATCCTGCTTGTATTTTGCCTCCAGTTATAATCATTTCCGCTATTGATTCTGATTTAGTCTCTGAAATTGCGGCTAATCAAGGTTCAGCTCCCGGGAGCCTTCCTGAGAACAAGCTGTTTGTTCCCCTGCAATTCTGGCTAAGGGTACTTAGGAAAAATCATGACTCTGCACTATCTGGCCATCCAGGCATCCTGGGTACCAAGCACCTCATTGCCAGAAACTATAGGTGGCCTGGGTTGCCTAAAGACGTTAAGGTCTACGTCGCCGCTTGTGAAGTTTGTGCTAGGTCCAAGACTCCCAGGTCCCGACCAGCGGGCTTACTATGTTCTTTGCCCATTCCCCAGAGACCTTGGACCCATATCTCCATGGATTTTATTACCGATTTGCCTCCATCTCAAGGCAAGTCGGTGGTGTGGGTTGTAGTAGACCGCTTCAGTAAGATGTGCCATTTTGTGCCCCTCAAGAAACTACCCAATGCTAAGACGTTAGCTACCTTGTTTGTCAAACACATCCTGCGTCTTCATGGGGTCCCTGTCAATATTGTTTCTGATAGAGGGGTACAATTTGTTTCATTGTTTTGGAGAGCCTTCTGTAAAAAGTTGGAGATTGATCTGTCCTTCTCCTCTGCCTTCCATCCTGAAACTAATGGCCAAACTGAGAGGACTAATCAGTCTCTAGAACAATATTTAAGGTGTTTTATTTCTGACTGTCAATATGATTGGGTCTCATTCATTCCCCTCGCCGAATTTTCCCTTAATAACCGGGTCAGTAACTCGTCAGGGGTCTCCCGCTTTTTCTGTAATTTTGGGTTTAATCCACGGTTCTCTTCCGTTTCACCTGGTAGTTCCAACAATCCCGAGGTAGAGGTCATTCATCGAGAACTGTGCACAGTCTGGGCTCAGGTTCAGAAGAACCTAGAGGCGTCCCAGAGCATACAAAAAACTCAGGCAGATAGAAAACGTTCTGCTAACCCCTTGTTTATGGTCGGGGATGTGGTGTGGCTATCGTCTAAAAATTTGCGCATTAAGGTCCCGTCCAAGAAGTTTGCTCCCCGGTTTATAGGGCCGTACAAGGTCATTGAAGTCCTCAATCCTGTCTCCTTCCGACTGGAGTTGCCCCCATCTTTTCGAGTACACGACGTGTTCCATGCCTCCCTCCTTAAACGCTGCTCCCCGTCCTTGGCTCCCTCGAGGAAACCTCCGGTCCCTGTTCTCATCCCTGAGGGGGCAGAATTCGAGGTGGCCAAGATTGTGGACAGCAGGATGGTCCAAGGCTCCCTCCAGTACCTGGTCCATTGGAGAGGATACGGGCCTGAGGAGAGGACTTGGGTACCTGCTCGGGATGTTCACGCTGGGATATTGGTCAGGAGGTTTCACCTTCGTTTCCCCAGTAAACCAGGTCCACTTAGAAAGGGTCCGGTGGCCCCTCATAAAAGGGGGGGGTACTGTAAAGGATCTGCCAGACACAGCTTCGGGGTTAACGCCCATAGATAATCAGTCTGCACCTGCTTCTATGTCTGTGAGACTGACTCCATCTTCCACCACTCAGGGTGGCAGGCTTAGGAGTGGGAGAGCCTATCACAGCCTGGCCAGACAGAGCTAGCTCCCGCCCTCTGTCTATTTATACCTGCCTTTCCTGTTCCTCCTTTGCTTGTGATTCTTCTCGTTTGGTTTCCTGGTCCTGCTTTAGCTTCTTGTACTATTGTCCTTGCTTCATATTGACCCCGGCTTGCTGACTACTCTCCTGCTCTGCATTTGGTACCTCGTACACTCCTGGTTTGACTCGGCTTGTTCACTTCTCTTGTTGCTCACGGTGTTGCCGTGGGCAACTGCCCCTTTCTCCCCCTAGCTCTGTGTACCCTTGTCTGTTTGTCTGTCGTGCACTTATTGAGTGTAGGGACCGTCGCCCAGTTGTACCCCGTCGCCTAGGGCGGGTCGTTGCAAGTAGGCAGGGACTGAGTGGCGGGTAGATTAGGGCTCACTTGTCTGTCTCCCCACCCCCATCATTACAAGGAGCTTCATGAGAGACCTTACCGCCACAGTAGGTATAATTTCTCCCTCCAGTAATAAAAGACAAGTTCTGGGTTCAATTATACATGGAAGTCCAACTTTAAGCTCAAGAAAATCCAGTACTTTAGACCAGAAAGTATTAATAATTGGACACTCCTAGAACATTTGTAGAAAGGAGCCCTCAGCTCCTTGGCAACGTGGACAGACAGGAGTAGGTATACGTCCCATCCTAAATAATTTGGAAGATGTGTAATAGATTTGGTGGAAACATTTTAATTGAATAAGTCGGTATCTTGTAGATATTAAGGTACCGGTTAGAACGGATAGCATTTCCTTATGATCGTCTTTAGATACAGAGGAAAGAGTCTGAGACCATCGGTCCAGGGCTCAATCAAGTTTATTGGAAGATACAGCTAATAGCTGTCTATATAGTAAGAATAATGGTTTAGCCAACGTCTCCAGTGTCACCCAATCTTCCACTGGTTGTAGGATATAATGTCAGATTATGTACAAAAATTGCGACCAAAGAGCGTGTCTAAGCTGGAAATAACGGAACCTAAGATGAGTTGGGATCTGGTGTTTGGACCTAAGTTGTGCAAAAGTAGCTACTTTATCTTCCACCACCACATCCTCCAAGGTCAATATAGCCAGGGTTGCCCACTCACTAGGGTTAGGAAGTCTTCATAACTGTGGCAGAAGCGGGTTATACCAGAGCGGTGTCCTAGGCGACCAGGACTGCTCCTCTGAGTTAAAGAGCAGCATTGATCTCCAGACATTCAGACTAGTCTGCATCAGTTGGAAACTTCTAACTCAGTACAAAGATTAAAATGTCTATGGGTAAACCACCACCAAACATATACCAGTTGGCCAGCAAGGAAGTAGAGATATAGGTTCAGGAGGGCCAGCCCACCCAGCTTAGTGAGTAGTTGTAGTGTACCCAGAGCAATTCTAGGAGCACCGCCTGCCCAAATAAAAGATCTGAGATCTTTGTCAATATTGGAGTACAGTGAAAATGGTAGCCATAATGGAGAATTGTGAAAGAGGTAAAAAAAAATCTAGGTAGGGACTTCATTTTGAACAGATTAATTCTGCCTGTAATTGTGAAGGGGAGGTGTTTCCATCTATCAAAGTCTATCCTGAGACATTGTACCAGAGGAGTGACATTGTCAGGTATAAAACTACAAATATTGGAACTAATCACTATACCTAGATAAGTAATTTTATCTGCCCATTGTATCGGGAAAGGAAGAACAGCATTCCTAGCCGCATTGTCTATCGCCATTACCAAGGATTTTGACCAATTCACAGAGCCCAGAGAAGGATGTAAATAAATCAAACAAAAATAATATTGCCCGCAGAGATGAACCCGGATCATTGAACAAAAGAAGTGTATCATCTGCGTAGAGAGGGACGTGCTCCTCCCTCTCCCCCACCTTGAAGCCATTTATATCAAAAGAGGTTCTTATAGCTATTGCTAGTGGCTCAATGGCCAGTGCAAAAAGGGGAGGACATATCGGGCAACCTTGCCTAGTCCCTTGGGCTAGCGTATATGAAGGGGAAATGTGACCATTTGTTTAAATACTTGCTGTAGGTTGGGAGTATAGTAACTGTACCCATCAGATAAATCTGGGGCCAAATCAAAATTTGCCTAGTGCAGACCATAGATAGTACCACTCCATCGAGTCGAAAGTTCTCTCAAGATCCAAAGAGCTAACAACTTTGGTGCCACCTGACTCTATATTAGATGATATGTTGGTAAAGAGCCTCAAAAGATTAACATCAGTGGCCTTTCCTGGCATCAAGCCAAATTGATCCGGATGAATTCTATGAGATATAATCTTTTGCATACGCATCACATTAATTTAGGCTAATATTTTATTATAACAATTAAAGATCCAGGTAGGCCGTTATGAGCCACAGTTTCTAAGATCTTTACGGGGCTTGGGGATCAGCACTATAAGAGCCTCTCTCATAGAAGGGGGAGGATAGTACCACCACTGAAGGATTGAAAAAGGGTAAGCAAATGAGGGTCAATCAGGTCAACATGCAATTCATACCATTATATTGGCAGACCATCCAGACCCGGAGGTATTCCTGTTTGGATAGGAGCTAATAGCCTCTGTAATTTCCTCTATGGTTAGATCAGCTTCCAAAAAATTGACATTTTCACTATCCAGGTTGGGGAACATAATGTTATCTAAGTATGCTTCAAGTTTCGATGGATTATTTGAAACCTTAGAGGAGTACAAATCAGAGTAGAACTTAGCAAAGACGTCATTAATGGCTAAGGGGTCACTGACAGGCATGCCAGTACACGAGGTGATTTCTAAAATAGGATTCGATGTAGTATTCTTTCTAGCTAATTAAGCCAGCAAAAGGCAGTTCTTATCCCCCTGCTCAAAAACGCTCTGTTAGGAATATAAGGTTGTCTTTCTGGTGAGTTTAGTTCGTAAAAGGGTATATTTACATTGCTTTGCCGTGAATGTTATAAAGGGCGAGGAGTCCCTAGTCCTGAGATATTCTTCCGCCGCTACAACCAGTACAGCTTCCAATTCTATACGATGTTTAGCTAGTCCCTTTCTATGTGAGAATATTGCTCGTACAACCACCCCTCTGATATATGCTTTTAAGGCATCCCACATAAGATTGCCATCAGTCGATCGTAGGTTAGTATTCCAGAAACCGTTATTTCTTTTTCTAAGGAAGTTGCGACCTCAGTGTAGGAAAGCCATAGAGGACTCAATCTCCATATTTTCCATTGCGCAACTTCAGGGAACCCCAGTGTGATCATGAGGGGAGAGTGGTCCAAGATACCCCGAGGGAGATATAGTGCATCTTTCCAAATGCCTGGTCGATTCGGGAAAAGAACCTATAGGCATGTGGAGAGGCATAAATAAGCCAAGGAATGGGGATAACGAGTCCGCCAAATTTCCCGCAAATTATAGGTTGCAGCCCAATTAGCCAAAGGGGAACTACACCCTGGGACTCCCCCCAGTTTGTCTAATTCAGAGCACAGCAAAAGGTTGAAATCACCGAGGAGCAAAAGAGGAGCAGGGCCAAACTCAGTCATCTTCAACATTATGTCAGTGGGTAATTGGACAGTGGCTGGAGGAGGATTATAGACATAGCATGGATCTGACATAGCAGCACAATGAATATTCCCATAGGATCTGTCTTAACAGATGTAACCTTACATTGTAAAGATTTGTGGACCAGCAACGGTACCCCACAGGATTAACTGGAATAAGAGGCATGATACTTGAACCATGGCCGTGTAAGGGCTCGCAGTTTGGAGCCGAGTAAGTGAGTCTCTTGTAAAAGTATAATTTGCGGGTTGTAGGTGGAGAGAAAATTAAAAACTAAGGGCATTTTAAATTTGTCATTAATTCCTCTTACGTTCCATATTAAATACAGTATAGATCCGGAGGACATCATTATACAGGGGTTGAACATATAAATTGCTCCCCCTTTGGGGATTATTAACTCCAGCACTCCCAGAGACCAGATCACCAGTCCACATGGCAAGTCATATATAAACAAGCAGACAAGTATGAAAGGCAGAAACAATTAAACCCAAACCAACCCCACCCTAGCCATCCCCCCGAACTCGAGAAAGGTTTCATTCCCAAATGCAGCATGTAGCAAAAAATGAAAAGACAGAACTACAGGGTAAGCTTAAATGGTTTGTGAAAGGGGGCAACCCTCTTCCCCTGGAGCACAGTAAGAGTACTTAATTACAACTAATAGGCTCAATAGAGCTACAACGGGGTATATCTCCCGACACCCATCACAGCTGAACAAATCATCAAAGAAAATCCTTGAAAGTCTTTGCAGAATAGCAAAGTAAGGAACATGTTCCAAGACAAGGAGTAAGTTCCCTTGGATATAATTTACCCATCACAACCGAGGACATCAGCAAGGAGAACCAAACAGAAGAGCAAAGTTCCATGGTGTAGAAATTCCCCTGGGTTATATTTCCTCAGTTATGTCCCAGCATAGGGACATACGATACCACAGGAGTAGAGGAATCAGAGTCCACGACGTTCCAACTAGGCAAAGACCTCTTCCGGCTTGTCGAGAATTATTGCAGAGCCGTTGTGCACCAATCTGAGTTTTGCGGGGTATAGCATAACATAGATGATTTATTACTCCCACAGGCATTTCTTGGCCTTCATAAATCGCTGCCTCTGTTTTTGCACCTCTAACGAATAGTCGGGAAAGACTCTCACATCCTGGTTGGTATGTTTCAGAAGCCCATTTCTTTGCTAGTTCCAGCAATTTGTCTCTGTTTTTTAAATTCAGAAACTTAGCAATGAAAGTGGGTGGCCGAGCCCCAGATGGAGGAGCTCTAGTCGAGATCCGATGTGCACGTTCCACAAAGAACATAGGAGAAAAAGCAGTATCTCCAAATGTTGACTTGAGCCAATTTTCCAAGAATGATGCAGGGTCAGGTTTTTCCACACCTTCAGGCAGGCCGATGAAGCAGATGTTACATCTTCGCAAACGGTTCTCCATGTCTTCGAGTTTCATCCATTTGTGGACTGTTGCGTCTCTAAAGAGTCGACCCTCGATCTCAGGGGAGTCACCACATCTTCTAAATTAGAAATACACCTCTAAGACTCAGCAGCTCCTTCATGTAGCATGTGCACATCAGCTCTGAGAAGACCAAAGTCTGTCTGAAGGGCATCAATTTTCTCAGTTGGAACTGTACGAGATTCCATAACAGCCTTCAGCACGTCTTTCATGGATGGTTCAGGAGGGGAGTCAACAGGAGTGGAAGGAGAGGTGGAGGCCTCAGAAGGCCGCGATGTGCGGGGCCCAGATACAGAACCAGCAGATTTATCCATCTGGTCCGTAATTTTAGATTTCTTGGAGGGAGCCATTATGGGAGTACGCCAAATAGAAGGATGGTGTAAGAACGGAGAATCACCTCAGATCATTGCACAGTCAAACATACATTAGATGATTATAGACATAGGGAAGGGGGAAGATCCCGCATTCATCTCATTATATCCAGATCACATGTGTGAACTATAGGGAGGGGCAGTAGGGAGGTCGTAGCGTACCCACAAGCTGCTAAAGTCACTCACTACTCCCATGTGCAAAATGGCATCCACAGGTGCTTCTTATTGCGGAGTGTTCTCTTCTTCTTGTCCCTACGTAGCAGCAGGTTGTCAGGGTAGACACTGAATGGCTATATGCAGGTCCCAGGCTGTGGAACGGCGGTTTCCTATAGTTCCGGTCTGGCCGAAGTAGCAGCTGTCCGGCTTCCAGTTCAAATTTAGGCCGGGGATCCGGCCCCAACACTAGGCTTGAAATTCCGGTGCAACGGAATTAGGCCAAAGGGTTCTCAAAATGTGTCCCTCAGGAGCCGTGGTGCAGTGGAATAACCTCTGTAGCTGCAAAGGGTTCCAGGAGAAAGGATGGAGGATGAAGAGTGGCTCCGGTGGAGCTCCCCAGAGACACGTCTGCTACCTCCCGGAGTACAGGCCACGCCCCCCTATGAACTGCCAGTCTCCGTAAATCTGCCTCAGTATATCTAGGCAAAAGTAATTGAATAAAGCCATAAATAGGTTTTTCTGCACAGTATTTCAGGAATATTAACGGGTTACTAATAAAATAGTGCTTACTTGAGCTTTAGTTCTCTCTACTATAACCTGATAGTAGGGTACCACCATTTTATATCTGAATCTTTTAAAGTGAATGGAGATATATATGCATTACAACAAGATTAGTTGCCTGGTTTGGATAACCTCTTTTCAGTGGAAAGATGCCCCGTGGGTCGAGCTGATCACAGAAGAAAACCGCTCACTGAGCGCTCTTTTCGCCTGCAATGATGTAAACGGCTAATAGAGAGTAGTCTCTAAAAATAGGGCACTGGGGGAAAAAAAGTTCACTACACTCAACGCCTCAAATTAATGGATGAACAATGAAATGTTTTCTCTGCTTTAGAATAATGATCTGATAGTTTCATATTGTGCAACATATTGAAGATCATGTATGAAGACTTGGGTACCCGCTGAGGGCGTGAAATTACTCAATTAGTTGACAGGAAGGTCATTAGTCCTTTTCCAAACACATATGGTGATTGTGACTAAAGTAATTTTATTTTTGCAGATGACACCAAGCTATGTAATATAGTTCAGACTATGGAAGATGTTCATGAATTGCAAGCAGATTTAAACAAACTAAGTGTTTGGGCGTCCACTTGGCAGATGAAGTTTAATGTAGATAAATGTAAAGTTATGCATCTGGGTACCAACAACCTGCATGCATCATATGTCCTAGGGGGAGCTACACTGGCGGATTCACTTGTTGAGAAGGATCTGGGTGTACTTGTAAATCATAAACTCAATAACAGCATGCAGTGTCAATCAGCTGCTTCAAAGGCCAGCAGGATACTGTCGTGTATTAAAAGAGGCATGGACTCGCGGGACAGGGATGTAATATTACCACTTTACAAAGCATTAGTGAGGCCTCATCTAGAATATGCAGTTCAGTTCTGGGCTCCAGTTCATAGAAAGGATGCTCTGGAGTTGGAAAAAATACAAAGAAGAGCAACGAAGCTAATTAGGGGCATGGAGAATTTAAGTTATGAGGAAAGATTGAAAGAATGAAACCTATTTAGCCTTGAAAAAAGACGACTAAGGGGGGACATGATTAACTTATATAAATATATTAATGGCACATACAAAAAATATGGTGAAATCCTGTTCCTTGTAAAACCCCCTCAAAAAACAAGGGGGCACTCCCTCCGTCTGGAGAAAAAAAGGTTCAAGCTGCAGAGGCGACAAGGGTTCTTTACAGTGAGAACTGTGAATCTATGGAATAGCCTACCGCAGGAGCTGGTCACAGCAGGGACAGTAGATGGCTTTAAAAAAGGGTTAGATAATTTCCTTGAACAAAAAAATATTAGCTCCTATGTGTAGAAATTTTTCCTTCCCTTTTCCCTTCCCTTGGTTGAACTTGATGGACATGTGTCTTTTTTCAGCCGTACTAACTATGTAACTATGTAATGTCATTAAGCCAGATAGCTGGAATGACGGAATGACTAGATTAATACACGAACCCCATTTTATAGGAACTTTTTATCAATAAGAAAATCAGATTCTGCCATACTACAAATTACTTGAACAAAGCTATTTTTAACAGGGTATTCCTATCACTGAATGTCATGGCATATCGCTAGGATAGGTCATTATGGTTGGTAAGGATATGACACCTGTAACCCCCCGCCTATCCAGCCACCTGCTGTGTAGGTAATTGCAATACCGCGCTATTCAAGAAGCGGTATCCAAGCAAAGCTCCTTCATTTTAAGGGTTGGGGTGTCCATGCAAGCCGAAAAATAAGTATTCCTATGGTTAAAAAGCCCATCAACTGTCTAGTCAGCGCCTTCAATTATTTCAATTTCTGGTCACATTTACTATACTGTGTATTTTTGGACTTGGTCTATAGGTGTGATCTTTTTGTAAGTGTATCGCGGATTACAGAGGTTTATACTTTTACTTAATAAACTTCAATAGGTGAGCAGAATTCCATACATTACCACTGCTTTTACTCATTCCCCTTTTAGACTGGGTACGGTCTCGATCGGTACCTGTAAAGTATTTGCCTGACACAGCTTCTGTGTCGACGCCTGTGGTTAATCAGCCTACATCTGTGCCTAGGTCTGGTAGAGTGACTCGATCTGCTACCACTCAGGCTGGTAGGCTCAGGAGTGGGAGAACCTATCACAGCCTGGCCAGACGGTTCTAGCTCCCGCCCTTGGTCTATGTATACCTTCATTTGCTGCTTGTCGTTTGCCTGTGATTCTGTCTGGTTTCCTGGCTCTGCTGCTCCTGCTAGTATTATTGACCTCTGCTTCATATTGACCCTGGCTTTACTGACTACTCTCCTGCTCTGCGTTTGGTACCTCGCACACTCCTGGTTTGACTCGGCTCGTTCACTACTCTTGTTGCTCACGGTGTTGCCGTGGGCAACTGCCCCATTTCCCTCAGCTTCTGTGTACCCTTGTCTGTTTGTCTGTCGTGCACTTATTGAGCGTAGGGACCGTCGCCCAGTTGTACGCCGTCGCCTAGGACGGGCCATGCAAGTAGGCAGGGACTGAGTGGCTGGTAGATTAGGGCTCACCTGTCTGTCTCCCTACCCCGACATTACAGTACCTCTGTTTTTTTTTATTTGTATCATTGACTATAGGTAGAATGAGCAATACCAATATTACCCTGAAACTCCTTCTCACTACAGAGGCAATGCAAGGGTTGATTTGGTTCACTGCTTTTTACAAGAGACTGGAATATTGCAAGTGTGAGAACTCTGTTTCCAGATGTATCTTAGCACCTTTGAAATACATTAACCATATGGGATGTCTATAGGCAGTCCCATAAATTAGGCAATGTTATTGCTATTCCCAGAATAGCATACAGACCCTGTGTTGTTCAAGCTAGTTTCAAAGGTTGTTGTTTTTCACCTCTAATAATTTTTACAAATGTTACTGTAGAACAAAACACATATAAAAAGGCAATAACAATGAAGCAAAAATAAAAAATGTTGCTTTCAACTGAGATTTTTTTCACTACTACACATAAAGTGAAGCAACTTTTTATAATAATAATAATAAATAATAATAATAGTAATAATATTATTTCAAATCCAACTTGACCAATAAAGATTTCCCCATCTTTCAACCGCAAGCGAAAGCTTTGACGCCCCCTTATTATTATCATCATCAAAATCATATTACCCATTATTTATTATTTGTAATACGAACATATTTTGCAACACTGGACAGAGGATTAACTCACTAAAGTCCCTTTCCTACTGGGTTTAACATTTAAATTTTCCTATCTTAAAAGTTTAGTATGGAAAACTTCTTTATCTGCGCACTTTATCTAGTTTCTCCGCACTCACCGTGCGTCACATGACCTCTGACATAATTTCTCCTTCAGTCTCTAGTAACGTGCCCTATACCAATCACATTAGCTAGGAACTGACAGTCCTAGCCCAGTATACAGCACATCATTAGTGACGTGTCCATTTTAAAGTGTGTATTTTCACAGCAGGTTTCTGCTGTACTGTCTATGTACCACCCATGCATTGTTGATGCAGGAGAGCTTGCCCTGCTGGCTAATACAGATTTATAATCAGTGTAGTTGGCAGGCAAGTAAAGCAGGTAGTATAAGTAAACAAACATGTCCAGCACGGCACGTTAAAAAACAGCGCAAAACGGGAACGTTAATGATGGTAAATAACTAATTTTGTTATTGGAATATGGTTAACAAATTGTGTAAAGAGGGGGAAATTGGGTTTTCTATGTTTTTATTTTACTGGGGGATCTTGAAAAACCCCTTTAAGTCAACACAGGAAGGCAATTAACCTATCAGTATCATATTGGACTGTGGATGGAAACCAGAGGAACCCTCCACAATTTCATACACGTAAAGTTGAGCTTTTATTAAATTATTTGAATGTGGGATGCTACTCGCCAAAGGAACCGTTAGAAAAGCCAAGCAAGCACATTGACACCACAGAATATGTACATATATTAAAAGAAGTTGTAATAATGGTACACATTTCCATATTGAAACCTGAAGGTTTACACCTTTTAACCTTTTGAAAGTTACATTGTTTAACCCCTTAATGACCAGCCTATATTAAACCTTAATGACCAAGCCATTTTTTAAGTTTTTCCATCGTCGCATTCCAAGAGCTATAACCTTTTTATTTTTGCGTCGACATAGCTGTATAAGGTCTTGTTTTTTGCGGGACAAGTTGTATTTTTTAATAGCACCATTTTGGGGGACATATTATTTATTGATTAACTTTTATTAAGTTTTATTTGGGGGGAAATAGAAAAAAACCTGAAATTTCGCCACACTTTTTCGCGTCTTAAATCTACGCCGTTTACCGTGTGACATAAATAACACAATAACTTTATTCAGCGGGTTGTTACGATTGCAACGATACCAAATTTGTATCGTTTTTGTATGTTGTACTACTTTTACACAGTAAAAACACTTTTTTTTCAAAATTATTTGTTTTTGTGTCTCCATATTTGAAGAGCCGTAACGTTTTTATTTTTTCGCCGATGCGGTTGTATGAGGGCTTTTTTTTTGCGGGAAGTTTTTATTGGTACCATTTTGGAGTAGATGCGACTTTTTGATCACTTTTTATCACATTTTTTTCAAGTCAGTATTCACAGAAAACAGCAATTTTTCCATAGTTTTTTATTAAATTTTTTACGGCATTCACCGTGCAGGTTAAATAATGTAATAGATTTATAGTCGGGGTCGTTACGGACGCGGCGATACCAAATATGTGTAACTTTTTAACTTTATTTTGTTTTTTTAATAGTAAAGCATTTTGTAAGGGGAAAAGCTGGGTTTTTAATTTTTTTTCAATTTTTTTTTAAATTAACTTTATTAAACTTTTTTTTCACTTTTTTACTAGTCCCACTAGGGGACTATAATATGCGATTCTGCGATTGCATTTATAATACACTGCAATACTTTTGTATTGCAGTGTATGACTGCCTGTCCGTTTAACACGGACAGGCAATTGTTAGGTCATGCCTGCGGCATGATCTAGCAGGCATTCACTCCAGGCAGACCTGGGGGCCTTTATTAGGCCCCCGGCTTCCATTGGAGACACAGACACTCGGCGATCGTATCGCCGGGTGTCGGTGGGATGAGAGGGAGCTCCCTCCCTCTCTCCAAAACCACTCAGATGCGCTGCTCGCTATTGAGCACCGCATCTGAGGGGTTAAACGGGTGAGATCGATACTAATATCGATCTCACCCGGCAGAGCAGGGACGCCCCCAGCCCTCAGCTGCCTCTGGCAGCTGAGAGCAGGGAGATTTGACAGCTCCCTGCTCTGTTTACTTATTCCGATGCCGCGACGTAAAAAGTCTATGGCATCGGAATAAGGCCCGTTAGTGACCGACATAGAAACACGATGGGCCGGTCACTAATGGGTTAAAGAGGATCTGTCACTAGTTTATCAATGCTCGATCTCCTAACTAATCCAATACGCGCTATGTTGATGATAACTACAGCGTAATTTTTTTTCAAAAAGATTTATTATTTGCAAAGTTATGAGCTTTTTTCTAAATACACTAATTTGGCTATACTTGCCAAACGGGAGGTAACTCCTTCTTTTCACTCTGGGCGGTGTAATGTTGTCTGTATGACGCTGTCCAATCAGCATCATACAGTTCTCCTCTTCCCAGCCTAGCAACAAAGCGTGATCATATAGTATACAGCTTCCATTCCCGACTGTGTTTTCAACTGGTGATACCTCCAGTTGTTTCACAGCTAGGACTGTGATCCTGATGCCATGAGAGAGATTAGAATCTAATTTTCACCACTGTTCTAAGTCCACAGCCTAAGATATGGCTATTTGAATTGATCCCCCTTCCCCCCAGCCTCAGTCTCTCAAACTGCGTGAAGCAGCTTCATGCTGATAGGACAGCGTCAGAGGCTGTGAGGTAGCTCCACCTCAGGAGAATCGCTGATGTTGACACCCACTTGTCTAGTATAGCCTCAATTGCATATTTAGAAAAAAGCTCATAACTTTTAAAATAATAAAAATTTTCACTAGCATTATCAGTGTGACAGCATCTATTAGATTAGCTAGGAGATTGGGCATTACTAAACCAGTGACAGATCCTCTTCTTCTCTAGAAGAAAAACTTTGGAACTGTACTAAGTACACCTAGATTGCATCTTAACGGGCTGTTTTTCTTTTCCATCTTTTATACTTTCAATATAAAGAGCATTAGAAAGAAAAAAAAAACCTATGAACAAGGAGTAAATAGCTTTAAATGTTTAATAGTGAGATGGTCTATAAAACTTTCCGCAAGGAATATTTGTTGTTATTATTAGGCTTGAATTGTGCCCCTTAAATAATTATTGGAGTCTCTAAGCGAGTAAATATGGTCACAAAGCCAACTATTAAAATATTTTAAAAAATCTTATCTGCTTTTTAATTTCTGCTGTTTAATTTGTGCACATTGGTTTCCCACCGTTCTTTTTTTGTATCAGGCAGATATTTATTGTTAAAAGCAAAGATAATTGAATTGGCTTCCATCATTACAAATATTATCTATGGCCCCAGGGATTATTTACACTATATTGTATTATCAAAATTATAATTACATTTTACCGTTTTGGGATAGGCTGGTGAAGGCCAGCCAAAAGTTATCAAGATGGTGCTTATTTCTAAACTTTAATTCATATGTACTCTGAGTCCCAAAATGTACTATATTTGTGTACAACGGGTTCACATCACAAAGGTGAAATGACATGGTCTTAGGGTGACATTAGAATCACAATGTGCCCCCTAAAATACTTGTAGCAGTAGATCTCTAGTAGCAAACAATGGAATATTTCTATGAGTAAAGCAAAAATTCCAGCATGAAATAGACCATTAAAAGATCGATCTAAGGTTCCCAGTCTTCTGGAAAAGACTACTACTACTGTTGCCACACAATAGGAAAATCTTGTCCTTTAGCTGGTAGGTGGAATAATGTGAGAATCACAAGAAGTGTCAGCTTGCTTCACTATGGGTGGTTTGTCATCATTTATCCTCTCTAATGGTTTATAAACTCTCTAGGCCTCAATATTATCAATCTTTATGTCTGTTTTGTGTCTTTACTTTACAACTAGTTCAACTTAACCACACATTTCCTGCTGCGTGTGACATCTGCTGGATAGAATATTGTTTATCTATTGTCAAAAATGTCCAATAAAACAAAAATGAACTGGCAGGGACTCAAAGGCTTGAAATAAATTTCCACTCCACACAAACCTGTTCCAACGAAAAACTTAGCAACCCAGATGTTCTCCGTTTTACTGCTGTAGTGTTTAGACATTGTCTTACATTGAGTTGTGACACAACAATTAGCTATTTCTAAAGGGAAAAATAAGACAAAACGGCAATCTGCTGCTCTAGAAATGGACTCGCTTAGCATTTTACAATCCCAACTAAAAAGTTTCCAGTATCTTCAGTTGGGAGTTTCGGTGACATTTCTGGGCACAGAAAAAGAAAAGCTTTCTGTGTTATCAAATGTCAGCATCAGATGGCAAATTTATTTGCACACTACGCTATAAAAATTGCAACTATAAGTACAATCTGGGCAATATCGCAGTCCTTGGCTACACAGACACAACATAGAATTTGGTCTCAAAAGGACAACCCCTGTCCATAAACCCCCTTTTTGAGCCAGAAGAGGAGAGAGCTGCTTTGTTAAAGTGAGTTAGTACAGCAAAAAGGTGAGGGGATGGCGGCGCTCCTCCGAGACTATTATGAGGTGGTGAAGTGTAGATAGCCGGCTGCCACCCACTGCAGTCCCTTGGTGCTAAATCCTTGGTACCTGGGACAAAGGGAGAGTCAGAAGGTGAAGAGAAAAAATGCAGTGTAATTACGGGTATCGGTACCAGGCTGAAGAGGATCAGGAACAGAGTCAAGTGCATAGGATCTAGGAGATCTTTTATTGAGAAGACGACGCGTTTCTGGACCGGACTGATCCTCTTCAGCCTGGCGCCGATACCCATAATTACACTGCATTTTTTCTCTTCACCTTCTGACTCTCGCTTTGTTAAAGAGACTCTCACTTTGGAGGACCTGGTACGTCAATTTATTACATGGACGACCATTTAATTGAATGGTTGGAATGTTAAGCTATTTTTCTATACGCAACGGCCAGAGGTTAGAAAACATGAGCAAGAGTCAATCAGCTGATCGCCCAGTCGGCTTCTATATATATAGGGGTTGTCTTCATGAACCTTTTTATGGGTTCCCCGGAATATAACAATAGCAAGAGCGGTCACATTTACAGTGGGGATGACAAACTGATTTCAGCCTGCTTAAAGATACTTGGCAAAATAGGCAACACATCTCTATCAGAATATAGTGTTCGGCAAGAATAATAAATTGCATTACCTTCCCTTACATAACTTTTTTAAAGGGAACCTGTCACCAGAATTTCACCTATTGAACTTTACTTATCCCTCACTGGCCACTGCTATAAAACGTTTATTGACGTTATCCCCTCTCCTAAACTCCTCCTCCGACTGTAAATAACGGTCTGCAAACATTTTGCGCCTTTTATCGTAATAATCCGGTGTCCCTTTGTGCGCACACACCAGAAGAGGACATCAATGCAAAAGCGTGGGATTTAGTGTGCTGGGGGAAGGCGAGGAGCTGTCAATCACAAGTAAGGAGGCGGGGTAAAATTGGAAAGACTTGAGGAATGAAGATTTGACTCTTTTCAAACGAAGATTTGACTCTTTTTCTGCTCATTAGCATACGGTGTGGGAACACTAAAAAACGGAATACTAAAGCTACAGAGCTGACTAAGAAGACAATTATAGGTTATATAGAAATGATTTTTCACCCACTTCCACCAGGTATTGCTGGTTTAATAGGTGAAATGCTGGTGACAGGTTCCCTTTAAATGTAGGATGGAAGCAGAGGTTCCCCGGAAGTTAAATTTTTCAGCTATTCATCTATTGTACTAAGGTTGGGAATCACTAGCCTAAAGGTACACAATTATTTTGCAGTATTTTGTCTGTTTTCTATATGTTATACAGGTCAGAATATTAGTAAGGCCCTGTGCACATCACATTTGTGCTCTACATTTAATGTGTGCACTTGGAAAGCTCCAAACTTCCACAATAAACATGTCGATAGGGCTCCATTAGCCCGACTGAGACCAAAAGAGTGCCCTTTTGGCCTCCGTTAAACTGATAGGATTCCGCAAAAAGACTATACCGCGTGGTATATGTTTTTTTCTCGAACACGGGAGGTATATGTTTAACGTCAGGATGCTCCCGACATCACTGTCCATGTATTGCTAGTGATGTCAGGAGCTTCCCAGTGCTGGAGTCCCTGGGCACAGCATCGAAAGCGCTCTGCCTGCGGACTTTGGACCAGGGGAAGCTCCTGACATCACTGTCCATATATGGACATGGATTCCGGCATCGGGATTCTGTCATTGTGAAGCTCTAGACATCACTGTACATATACAGACAGTGACGTTAAGGGCTTTCCCAGGTCATCATTTTATACTACCGAATAAATAATAAAACAGCAATTATGCAATCTCTATATATATATAAAAATGAATTTCTGTTGTCTGTTCTTTATGCATGGCCAAACGACTGGACCTATCTGCACCAAATTTGGCACATAAGTAAATCACGCGCTTCTGAAGGGGTTTAAGGTCTCTAGGACCTACCGTTCTCGACATATTCACAAAAGCAAATATGACACCACTGGCTTCCACATCAAGGACCTTCCTCCACATCACATGACCCGTATTAGCCAATAGAAGCTCGCAGGTCCTTCATTCTTAGCCTCACTCACATACACACAGATTTAGACCAGGTTTCCATAACAACCAAGCCATTTTTCTTTACTCGACGTGTTACTCGCCGTAAACAAACTGTACCTATACTGAATTTGAGCATTCTCATAAATTGAAACCCTTTCACACCAGTCATGCCTCCAAAAAGGAACCCTGCACTTAGACGAAAGACTCCTGTGGCAAAGTGCATGGCTGCTGCCAGAGCTGCTGAAATCTCTCAACAGAACCAAGCCTGTGGATTTCAGCATTCTCATAAGTTTAATCCCTTTCAGACCAGTCATGCCTCCAAAAAGGAACCCTGCACATGGACTTTATTGGATATGTTGGCTTCATATCAGTAGGAAATGAAGTTTTTAACCACACACACAAACAACAAATGGACCGGTGTGAAGCCAGGGAACTCTGCTATTCTATATTATAAAAGTGAATGTCTGTCTGTCCTCTATAGGCATCCAAATGGCTGAACTATTTGACCCCAAATTTGGCACATAGGTACATCTGGTATTCAGGAAGGTTTTCGTAAATGTCCCAATCTTGCTGTTCTCTGTTACCAGCCATTATCTAGATCCAATACTATAAAAGCGAATACAGACTTTCACTTTTGTAGTAAAGTTGTTTTTATCTGGCAGTAACAGGTAGTGAACTTTACAAGATAATTCTAGATAGGAAGGTACAGGGGAGCGGTTACCCATAACAACCAGATTACTGAAGGTCAGGAGGAAAGCTGCATTACTAGCTGCAGAGACTCCACTTGCCCAACTGCAAGCTGATAAAATGCGTCATTCGGTTGCTCGAGCTGCTGAAACTCCTCAGCAAACTCAGGTTTTTTCAGCAACAGATCAGACAGGTGGCTCTCAGAAGCGCAGAGACTCCTGCCCGAACACAGGCCATAAAGCAAGCTGATAGAGCGCATCATGTTCAGCGTGCTAATGAGTGAGGTTTCATGCATGATGCTGTTTTCATTTATAATTATGATCCAACCATAGTCTATGACCAACTGGTAATAAAACGGCCAATGTTGTTAATCAACATGCTCTGTCATAATCTTATGACTCCATTTCCTACCAGTTTAGCTGTTAGGTATTTAGGAAGTTCAAATTGAAATCAACAGTGTGTAACTGCTGGGATATATTATCCGTAAACCAAGAAAATACGAGGGCATGGATTAGCCTCCTAATACAAACAGACAGACCATCACGTTATACCCGGGCAGCACCGGGTACTTTTTCTATAGTATATATGAATAGTATTTATGCACGGCCTAACGACTGAACCACTCTGCACCAAATTTAGCACATAATTAAATCAGGCGCTTTCGAAGGTTTAACACCGGTTTTCAGCTCTCTAGGACCTACCACTCAACATATTCATAAAAAATTGCAACACAAAAGAAAATATGGCACCAATGGATACCACATCAAGAGTCCTCCTCCATATAACATCAGATGACCCGTATTAGCCAATAGAAGCTCGCAGGTTCTTCATTCTTAGCCTGACATACACCCAGTTTTACACCAGGTTCCCAAAACAACCCAGCCATTTTTGTTTTACATCGGGTTTCCATAACAATCCAGACATTGTTCTTTACTTTACATACCTATACTGGATTTCAGCACTTTCATAAGTTGAACCCCTTTTAGACCAGTCATGCGTCCAAAAAGGAACCCTGCACCTAGACAAAAGACTCTTGCAGCAAAGTGCATGGCTGCTGCCCGAGCTGCTGAAACCTCTCAGCAGACCCAAGCCTGTCTCCAGGCTGACAAAATACATCACAGTCAACAGCAAGCTGCTGAAACTCCCCAGCAGACTGAGGCAGCACTGCAGCCTTAAAAAGGTCAAAGTGCACACCATTGGCAGGTTGTGCACACGGCCGATGTTGAAATTGACAAAAGATTAGTCGTCCCATATTCGCCACTTCTGTGTATATTTTGTAGTAAAAGGTTTACTTTATTGGATATGTTGGCTTCACATCAATAGGAAACAAAGTTTTTAACCACACACACAAACAACAAATAGACCCGTGCGAAGCCGGGTAACTCTGCTTGTAATGTAAAAAATGCACATAGTGAACATCAATTTGCACAAAAGACAGGATAACATGATTACACCTATCTCAAGGGCAATTATAACATGGACCTTTGACCCCTGACCTAATCAATAATATACTAGATTAAGTAAACAAATAAATATAGAATGCTACCCATGGTATTCAGGGACTCTGGACACACACCATGTAGAGCTTTCTTCAAGGGGTGTTTTGTGCAAATTGCTGTTCGCTATGTGCACTTTTTACATTATTGCGTAATTGCTGTTTATCATGTGCACTCTAATATATTTTTAATTTAGGTCCATGCACTAGACATAGAAATATTTATGTGACCCTGTCTTTTGTGCAAATTGCTGTTCACTATGAGCAGAGGCGTAGCTAGGTTCTCCTGCACCCGGGGCAAAGATTCAGATTGGCGCCCCCCCCCCCCCAATTTATTTCCCGACATCTCCTTCCCCCTCGTCATGTTTGCTTTCTCTACCAATCAATGAGGTGTAATTTTTTTTCACAATTTTTTTTAACGTAACTCGAGCATAAGAGCATTTCTACATTTTACAAGCTATATAGTTATATAATGTAATTAACATAAAAATTAATTAAAAGAAAATAAATTAAAGAGGCCACACACAGCCCCCTTTAGATAGCGCCACACACAGCCCCCCTTGTAGATAGTGCCATAGTGCCACACACAGCCCCTCTCTTGTAGATAGTGCCACAAACATCCCCCCTTGTAGATAGCGCACACACACAGCCCCCCTTGTAAATAGCGCCACACACAGCCCGCTTCCCCCTTGTAGATAGCGGCACACTCCCCCCCCCTTGTAAATAGTGCCACATTCCCTCCCTTTTAAATAGCACCACACTCCCCCTTGTACTTAGCGGCACACTGTAAACAGAACGGTAGCCTACCGCTACCACTCTCCGCTCTGCCTGGTGTGACTTACCAGAGGAGCCGAGGAGGTCATGCGGCGCAGGCAGCGGCGGAGTTCCTTCTGACTAGGGTTGGTGACAGCCAGGGCCGGCCTTGGCTTGGATGGAGCCCTGTGCGGGACTCTCTATTGCCGCCCCCTAAGCAAACCAAAAATTAACCACATATATGGACACGCTGGAACATATATACTGTACATACATAAAGATAGATATTTAGACATACAGGCAAATATACAAACACACATCTGGAATATATACATACAGGTAAATATATAGACGTACAGACACATATACGCACACACACCGGAAGATAAATACACAGACAGGGACATATACAAATACATAAAAGGCACAAATATACAAGCAAAAAGGCACATTCACAAACAGCCCCATATATACCCACACAGGCACATATATGCACAGTACAGATATTGTTGTAGATTTCACGTGCAGTCCTATGTAACACCACAGATACCACAGTGATAACTCTCTGGGTACAGATAATGTAGTAGATGTAAGAGACAAACACATGCAGAGACACACACACACACACAAACACAGAGACACATACTGTATACACACTACACACACATATACACACAGACACTCACCATGTCTCCTTGCTGGCAGAATCACAAGTTTCTTTCAGGACGGGCTGTGGGCGGAGCTTCCTTCTCTGCTTCTCGGCTGTTACTCCATGTGTGTAACAGCAGAGCACAGAGTAGTGGCAGAGCCCAGTGGCGCCCCCTACATGCTGGGAGGGTGCAGCACGGGAGTGGACCAGTCCAGTCCCCTGACCTGAGTCATCTGACCTCATGTCACTGACGTGAGGTCAGGTGACAGGTAAGGTGACTGGACTGGTCCACTCCCTGGCCATCACAGACCCCAGTCAGAACGCCACTGCGTGATTTCCTGGCTCTTCCTAAAGCTGCTGCAGGTGTCCGACATACAGGGCGCCTATCAGCAGCGATCAGCTGCTCTGCGGCGCCGCCCCTTCCCTACCACCTAGTTGCGCCCGGGGCAAATGCGCCGCCTCCCCCCCCTAGCTACGCCCCTGCTATGAGCACTATGCTGTTCACTTTATACATTACTGAGTATGGGTTGTTTAATATGTGCACTTTGAAATATTATAAATTTAGGTTCATGTTATAACTGCACTAGACATAGGAATATTTATGGAACCCTGCCTTGTGCCCTTATATTATTAATTCGGAGATTGCATTATTTACCAGGTCATGTAGCTTTTGTTGAGATTTCCCATAATACCTCATGTTTGTCGTTTTAAGATAATTAAAATGTGATATTTTACTTTTATATACCGAGTAGTATAGGCAAATACGTTTTACTTGTAGGTAGTAAAAATTATGACTTGATATATATCCCACGTAGTAAACACTGTAAAAAAAAAAATTATAAAAAAAACTATGCCATAATTGCTATTTTTTGTTCACCTTGCCTCACAAAAAATTTAATAAAGAGTGATCAAAAAGTCGGATGTACCCCAAAATGGTACCAATAAAAACTACAGCTTGCCCCACAAAAAACGAACCCTCAAACAGTTCTCTCTATGGAAAAATAAAAAAGTTATGGGCTTCAGAATATGGCGACAAGAACAAATGTTTTTTTTTTTTTAAGTGTTTTTAAATTGTGCAAAAGTAGTAGAAAATTAAACAAGATATATCAATTTGTTATCTCCGTAATCATACTGACCCACACATTAAAGTTAACATGTCATTTATACATATATATCGTGAACACTGTAAAAACAAAACAAAAAATATTGTTTTTCAATACTTTATACTGTATATGCCCAAACATGGTGGCATAAAAAAATACACCTCACCCGCAAAATTCCTTATATGGCTACGTTGACGGAAATATTTTAAAGTTATGCTTCTCAGGAAGGTAGGGATGCAAAAACGAAAAAAAATATCACTGTGCCTCTAGTCCCAAAAGAGCTGCAGTGCCAAGGGGTTAAAAAGGTAGACAAAAAAGTCAGTTGGTTGTGAAGGTTTATAGAATGACAATGAGGTGATTAGAGATCAGGTCACAGGTAGAGTAAGGTCAGGTTCAGAGTGCAGTTTTCATTTATTTACTTGTTTTTTACTCATACTAAGGCCTCATGCACACGACCGTAAGGTTTTTTACTATCCGCAAATACAGATCCGATGGCTACAGATACATGGTGCCAGCTGCGGACACGAACAGGACATGTTCTATGATTTGCGGATCATTTCTAGGCCCAGACACACATCCGAAAAAATACGGAAAGGTGCCCATGGCCAATAGAAATGAATGGATTCGCAATTCCATCCGTAATTTCGGTTGAAAATTACAGTCGTGTGCATGGTGCCCAACATAGTACCTTTTGTTTGTCATTCAGCCAGTGCAAGTAGTGAATTATAGATGAAGATTATTAAAATAAGATATCAAGTAAAGTCAACACATTCCCAGCTATTAATCCCTCCCCGACATTTGACGTATGGCTACGTCATAGCCGGGTAGAGGAAGTATGGAGTGGGCTCAAGGAGAAACGAGCAGGATCACTCTCGTTTAACCCGTTAAACGCCATGGTCAATAGCGACAGCGGCATTTCAATCGTTAGAAAGAGGGGGGCGACCCCCTATAGCAGCTCATCGCGCCCCCAACAATGCAATCACGGGGTGGTGATGGTTGCTATGGGGGCCTGTTGTAGGCCCCCAGGTCTGCCATCTTTGTGCTCCTATTAATAGAAACCTGTCGGAAAGACAATATGCTGCAATATAATACCTCAATACGATATTTTCACCCTAAAGCATTGTAAAAAAAATAAAAAATAAATAAACATAATTGGTATCACCGCATCCGTAAAAGTCAGAACTTTTACAATATATCATTATTTAACCAGCACGGCGTACGCTGCAAAAAAATAAAAAATTAAAAGCCGGAATCGCTATTCTTTGGTCACCTTATCTCCCATAAAAATTTTTAATAAAAAGTGATCGAAGCCTTGTATGTACACCAAAATTAAAAACTACAGCTTATCCCGCAAAAAAACAAGCCCTCATACCACTTAATCCACGGAAAAATAAAAAAGTTATGGCTCTCAGAATTTGGCGACACAAAATAAATGTTATTTTTTACACTAGATTTTTCCTTGTAGAAGTAGTAAAACATAGGAAAAAACTATATATATTTGGTATAGCCATAATCATATTGACCCACAGAATAAAGTTAACATGTTGTTTTAATTGTACGGTGAATTCCGTATAAATGAAGCACACAAAACAATGGAGGAATCGCTGTTTTTTTCATTTTCTACCCCACAAATAATTTTTTCCTGTTTCCTAGTACATTATATGGCACAATAAATGGCGCTACGGAAAACTAAAAATTGTCCTGCAAAAATCAAGCCCTCACAGGACTGTATTGACGGAAAAATGAAAAAGTTATGGCTTTTGGAAGGTGGGGAGGAAAAAATGTAAATGAAAATCTGAAAATTGTTTACGACGGGAAAGGGTTAAAGGGTCTTCAAGCCCTAGTTTGGGTAGATGTATTATGTATATTTTTTTTAAAGTAGTTCTCCTATCAGAGTATTCAATCCCTAAAAGACAGCCATTTATTGCGGTTGCATGTTTTTACAGATGGATCATGCTGAATAATTGTTTCACCTATAAAAACTGCAACACCATCAAAAACCGCAGAAAATCAAGTTAAAACTGCATGTGTTTTTATGCAGTTTCAATCTGCAATATCTGAATACACCCTATTTTGATGGTCTAGGGTAGTGGTGGTTCTAGACTTTGACCCGTATGTATAAGCTGGCAAAACAGGCAGCACCTCAAGCATAAATTGAGATCTAAGAAAGCGACAGTCCCAGTGTCTTTAGTGCAACAACAGTAATAGTTACACAGTACCTGCATAGCAGTGACAGCTGAAGTGCTCCACAACAGTGAGAGTCATAGTGCCCCATAACAGGGACAGCCTTAGCAACCCCATAACAATGACAGCCACAGCACCCTATAACACGAACAACCTCAGTAAACTCATAACAGTGACAACCTAAGGGCCCTCAAAACAGTGATAAGGTCAGTGACTCCATACCAATGACAGCTACAGTGACCCATAAGCCTATATACAGAGCCCATGTGTTTCTAAATATTAAAAACACTACGGGTGAATTAAAAGTTCTTACCTCCCTGTGAACTCAGCAGGAAGCAGCAGGTCTCCTACAAGGGAGAATAGGGTGTCATATGTTTTGGTGTGTAATGCAATTTAAATAGATGTTCCCTTTGCTGGCTCTCTGGCATTGATCGCAACAGGAGTATTAGGCTGTGTTCACATCTGGATCAGAAGCACCGCCAGAAGCCTTCGTTGCAAATTCTATATTTTTTTCTGGACAGCATGCTTTGCTATTTTGTCTGCTAAAACAAGAGACTTTGTAATGGAACCCATTAAAGTCAATGAGTTCTGTCGTACGCCATCGGCTTCTGTCATGCGACAGATCCGGCGGCTCCAGTTTTTTGTTGTTCTGCTCCTATAACTGAGAAAAAAATAATTAAATCCTTGATGCATGATCCTATGATAACCTGTGTGTGTGAAGTAACTCTGCAAGAGATTTTGAGCACCACATGGCCTTTAAACTGGGGAACATGAGTACATAGGCCTAATAATACCCCTGCATATTCCCTAATGGGGCATATGCCAAAAAGTGGTCCTGGTGAGAAAACCCTTAGTACGCTACAATACATGACAAAGTACAGAAAACGTAAAGAAAAAATTCTAATATCGCAGGTCATGCGTGTCCATCTGAAATTTTGGCTACAACGAAGAAATTAAGTAAATTTAAACAAACTACACGTAAAATACTATTATTTATCTAATATAACTTGTTATAGTGAGTTAGCTGTATTTTTGCATTTACGTTCCAAAAAGTGTTAACCTACGGTCATATAATTAATATAAACACTTACGAAGAACAGCATGGAACACTCCATAGACTAATTCTAACAGGATTTTTAAGGGAGTTATCCGAGGAAAGGGACTTTATCTAGATAGGAATCAGCCCAGCCAATGAAATTTGATGCATATGTTACATGATATGGCATAAAGTCTAGCTGCTATTTTATATTCAATGTTTTATGAATATTTTAAAATAACCCAATATCTTGTGTAGAAGCTCTTCTATCTGAGAATCTGAGTGCCTTAGGGTTGATATGGTCAGGCTTCAACTAAAATAATAAATAATATTTTTTTCAAAATGTATCTTTTACTAAACAAAATAGACTTATGTCATGAATGAATGCATTTGTGCAGAGAATACATATTTCAGGGTAAGCATTATAGGTTGTATTGGTAATGGTAATAGTGACATGTAGATTTCTATGCCATTCAGGATATGTGGAAAGTTGTTCACATCTGCGTTGGAGTCCCGTTCTGACGTTCAACTGAGCTTTCCGTCAGAACGGGACCCTGAACAGACAAAAACTGACACAAACGGAAACCAGAGGTTTCCGTTTGCATCACTATTGATTTCAATGGTGACGGATCCGGTGCCCATGGTTTCTGTTTGTCTCTGTTGTGTACCGGACCTGTCGTTTTGCCGGAAGCATTAGCATAGTCGACTACGCTATTACTTCCAGCTCTATAAGGCGGGTACATAACGTTGCTCATACAACGTAGAACATAGAACAGGGACTAAACCTACATATATTTGGGGATGGTAGGAACCAGCATTAAAGAGGCTCTGTCACCACATTATCTCCTACATAATCTGATCGGCGCTGTAATGTAGAGAAGTGTTTTTTATTTTGAAAAGTTATCATTTTTGAGCAAGTTATCAGCAATTTTAGATTTATGCTAATTAGTTTCTTAATAGACAACTGGGCGTTTTTTACCTTTTTACCAAGAGGGCGTTGTAAAGAGAAAGTCTATTACGCTGACCAATCAGCGTCAAACACCTCTCCATTCATGTCCATTTGTACTCAGAACAGTGCTGTTACATACACCCACATTAACTTAACTGAAGTGTCTTGAGAGTGAATAGAGATTGCCTCCAGCCAGGACGCGATGTCTATTCACACTCCCTACACTTCGGTAAAGATTGTATGGGACTTAATCACAGCACGAGGTGATCTCGCGAGACCACACTGTGAATGACAGCACAGCGTGATCTTGCGAGATCACGCTGTGCTGTGTGAGTAAGTCCAACAAAAACTTTACCGAAGTGTCTGGAGTGTGAATAGACATCGCGTCCTGGCTGGAGGCAATGTCTATTCACTCTCAAGGCACTTCAGTAAAGTTAATGTGGGTGTATGTGACAGCACAGCATGATCTCGTGAGCTCACGCTGTGATGAGTACAAATGGACATGAATGGAGAGAAGTATATGATGTGATTGGTCAGCGTCATACACGTCTCTTTACAACACCTACTTGGAAAAGAGGTAAAAAACGCCCAGTTGTCTATTAAGAAACTAATTAGCATAAATCTAAAATCGCTCAAAAATTATCGTTTTGCAAAATAAAAACCACTGTTACCTACATTACAGTGCACTTATAATGTGGTGACAGAGCCTCTTTAAACTAATATCTATCTATATCTATCGGAGATAGCATATCTATGTAGCGTCCATGGCCGCGGGACGTCAGGTTCACTCACCTCCCGACGCCCGCAACCATGGATCTGTGAGCGCTGGTCCCCGTCTCCCTCCTAGGAGACGCCAGCGCTCACTTCCGCTCCGTTCGGCTGTGTCCTGTAGGGTGCGCGCGCACGCTCGCACCTGGCCTTAAAGGGCCAGTGCGCGCAATAAGGAAATCGGCATCACCATCAACTGCCACGATTTCCTGGTCTATAAGAAGGCCCCTGGCCTTCTAATCCTTGCCTGAGCGTTGTTCGTTTTCCCAGTCTGTCTTGCAAATGGTCCCTTAGTGTTTCCCGTTCCTGTTGTTACCCGTGCCTTGTTCCCCGTTCCTGTTTCCGTGCTTTGCCTTAGTATCAAGTCGTGCCACGTCCTGTGTCATCTGCCACATCCAGAGGAATCTGCCACGTCCTGTGTCATCTGCCACATCCAGAGGAATCCGCCACGTCCTGTGTCATCTGCCACGTCCTGTGTCATCTGCCACGTCCTGTGTCATCTGCCACGTCCGGAGGAATCCGCCACGTCCGGAGGAATCCGCCACGTCTGGCGCAACTTGCGGATCCTGTGTCATCCGCCACGTTTGGCGCCATCCGCTGCACCCATCTCATCTGTGCCAGAGCTGCGGCCACCATCTGGCCTATTCAGGTACCCTTGTGCGGGACATTGTATTTCTGGGGTTTCCTGCGGTTTGAGACAGTACGCTCAGGCCATGGACCCCGCTGGCCAACCTGAGACTTTGACGACACAAGCCATGCTGGCTGAGATGGAGGATCTCCAGTCACGACAAGACCAGCTCCTCCTGTCGGTGAACGCCATAGCCCATCGGTTGCTCGCTACAACCACAGTCGTCACCACACCCATTCCTGCGGTTCCGCCTGCTACCCTTCCTGTCTGTACCGGTACCAACCCCCTGTGTTTTTTGCCGCTACCTCCACGCTATGACGGAGATCCGAGGTCCTGCAGGGGATTTTTGAATCAGTGCCTGATCCATTTCAGACTTCATGCCAGGTCCTTCTGTTCGGATGACGTCAGGATCGCCTTCATCATCTCTCTCCTTACTGGCAAAGCCCTGGCATGGGCCAATCCTCTGTGGGAACATCAGGGACCAGAGACCCGGGACTTGCAGTGCTTCTTACGGACCTTCCGCTCGATCTTTGAGGAACCTGGAAGAGTTTCTTCGGCTGCTGCATCCCTGCTAACCCTACACCAGGGAGACCTCTCCGTGGGCGAGTATGCCATCCAGTTCCATATCCTGGCTGCTGAATTGTCCTGGAACAACGAGGCTTTGGTGGCTACATTCTGGCAGGGACTGTCTTCAGGGATCAAGGACGAGCTGGCTGCTCGTGATCTGCCATCCACCCTGGACGATCTCATCATACTCGCCTCCCGTGTCGACATGAGGATCCAGGAACGTTCCCAAGAGGTTCTCCGGGGGAGAGAACTCCCCAGGCTGGATTCTGCTGTCCTGCAATCCCCCTCAGTCATCCCACCAGTGGATCCGATGCAGGGCAATTATGTCAAATTGTCCACCCAGGAGAAACAACGCAGACGCACTTCTGGACTTTGTCTCTGCTTGCACGGTGTGTGCCTCTAACAAAGTGACTCACAGCAAGCCTGCCGGCCTGCTTCAACCTCTGCCTGTACCCAGTGCCCCCTGGCAGCACATTGCGATGGACTTCGTGACAGACCTTCCCCCCTCAGCAGGGTGTAACACTGTCTGGGTGGTGGTGGAGCGGTTCTCTAAGATGGCTCATTTTATCCCGCTGACCGGCCTACCTTCTGCTCCTCGTCTGGCGAGTCTCTTCATTCAGCACATCTTCCGCTTGCATGGCTTACCTCTTTTCATCGTGTCTGATCGGGGTGTTCAGTTTACCTCTAAGTTCTGGAGAGCCCTCTGTAAACTCCTGGATGTGAGTTTGGACTTTTCCTCTGCCTATCACCCCCAGTCCAATGGGCAAGTGGAGAGGATCAACCAGATCATGGAAAATTATCTTCGCCACTTCATCTCTTCACAGCACGATAACTGGGTACAGCTTCTTCCATGGGCCGAGTTTTCTTACAACAACCACACAAGCGATTCCACCACTTCCACTCCGTTTCACATCGTGTACAGTCAACATCCCAGAGTCCCTCTCCCTGTATCAACTTCATCTCGGGTACCCGCTGCTGACTCTGCATATGGGGACTTCCTGCAAATCTGGCAACAGACCCGGTCCTCTATTTTGCTGGCAGTAGATCGCATGAAGCGTAAGGCGGATACTAGGAGAAGAGTTCCGCCTCAGTATCTTCCTGGGACTAAAGTCTGGCTGTCTTCTCGGAACATTCGCTTAAGGGTGCCTTCATACAAGTTCGCTCCCAGGTTCCTTGGTCCTCTCGAGATCCTGCAACAAATCAACCCTGTCTCCTATAAGTTGCGGCTGCCTCCTACCCTCAGAATCCCTAACTCCTTCCATGTGTCCCTCCTGAAACCAGTGGTCCTGAACCGCTACAGCAAGACTCCTAGTTCCACAGTTGCTTCCCGCGGTCCCTCTGATATATTCGAGGTAAAGGAGATCCTGGACTGCAAAAGGGTAGGAGGAAGGACTTTCTATTTGGTGGACTGGAGAGAGTTTGGTCCTGAGGAGAGGTCCTGGGAGCCAGAAGAGAACCTCAGCGCCCCTGCTCTTATTAAAAAGTTCCTCTCTCACTCTGGCCCCAAGAAGAGGGGGCGTAAGAGGGGGATACTGTAGCGTACTCACCTCCCGACGCCCGCAGCCATGGATCTGTGAGCGCTGGTCCCCGTCTCCCTCCTAGGAGACGCCAGCGCTCACTTCCGCTCCGTTCGGCTGTGTCCCGTAGGGTGCGCGCGCACGCTCGCGCCCGGCCTTAAAGGGCCAGTGTGCGCAATAAGGAAATAGTCATCACCATCAACTGCCACGATTTCCTGGTCTATAAGAAGGCCCCTGGCCTTCTAATCCTTGCCTGAGCATTGTTAGTTTTCCCAGTCTGTCTTGCAAATGGTCCCTTAGTGTTTCCCGTTCCTGTTGTTACCCGTGCCTTGTTCCCCGTTCCTGTTTCCGTGCTTTGCCTTAGTATCAAGTCGTGCCACGTCCTGTGTCACCTGCCACGTCCAGAGGACTCTGCCACGTCCTGTGTCATCTGCCACGTCCGGAGGAATCCGCCACGTCTGGCGCAACTTGCGGCTCCTGTGTCAACCGCCACGTTTGGCGCCATCCACTGCACCCATCTCATCTGTGCCAGAGCTGCGGCCACCATCTGGACTATTCAGGTACCCTTGTGCGGGACATTGTATTTCTGGGGTTTCCTGCGGTTTGTCCAGCTGCCTTCCCGCTACGGCGGTACGGCCTAGTGGGTCCACTAACCCGCTTTGTGACAATCTATAGGACTATGACCCCTATAACTTTGCCACTGAATAGGATTAGATACAGCGGATCAGCAGAAAGTATTACTAATTGTAGGTTTAGATACAGGGTGCATGTGAATACCTACCAACTTTAAAAGTGTCACAAAGAGGGACCACTACATTTTTTATTTTAAGCCATGCCTCTAATCCCACCCAATCCCCACCCATACACACCCGGTTCAGCCAACGCAGTATCATGCTCCCATAGTGACTCCCACACAGTAGAATACCAAATAGCTGCCCCCACAAAGTATAATGCCCCCATAGCGGTCACCATACAGTATAATGTCCCCATAGCTGCCACCATACAGTATACTGCCCCATAGATGCACGCATACATTATAAAGAAAACACAGATGCCCCGTACAGTATGATGCCCCCATATAGTATAATGCCCACACAGATTATCCCATGCAATATTATGCCCAAACAAATTCCCCTATACAGCATAATGCCCCATAGCTGCCCCATGCAGCATAATACCCCCATAGTTGCCTCATACAGTATAATGCCCACACATATGCCCCCATACAGTATAATGCCCCCATAGCTGACTCGTATAGTATAACGCCCTATAGCTGCTACCCCATACAGCTTAATGTCCCTATACAGTATAATGCCCCCATACAGTATAATGCCCCCTTAGCTGCCCCTAGTGCCAGTGGCCTTGTATAATGACAGTGCCCATGTAGATAGTGCCCATGTAAATAGCACCAGTGTCCCCTGTAGATAGTGCCCTTATATAATGCCACAGTGTCCTGTAGATAGTGCCAATGGGACTCCCTTTAGGAGCGGAATCCCCAGCCAGAGCATAGGCCAGAGATGTGGCTCCTAGAGGGAAGCCCTGATGTCATTGTCCATATATAGACAGTGACGTCAGTGGCTACTCCTTGAACGGAATCCCCGGTACCGATTTTGGCCGTGGATTCTGCTCCAGGAGGAGCCCCTGATGTCAATGTCCATATACAGACAGTGACCTCAGGGGTTTCCTCTAGGAGCGGAATCCCCGGGCAGATCATGAGGACGCAGCTCCAGTTGACAGCGGAACATACACTCGGAGGGGCAGCGGGACACTGCCTGGAACCCGGGACTGTCCCGCTGATCCCGGGACGGTTGGGTGGTATGCATGTGTGATACAGTCTGCTGGGCCCTGTATCTGAGCCTACCATATGGCAGGCTTAGATACAGGACCCTTAACAGATAATATTTTTATACTTACCCTTCTCGCTCCTGAGCAGGGTCCTCTTCGGCTCCGGGCACAGTGCTGGTCCTGACGCCATTGAGAGTCACAACATTGTGCGCGGTGCACATAGCGTCGTGACATTATGCTGAAAGGTTTCCGGACCAGCGCTGCGTCCTAGCCTGACTTTTGGAGCAAGGAGGGCAATAATACTGTTATTAAAATTACAGGGGCCTGTGTAGTTTATTAGATAGGCCGCAGTAACTATAGTAACTGTGAACAGACGTAGTGAGGAAGGTCGTGGGCCCCCCTGGCTTCTGGTGCTGGTCGCAATTTAAATGTTAGCTGATACTATCATTACCCTCCAAGTTGCTGAGCTCTCTAGGATCCCCAGTGTTTTTATCTTTAGACGCTGAAGAAGCATTCAATAGGTTACACTGGTGGATCCTGCAGGTGTTCATGAGTAAATTTGGTTATTTGGAAATATTGTTTGCGCTGTCATGGGGTTGTATTCTAAACTGTTTGTGAGGGTGTTGGCGTCTGGCTTTTTCTGCAAATTTTTTCAAATGACTCTTGGTACGTGGTCGGGATGTCCGCTGTCCCCTCTCATTTTTGCGCTTATAATGGAACAGTTCGCTGAAAAACTTAGATCAGACCCAGGAGCAATGACGGGCACACAGTTCCATGTCATTGGTCTGTGCGCCGGCAATGTCCTTTTTCTCTCACTTAGGCTATGTTCACACGGGGTATTTTGCAGAGTTTTTTGACGCTGAAACCGTGTCGCAAAACTCGGCAAAAACGGCCCGAAAATGCCTCCCATTGATTTCAATGGGAGGCGTCGGCGTCTTTTTCCCGAGAGCAGTAAAACTGCCTCGCGGGAAAAAGAAGCGACATTCCCTATCTACGGGCGCTTCCGCCTCTGACCTCCCATTGACTTCAATGGGAGGCAGAGAAAGCGTATTTCGCGCTGTTTTATGCCCGCGGCGCTCAATGGCCGCGGGCGAAAAACGGCGCGAAAAACAGCGAAAATCGGCGTGCAGGGTGAGGAATATCTGCCTCAAACTTCCAAACGGAATTTTGAGGCAGATATTCCTCCTGCAAAATACCCCGTGTGAACATAGCCTTACTCAGAGTCCTCCCTACGGTTGGTCAGTAGCATTCTTACAGAATTCTCTGAGGTTTTATAATATAAGCTGAATGTTAACAAATCAAAGCTCATACCAATACACATACCTGGGAATATTGCCAACGGTCCCTACATGAAATTTGATAACATTTAATTTTCAATTGCTGACCACTGAGTTAAAGGATGATTATGCTAAATATACAAATAGTTATTTGTCCTGGATTGCAAATATCAATAAAACCAAAATGCTAATATTGCCTAAAATCTTGTATAAGCTTCGCTGTGTCCCAATGCTTGTCTCTTTTGAGATCATACATCAGTTACAACTTGATTTGCTAGCATTTATTGTGGAAAACACCCATCCTAGAATAAGTAAATCAGCCTTATTTCAACCACTAAATAAAGGAGGTTTGGGGGGTACCAGACCTGTTCAAATATCATTACGCCAGCCTCATAAAAAAACTCAAGGACTGGTGGACTCGGTCAACCTCCAATGGCTACAAAAAGAAGAAAAACAAGCTGTGGGTAACTTAGAGCTCGGTTAGCTGCACAAGTCCTTAAAAAAAAAACATGACAAAATCCATCATCCACTATGCAAGCTGACCAACGCATATGTGGCACTTTTAGGATGCCTATTTATTGCTTCAAATTCGGATATTCCACTGTTAGTACACCATATTCCCAACTCAAATTTGAATGCTTGGACACTTGGTCACACAGAGGTGTAGACAATACTGGAAAACTTTTCCATAACTCTACATTAGCTAGGTTTGAATTGTACACCATGACTACTCCCTTCCTATTTCATTGTTTTGCCAATACCTTTAAATCCGACATTTACTTTATGCTACTCCTTTATCCCATGTGACAACTCAGATGACACCTATAGAAAAATTCTTCTATGGACACAAAACTTACACTAGGGGCTTATCAATTGCATACCTTGCACTAACGAACGCAGACTCCAGCACTAAACCAACCTTTATGCTCAGAATTAGCGGTTATATTTTCTGTAGATCGTTGGAGAGTTGCTCTCTGCAAGGCAATAAAGTGTTCTCACTGCGTCAAAACCGTAGGATCCAATTTAAGGTACTTGCTCACATAATTCCTTGTTACCAGACTACTTGCGGGCAAAAGTATGGAGAAAGAGGCACCACCGCTTATATATGGTGATATTGCCCCCTCATCTATCCTATATGGGTAGAAGTTTATGGATTGCTAGCTTGACTAGCAGGATTTCAGGTGGTTTCCTCTCCTGCCCTAGCAGTACTATGCATAGGACAATTTGATGTTCCACACAACTTCAGATGAGTATGTGCTTATGTGCTAACCATTACTCATAAGGTTTTTGCTAGGAACTGAAAATTATCTCTACATCAAGTGTGAGGTGGTGCCCATTTTTTTTATTATTATTATTTAGTATTCACTGAGTGATTCAATAAATAGAACATGAGCTTATTTATGCTTCCAATCTGCAGTCCAAGATGAAAGTGCAAATACAATGGAGGGTTTGGAAGAGAAGCCCTTATGCCGATACATTAGGCTGGGTTCACACTGGAATTTTGAGGCAGATTTTGCTCTGCCTGCATGCCGATTTTCGTGGTGTTTTTTGTGGCATTTTTCGTCCGCGGCCATTGAGCGTCGCGGGCAAAATATGCAGCAAAATACGCTTCTTCTGCCTCCCATTGATGTCAATGGGAGGTCAGAAGCGTAAATGCCCGAAGATAGGGTATGTCCCTTATTTTTCCCGCGAGACATTTTTTTCCGCTCGCGGGAAAAAAACCACCTCCGCCTACCATTGAAATCAATGGGAGGCATCTTCGGCCATTTTTAGGTGCGTTTTAAGCGTCAAAAAACTGTGTGTGAACTCCTCCTTACATTAAAATACGACATATCCAGAATTTGCCATATGATTTAGATGTCGTTAAAAAGATTTTTGTTAGTTTATATCTCGATTATTATCTTGGAATATCTTTAATACTTCGGCGTCCAGTGGATAACATGTACTATTGTTAATGATATTGCTTACTTACTATCATTTTATTCTACAGCACTGACAGCCGTTCTGGACTCCGACCGAAGAGTTATGGGCAGCCGGCAGCAGGATAGTCCGTGCTGCTGCTAGAAGCAAGATAGCTAATACAAGTGATTTAGAAGAACTATTATAGTGCACACCCCTGCACAGAGGTACGCTTTAAGCATTACAAAGGTCATCTTAGGTACATGCCGGTTACCAATTATACAGAAAAAAAAACACCACATGAGCCACCATGGTTGCACAGATGACTGCCATTTTATGTACTTTCTTATTATAATGGCAAGACTGCGCAAATAATACGTAGCATTTATATGGCAATTCCCTTCTAAAAATGTTCCAGAAAAGAGAAAACTGCAGCAATTAATAGCAATTCCATCTTCTAACAAGTAAATTATTTGGGAATGTGATCTATGTGCAGACAAGAGGATTACTCTGTATGTGACCTGATAATTGATCCCAGAGCAAACGTTTTTGGTAGAGAGGACACATGTTGCACACATAATGTATGCGGCTGGCGTGATTGATACATGAAGTCACGCAATCGTCTCTTTTGTACTAGGAAGTTTTATTTATAAAATATCATAGTTAGCGTGCTCGATAATCATGCCTGCCGTGCGACGTGCAAGTGTATGAATGAATGATCATGGCTTCAGGCTGGATATTACTGATGAGTAGAAAAAAACATTTGGCAATGTTTAATTTGAACGCCAATCCTTACAGGGAAAACATGAAAATATTTTATAGATAGCTTTAACATTTCCAGCTCTGGCTAGACTACATTTCCCATGATCCTATGCCTGCAGACTAGAGAAGGATTAGGGCAATTAAAGTGACTGAAACTTCAAACCTCAAAGCTTCCTTGTGTAATGATGTGTAGGATTGTATGGAGAGAAATTAGTTTTAAAATAGGTTTCCTTCGGCTAGATTATGAGCAAGCTTGAGGAGATATAACTTTTCCAATAATATTTATAGTACTTTACAGAAACGATTATATATCCTCTGACTTGACCTGTATTTTCATGATAAATGAAAACATAAGCAACCTAATAATTTGGCCAGCCCATAAAACCCATAAAGAGCAGTCAAAGAGATACGTCTATGGTGACAAAACTGTTCCAACTAATGGAGATCTGTTCCATCTTTGGAAAAATTTATTGAATCTACTTATCCTTGGTCACTATCTGTAAGTGTGTATATTCACAAAAAGGCCAATGTTTGCAGATTACTCAACAGTAGAACTAAAGGTTTATAAAACGGATGGAAAGTCCAAGAATACTGTTTCAGACAATCACTTATAGAGGCTCTGTCACCACATTATAAGTGCCCTATCTCCTATATAAAGAGATCGGCGCTGTAATGTAGGTGACAGTAATGCTTTTTATTAAAAAAAACTATTTTCACCACTTTATTAGCGTTTTTAGATTTATGCTAATGAGTTGCTTAATGCCCAAGTGGGCGTATTTTCACTTTAGACCAAGTGGGCGTTGTACAGGGGAGTGTATGACGCTGACCAATCAGCATCATGCACTCCTCTCCATTCATTTACACAGCGCATAGGGATCCTGTTAGATCGCTATGTGCTGTCTTATACTTACACATTAACAATACTGAAGTGTTTAGACAGTGAATAGACATTCCACGGAATGTCTATTCACAATCTCTGCACTTCGTTACTCTGTCTGTGGTAGTTACAGCAGAGGAAGCGTAATCTCGCGAGATTACGCGGTAAATGACAGGTTACAACGAGATCACGCTTCCGCGGCTGTAACTATCATAGAAACAGTAACGAAGTGCAGAGATTGTGAATAGACATCCCGTGGAATGTCTATTCACTGTCTAAACACTTCAGTATTGTTAATGTGTAAATATAAGACAGTACATAAGGATCTAACAGGATCCCTATGCGCTGCCTAAATGAATGGAGAGAAGTGTATGATGCTGATTGGTCAGCGTCATACACTCCCCTGTACAACGCCCACTTGGTCTAAAGTGAAAATACGCCCACTTGGGCATTAAGCAACTCATTAGCATAAATATAAAAACGCTAATAAAGTGGTAAAAATAGATCGTTTATTTCAATTAAAAGCACTGCTGTCTCCTACATTATAGCGCGGATCTCCTTATGTAGGAGATAGGGCACTTATAATGTGGTGACAGAGCCTCTTTAACTAGAAAAAAAGAAAAATAACATCAGTCGTGCGGGTGATTGACAAAAACCCCTGCGTGGGTTGAAAGTTGAGCTGGGCGATTATTCAAATTAATTCGACTAATTTGTCCTGGAGTCCTGTGACGATTCCATTTTTAAACAGAATCGTTTAATTGATTTCATAATCTCACCATCAGGCAGAGTACAGGAGGAAGCTCCACTCCGCCACTCGTCACCGCCCCACCGCATCGTCACCTGTGACTAAAATGGAGTCGCTCATTTACCACTGTTGCTCCCCTGCGCTGATGCTGGCCACCATTCCATCCATTCAGTGAGGAGAGGGGAGACCATGTACAGGACACAACAATGCTTTCTCCTCCCACCTTCTCCTGTGGCTGCCCATCGTAATGCTCTGCAGTACTGGCATGGCATGCCAGTACTGCATCTGTTAGTCTTCTATTGGCTGGCAGTTTATGAAGTCATATGCTGCCAGCCAGTGGCAGGAGGGAATTCAGAAAAGGGATGGGGGAGGGACGTAAATGGAGGTTTACAACGCCAAAGCCAAAGTCCCAGGCAAATCACTACTAGCACTCTACCTCGGAGTCTGTAGCCTAGTAAATAGCTGAGCTACCTCCATGCTCTGCCATAACATTCAATAGTATCTGCGTCCTAAGGATGCAGATACTATTGAATGTGGCGTCGCTACCGCTGTAGCAGCCGTAGCGGATGCCACGGGGGCCTATGGCATGAAGGGTCCCATGCCCCCCGGCGTTAAGGGCCCCCCATGCCCTGTGACCCCGTTAGCAGCCGCTATGGCTGCTATAGCGGTAGTGACGCCACATACAATAGTCTCTGCGCCCTTAGGATGCAGATACTATCGAACGCTATGGCAGAGAAGGGAGGTAGCTTTACAGATCACGTGACCGCATGGGGAGCCGAACGGAGCCTATGTATTGAAAGCTAGATGCTCGGTGAGGAAATAAATATCATGTACATGATGCCCATTACAAACGGGAAAAGCAATAAAAAAAATTACGGGAGTTCTTAAATTATCTTTTTTTCAGTTTATTTAATAGTAATAAGAAAATCGAGATTCAAATAAAAAATCGCTCATAGGGTTGAAAAAATCTACCTGCCCTAGTTGAAAGGTTGCACGCATATGTTGGAAGATTGAATGAAAGCACTTGGGGTTTTGCACCAGCATCGATGGTGTCATTTTCCTTTTCTCTACTTTCTTTAAAGATTTGTTCATATTCGCGTTGGGTTTTATTCCGTTGAGGGTCACAGTTTATTTATGGCAAAAAAGTGTAGCCTGAAGCGCTATTCTTGCCATCATAAACACTTTGAACCCTGCAGAAGCCTGATGACTGCCATTAGAAACCATTAGGATCTGTTTGAAAAAACAGTAGTAAGAACAGGGCTTTATGGCTACAATTAAGGAATTTAACATCAGTTGGTTGAAATAAATAAGTCCTATGGTAGAAAATTATCTTTGCATCCATGTGCTATATAGATAATTGTTTGCATACAGGAAATGAATTCAATTTTGACAAATCGTCTTCAGGAATCCCAAAGATGGTCAGCGAAGCAAAGTGACATAGCTGAAGGAAGGAAGGCAGGATCTGCAACAAGTTTGTTCAGTAAAATAAACGTGTCAATGTATTAAAACATGATTGTTTTAAATTATAAAATAATTCAAGCAGAAGCCACTGCAAGTAAAGAGGTTTCTAAGGACAAATACTCCCCTCCTATATGCCGCTGATTGACGGCTCTGCTTACATGAGGATAAGGACAAACAGATCTGTCCATTAACTGCATAGGGGAGGGGAGGGAGCGCTAGATGTCAGATACTTCCGGATTTGACTGACACTCGCACAGTAAAATAAAAATGACTTTTTACTTTCACTGATGCAAGCAGTAACATCTTCAATAATGGTGTGTTCCTAATCTATTGCCTGATAATAACCTAAAGATAACACATAAATAAATGAATACTTGAATGAAAGACATTTTTCTAATAACTTTTTGTGTTAAATACTTGTGAATCTTGCAAATTATTAATGAAGGTATTGCACTGCTGCGATTGAACATCAGAATATACTGTAGCTTTTAAAGAGGACCTGTCACCTCCCCTGACATGTCTAGTTTAATAAATAATTGTATTCTCCATGAAGTAACAGTAACGGAGCATCTTTTTTTTAGAACTGTATGTTGTGCCGTTCTTCTGTTAATCCTCCTAGAAACGTATGAATAAATTGACAACTGGGTGTTATCAGTTGGGGGTGTGTCCTTACACAGACTGACAATGTCCAATCAGTACTGACGTTGTCCAATTAGTGTAGGAACACACCCCTTTGACAAGAAGAATAGTAACACGAAGTTGTCAATTTATTCATACATTTCTTTGACTAATGGCACAACACAAAGTTCTATGAAAATATGTTCCATAATTGTTATTTCATAAGAAAGAGGTGACAGGTCCTCTTTAATCAAAGACTATTGCTGAACATAAAATCGGACATCCCTGTAAATGTGGTCTAATATTTATGCTAGGCGTTTTCAAGTTTGGCATTTATTGCCCTCGAAGACCCAACATGTCAGCGCATGAAACATTGATTTCAATGGGAAAAGTGCAATACTTTATTTTTGCTACAGTTAGGTAGCAGGTGAATTGGACACTTGCAGTCTGGTTCCTCCACCCTCTATTCAGTTTAACATTCGTAGACTCTTCTTACCAAAAGGGATTGTGGGAGAGTGGATAAGTAGCTTTATTTTTTACCCTACAAATGTGCACAATCACTTTAGGACAGAGGTGGCAAAAACAAAAATCGCAGCAAGAACAGTATACGCTGTACAACCTGCATCCAATAAAGACAAGTGAAACCAGACATGGCATGGAAAAAACAAGCATATGGATCGACACCAGAGAAAAACAAGAAACAATAAACAAAATTCTGAATACATCATAGAACATTTTATAATGGAAAAATAAAAGTATCTACTATAAAGGGTCTTAGTCGTAACTTAGAGTCTAGTGTTACTATACAGTTCTTTTCTACTACACTGCACATTTATTTTAAAGTGCCTTTAGAGATTTACTAAGAAATCTGAGATCACTGTCCATAACACAGGATAGTCACTTATAGAGAGATATCTATCTAATTTTCACAGTCAGGCCTTAGGACAAGAGCATGGATCCAATGTGTCACTAATAGATTTGGCTAGGGTTAAACAGAATGACAGAGTCTAAAGGGGGTTTTACACAGGACGATTATCGGGTAGACGAGCGTTTATATAACGCTCGTTGCCGATAATTGCCCTGTGTAAAAAGGGCAGCGATCAGCTCGATCATCTGCTGGTCGTATCGTTTTAAAAAAGTAAAAGATTATCGCTGTCGGCAGCACATCTCCCTGTGTAAACAGGGGGATACGCTGCTGAACTGATAATGTATGGGGACGAGTGATTGGAGTAACGACGACTCGTCTCCATCCATAGCTCTGCGTGACAGGAGCAAGCGAGCGCCGATCAACGATGTCTCCTTGATCGGCACTCGCTGCATCGGCCGAGTGTCGGCCGCTGTAAATGGGCCTAAAGGGTCAGTTCACACGGCAGATTTTGCTTGGCAGGTCCCACCGCAAAATCTGCCACGGAATTATACCTGCCGTCGACAGGAAGTCAATGGGAGGATCGAGCAGAAGCGTGCAAATCCAATTGAAATCAATGGGAGGTGGAATTTTGCAGCGGAATCTGCATCAGGTTCCGGGGCAAAAATTTTGCCATGTGAACAAGGGATTTTGTAATCACCTTAAAATGCCTCTCAGGGGGTATGGACTTTCTGCAGGGAATACCCAGGTCATGGCCCTAGAGTAGTCTCCAATATCCACCACTGAGGTACCAGAATAGATAAACAGCAGCATGATCAAAGAATTCCAAGGTTAGGATTGGTAGAGTTAAGACAGAAACAGGTCAGGACAGGCAGTGTGACGATCTATGGGTATGTGGACCCACCAAGCCACACGCCGTAGTAGAGTAGCAGCTGGCCAAACAACAGTCTACAATAGCCTATGCAAAGTCCTAGCACAAGAGTACCTGTAATAGTCCAGACAGTAGCAGAGGCTTAGGCACAGATGGACTTGAAGGTAGATAACGCCAAATGGGTGGAAGATACTAGATGACACCAGATACTAGATGACACCAGACGTATTGTGTGATGACAGCAGGCGTGGCAGATGACACCAGACGTGCTGTATGACAACAGACGTGGCAGATGACACAACACGACTCCAACACTAGAAGCGGCTCATGAACAGCACGGGATACAGGTAGCAGGGCACGGGAACACTGGGTACAGTATATGACTAAGGGACCATTTTCTAAGACTAACATGAGAATACACAATAACGATCAGGCAAGTAGTGAAAGGGCAGAGCCCTTTTTATAGTCCAGGGTGATCTGGGGATGATTTTGTAATTATATTCGGGCGCTAGCCCTTTAAGCTGGGAACGAGCGCGCCTACCCTAGAGGCCAGTGCAGAGCCGGGCGGATGCAAGCGCTGGTATTTCCTGGGAGGGAGACACTGGCCCGGACAAGGAGGTCTGCGGTCACGGCCGTCAGGGGGTAAGTGAGAGCGACTGTTATAGATAGCGGATGTTACAATTAGAAATCCAAAAAGCAGAGTCAGAAAACAGTTCAGGTCAAATTCAAAACTGAAAACAACAAACACTTCCAAAAATGGATAGACTTAAAAGAACCCCATTTCTCCGGCAAGATGTGGCAGTTCTGAGCATGTTTAACACTTTAGCAACATCACCTGTATGTGTAGGGTTGATGTGCGCTATCTAAATAGGGCGCAGGCTCGAGCTGAGCACACGCGAGCACAGCTGACACTCTGATAACTCTGATCCCTTAAGATGCTGTGGTCAAGTGACCGAGGCATCTGAGCAGCTAGACAAACGGAGGGTGCTCCCTCTGCTCCCAATCGCCCCACCCGCTTCCTGGTCTGCTATCAGTGCTCGATCATTAAATGGACAATAACTTTTCAAACAACTTATGCTAATCTAATAGTATACCTGAAATAGATCAACTTTGTAATTCATTTGTTTTAGTTGTTTTATCCATGCGTTCTGTGTGAATTTACTACCACTATGTGTATCCCCTCCTGCAATCTGTGGTCGACCCCAGGTTGTCAAGAAAAATCCATCACTAATTACAGAACGACTGCAGAAGGTGGGGGGGGGGGGAGTCTCCTCACTGCCTGCCAATACAAGTTTATGGAGAGGGGAGGGGGGAAGCAGAAAGAAAAACAGAAACGCTGCCCATATAAGTCTATGGAGAGAGGAGTGGGGAGCAGGAGCAGAGTGAGAAGACACAGACAGATGTGCTTAATAGTAGAGAACAGTTAAAGGCAATACACAAATAATAAAAGAGTAATGCATGAATAACCAATCAATAGCATGTTTAAGTACCCTAGGGGGACTTAAAAAAAAATGTAAAACAAAAAAAGGAAAAATAATACAATAAAATGTAAAATAATATTTTAAAAAATAAGAGCTTAAAAAAAACCTTTTCTAATATTTCACAAAATATTATGTAAGAAATAAAAAAAAGTAAACATAATTAGTGTAGCTGCGTCAGTAAAATATCAAACTAAATAAAATATCATGTTATTTAACCCAACATGTGAACGCTGGAGTCTCACCCCGATTCCACCAGAAAATAGAATAAAAACCAATCAAAATTCGTACATACCCTAAAATAGTAGCAATAAAAACTACAGCTTATCCTGTAAAAACAAGCCCTCACACTGGTCCATCAATAGAATTTTTTTTTTTAAATTTTCTATAAGCAGTAAAACATATATAAAAAAAACCGATATAAATTTGGTATTGTGGTAAGCATATTGACCTGCAGAATAAAGTTGTCATTTTTACTGCACAATAAATGCTGCAAAACAAAGCCGCTAAAACTATGGAGGAATTGCGTTATTTTTCAATTTCACCCCACAAAATATATTTTTCTTTACATTATATGGTACCATTAAAAAGTACAACGGTATTTTTCTGTTGACAGCCATATGAGAGCTTGTTTTTGAGGGACAAATTGTGTTTTTTGTAATGGCACTATTTGAGGGCACATATAAGGATTGTATAACTTTTATAAAAAAATTTGGGGTGGTGGTAAAAAAAACAAACAGGCCAGCAATTCCATCATTGCTTTTTTGGTTTTTGCTTTTACAGAGTTAACCTTGTGGTATAAATAACATATTAACTTTAATCTATGGGTCGATAGGAGTACGGTAAAACCAAATTGATCCTTTTTATATGTTTTACTACTTTTACACAGCAAAACCACATAATTTTTTTGTCGCCACAATCCAAGACCTATAACATTTTAATCCTTCAATTGACGAAGCTGTGTGAGGGCTTGTTTTTTACGGGACGAGTTGGAGTTTTTTTGGTACCATTTTGGGTGACATAAAACTTTTTAAACAGTTAATATTCTGCTGTTTTTTTGGGGAGGCAGGATAAACAAGAAGAAAAACAATTCCGGAATAGTTTTTTTTTTTGTTTTAACCCGTTAGTGACCGCCCCATAGTGTTTTCACGGCGGCCACTAATGGGCTTTATTCCGATGCAAAGGCCTTTTTACGGCACTGCATTGGATTAAATAAAAACAGCAGGGAGCCGTTAAATCTCCCTGCTCTCACCTGCCAGACGTAGCTGAGGGCATCCCAGCTCGAATGGGTGGGATCGATATCAGTATCAATCTCACCCGTTTAACCCTTCAGATGTGGCGCTCAATAGCGAGCGCCGCATCTGAGTGGTTTTGGAGAGAGGGAGGGAGCTCCCTCTCATCCCACTGACACCTCCGATGGCAGCCGGGGGCCTAATAAAGGCCCCCAGGGCTGCCTGTAGCGTATGCCTGCTAGGTCATGCCAGAGGCATGGCCTAGCAGATGCCTGTCCATTTACACGGACTGGCATAATACACTGCAATACAGATGTATTGCAGTGTATTATAAATGCGATCTTAGAATCGGATAGTAAAGTGCCCTAGTGGGGCTAGTAAAAAAGTTTAAAAAAAAAGTTTATTAAAAGAAGTGAAAAAAAACAAAAAAACAACCCACTTTTCCCCTTACAAACTGCTTTATTATTAAAAAAACAAATTAAAGTTAAAAAGCTACACATATTTGGTATCGCCGCGTCCGTAACGACCCCAACTATAAAGCTATTACATCATTTAACCCGCACGGTGAACGTCGTAAAAACAAAATAAAGAACAATGCAAAAATTGCTGTTTTCTTTGAATCCTGCCTTTAAAATTTTTTTTTATAAAAAGTGATCAAAAAGTCGCCTTTACTCCGAAATGGTACCGATAAAAACGACAAGTTGTCCCGCAAAAAAAAGCCCTCATACAACTGCATCGGCGAAATAATAAAAAAGTTATGGCTATTCACTGTGTAAAAGTAGTAAAACATACAAAATCTATATAAATTTGGTATCGTTGCAATCGCAACAACCCGCTGAATAAAGTTATTATGTTATTTATACCACACGGTAAACGGCGTAAATTTAGGACGCAAAAAAGTGTGGCGAAATTGTCGGGTTTTTTTCTTTCCCCCCCCCCAAAAAAAGTTAATAAAAGTTAATCAATAAATTATATGTACCCCAAAATGGTGCTATTAAAAATTCCAACAAGACCTTATACAGCTATGTCGACGCAAAAATAAAAAAGTTATAGCTCTTTGAATGAGATGATGGAAAAAAGGTAAAAAATGGCTTGGTCATTAAGGTCTAAAATAGGCTGGTCATTAAGGGGTTAAAATGACACTTTGTAAACTTTTGATTATCTTCATAGACTTGCATATGTGAGTAGTCATTTCTTTAACTATAATATTTAAATCACATGATGTAAGTGAGTAATGCATCTAGCCCAACATGTACTGAATATTTTAAATGTAATGTACTTTGAAGAGCATTACAAAATTATTATAGTATAGCATAGAAAATTATAGTTAATAGTGTGTTTGTCTGTTCATCCTGAAAATCCCTCAGTTCTTCAGATCACTTACTACACAGTAATGCGATGGTTTCGCTATTATCCATGTTGTTGGCTGGGGGCTTTTATTGGCTGGGGACATAGTGACAAAGGTTGAGGTCTTGTGGTATAGAGACACAATGCTTGATATTTCATGACTATCACTCGTACTTGGAGGGAGAAAACAATCTTAACATTTTCATCATCTTGCAGTACATACAAGCCAAAACATGCCTCAGCCAAACCGCAATATCTACAGGGAGAGAAATATCTTCATATCTGTTGCCTCCTAGATTTCTATTTATAACCGTCAATACGCAAATAAATATTACACTGAAAGTATGAAATGTTAAATACTTTTGTGTCAAAAAAGACAAAAGTATAATAGGTATGATACCTTTATTGGCTAACCATAAAAGTTATATATGCGGCTTTCAGAGCACAGAGGCCCCTTCTTCAGGCAGTTTACAAATGAATGACTTAGAAAAAAGCACAACATTTAGATGTTACACAAAGACAATTAGTACATGAGGTGATACATCATTAAGATAAGCCGGGGCAATAAAACTGGGGTTATAGGGGTGATGACTTAGGAGTTAAGGCATCTGGAGTCAGTCTGATGGGGGACGTGACGTGTGTCCATGTAGTGGCTCATAAATCCTGGTGTTAGATTGAGGCCTTGTGTCAATGACTGGAATTTTATCATCATCTTGAATTCCCAAATTTTTCTCTCTCTCTGTTGTTTTTAAAATGACCCTTCAGAATGAGTACCTTTAAATCTGCCAAACTGTGGTCTGGTCCAGAGAAGTGTTTTCCCACGGGTGTATCCACCTCCTGTTTTATTGTATGTCTGTGAAGATTCATCCTGGTTTGTAGTTTTTGTATTGTTTCTCCAATGTAGATTCCTTTATTGATGCACCTTGTACACAGGATCATGTACACTACATTGGAGGATGTACAGGAGAACGTGCCAGTGATTTTATAGTCCTGCTGCGTGTTTGGTATCTGGATGGTGTTTGATGACCAGATGTTGGTACAGGTCTTGCATTTTCTACTGTTGCAAGGAAAAGTGCCAGTCTCTGATGGTGGTGAGAGGGCACTTCTGACCAGGAGATTCCTTAGGTTTGGTGGCTGTTTGTATGCAAGGAGTGGTAAATCTGGGAATATTTCCTTCAGTTTATTGTCTTTGTTAAATATAGGTTGGAGATCAGCAGCAATTTTCCTCAAGATGTTCATTTGGGGGTTGTATATGACCACTAGGGGAACCCTGCTGTTGTCTTCCTTCTTTTTGTACTCCAGAAGATTGCTCCTTGGAATTCTTGTTGCTCTGTAGATCTGATCATCTATAATCCTTGGATGGTATCCCTGTTGTAAGAATGTATTCCTCAGTGATAGCAGGTGTTGTTTTGTGTCTTCACAGTCTGAACAGATCCGTATGTATCGCAGAGCCTGGCTGTAGATGATGGATTTCTTTATGTGTCTCGGATGGAAGCTGTTCCATCTCAGATATGCTGGACGGCCTGTAGGTTTATGGTAGATTGTTGTTTGTATGGTATTGTCTCTCATGTATATGGTCATGTCCAGAAAATGTATTTGAGATGTAGAGTAGTTGAGAGTGAGTTTGATGGTAGGATGGAACTTGTTGAAGTTTTTATGGAAAGAAAGCAGTTAAATGAATCACCGAAAAAAGAACTATATTAATTTAAAATCACTGAAAAGGGCCATACTTACTGATGCAAGGGCAGGTACAAACACCAGTTCCCAACAGGACGCAGACAAATCACAATGTTACATAGAGGAGGATTGCTCAGGTGCAAAATAGTGATAAACAGCCACTCACACACCTACTATTCATGAGGGGGGTGTCAGCTTAGTATCATCACTGCACACAGAGATAACCTGTATAAGTGTGCCAGTCACTAGGGCGCCCAGTAGGGGGGGGTTGCTGCAGGAGTGGGGGTGGGGGGGTGTGACGGAGTCCCTGGGCAGAGGAGCATCTACTAGCGCTCTTTTCCAGAAACTCCAGAAATGTGGAAGATCCTGATGTCACTGTCCATATATGGACAGTGACTTCAGAAGCTTCCTTAGCGCTGCAGCCCCCGGACAGAGCATCAGCTAGTGCTCAGACCGGGGACTCCAGAATGGTTTCTGACACCACTGTCCATATTTGGAGAGGGACGTCAGGAGTTTCCTAGCGCTGGAGACCCCAAGCAGAGAACCAGCTAGCGCTCTGCCTGGGGACTCCAGTACTGCTCCTGATATCACTGTTCATATTTGAACAGTGACGTCAAGAGCTTTCCCAGGGCCGAAATCCTGGTGCAGAGCCTCTACTAGCGCTCTGCCCAGGAATTCTGACTCTAGGGAAGATCCTAACATCAATGTCCATATATGGACTGTGACATTAGGAGCTTTCCGAGGTGTGGTGTCACGGGGCAGAGCCGCTATTAGCGCCCTGCCCGGGGAATCCGACTCAGACAATGGAAACTCGACGGAGCCCATTAAAGTCAATTGGTTGTGTCGAGCACCGGTTGTCTCAGCTGTTCAACTGAACTTTTGCTTACACCATTTTTTTGTTATGCTCCTCTGATGGAACAGAACGGAATGCCGAACACATATGTGAATAGGGCCTTAAAAATGTTTACAGTGTGGTATATTTCCTTTGTGGTATCCCTCAGGATGAAATAGCGTAGTCTTGTAAGCTATTCCATCCTTTAAAAGAAGGCATACAGATGTATACTAGCCTGAAGGAGGCCAAGTGGACACTCTTTTGGTTTTCATCGAAATAATGGAGTCCTATGGACACATTTATCGTGTATGTTGGGAGCTTTCCCGACCTACACAATAAACATAGGGCAGTAACGTGATGTAAATGGGGCCTAACTTACTAGCGATTAATCATCTCATTTTCACCTACTTTTGAAAATAGGTGAATGACCAGTATTAACTCCTACCGAAGAGACTCCTTTGTATCTGAAGGAGTGCCAGCACTAGGTGCTTTGAGTGGCGCACGCACCTGAGATGCTGCAAAATTCTGGCACATCTCGGTGATGCTGCACTCCTTACAAGCATCAGTAAACTAAGCAGTGATCGCTCTAGTGAGATGGTGCCCGGTTACCTAAGTTCCATGTGTTATTTTTAAAAGTAAGCTTACCAACTAACCAATGACAGCTTAGAGTTCTCGCTGCATTTTTAAAAGTGACTGAGAAAATTGTGGCTCCAGCGCTCGACCCAGGAAAGGTATATAAGATTAATAAGTATAATAATTGTTTTTATGCGTTTTTTTGTGGGGTTTTTTACAGGTTCGGTCGATGGACTACTTCAGATTCGATTACTACTTGGAAGACGGCAGTTTTTTTTATTCTCAAAAGGGTTAATAAGGGTTGTGTGTTCTTTTCATTTCAATAAAATAATTATTCTAGTGTCTGTTTTTTTTAAACGTTATTACTACTGCCTTAGTAATCTATGCTTTCTAATTGACAGCAACCATTACTAAAGCGGGGCTTAGTGTTAGCTGGTGAAAACGCTAACACCGGTACCCACCGAAACCAGGGATAACGGGAAGAGTCGGGTATGACCCAGTATCTGACCATCTGCTCGGTCGGACGATGGGGCGGCCGCAGGCTGGTATCAGGCTGGGAAAGGCAAAAACTGTAGCCCTTCTAACCCTGGTAATGTTAGCCTGATGACGCCACGTTGTATCTGGCTGGTTATGAGAAATGGGAGGGACCTCACATCGTTTTTTTTAAATAAATTATTTGAAAAAAACATGCAAGGTCCCCCCATTTTACCAGCCAGCCAGATACAACAATGCAGCAGCAGGCTAACATTACCAGTGTGGGAAGGGCCACAGTTTTTAAGTTTTCCCAGCCTAACACCAGCCTTGGCCACCCCAGTGCCCATCCATCTCTACAGATAGTTGGGTACTGGATCGTAGCTGGCTCTTCCCGGTACCCCTGGTGGCAGTGGGTATCAGGGTAATAATGGAGGGTTAGCGTTAGCCTTTTCACAGGCTAACATTAAGCCCCGCCTTAGTAATGGACACTGTCAGACAGCGGACATTACTAAGGCAGTAGTAATAAAGTTTAAAAAAAACACACAAGCCTTGTAAACCATTTTATTGAGTATATTTAGAATAAAAGCAGTCATTGGAGTATTTCTAGAATTCGGAGAAGTCCAACAACCTAACCTTTAAAAAAACAAACACACAAATTTTTTTTATAACACATAAAAAAGTCAAGCAGTTATTATACTTACCTTTCCTGGGTCCAGTGCTTGAGCTGCAATGTCAGTGAGCTAGGCTGTTTCTGTAACTTCGGGAGTTATAGTGGGCATCAACTCTAAATATGGCCCTGATTAAAAATAAATAACATCTTTATTAGAAAATCATTAAATACAACAGACAACACCCTGATGGCTGAAGAGAGTGAACAGGAAGCTGGGAACTATTGACCAGACATAGATGTTAGACAAGAGAATTACAATGTCCCAGCCAACGGCACTCCACCCAGAATTCCCTTTTTATATAGAGATCATCCAGATCATACACAGTATAACGAAGGGGACTTGTAAGTATTTATTAGTAATAAGTTTGGACTGACAAATCTTGGAATAGAAGAAGTATTTTTATGTTACAAACCAGAGAACACATATTTTTTTTAAATATGACAAATTATACCTCCAATTTAAATTTTAAAAATATCACACACAAACACATAAAACAAATGTAATTTTAGGCATAGGAAACCTGTAAAAACAGTTTTTGAATTACACAAAAAGTAAACGGCCCCTTAACCCCTTCCAACACAACTGTTATTGACAGCCACCACCTGTGACAATGACCAGGATCAGAGAGAACTCTGATTGCGGCAGTTTGACCCCATGTGATGCAGCGATCAATTGCAGCATCAAAATGAAAGGGAGGCTTCTTTGCCCCCTGATCACCGGGGCTGACAGTTTTAAGGGACATCCCTGGTCCTAACAAAAGGTCTCCAGGGCTGTTGAGCTAATGTATGTTCAGGCATGTCTCAGGACGCATTTCACTAATACAGTGGAATATATAGGCATTTCAATGTTTTATAGATTAAAAGTTCCCTTGTGGGACACAAAAAGTGTAAATATATTTAAATAAAATAAATGTTAAAAAGTAAAAGGCCAAACAAAAAATAAAATTGAACAAAATAAAACCCGAATATTAAAAACAAAAAAACCCACTACTGTTTTCATTAATCAAGTCATAAAAACTAGACATATTAGATACTCCCTAATCGCTACAATTTGTGCAATGAAGTTAAAATGTAATTTAAAGTGTTTAGAGAACAATGTTTAAAAGAAAAATTACAAAATAGTTTAATTGATATATATCACACACACACACACACACACACACACACACACACACACACACACACACACACACACAGATAAAACAAATAAAACACTATTTTATATACACAGAAATATGATACCATAGAAAATATGATACCATAGAAAATATGATACCATAGAAAATATACCTTGAAAAGCAAAAAGACCTGGCTTAACACAGCAACGTCAAATAAAAAAAACTTATGGCTCTTAAAATGCTGTGAGGGAAAAATGAAAAAATTTGCTGCATCCTAAATGGCCAAAATTAACCCCCTTAAAGACACGGATAAAGTTAATAACTGGTTGCATAAAGGAGTACGACCGAACTCCAGTTATTTCATATCAGCCTTCCACAATACTATTTGAGTGACTTTAGATGACTCTTTTATGCAGATAGAAAAAAAACCTGGACATTATCCTTAAACATGTTCTGGTATAGTCAAAATTGTCTTCAATAATGACAAGTTTTTCAGCTCGTGAGACAACAAAGCATCCCAACACTAACACATGACCACCAGCTATGACCTTTGGTCCAATATAATGCTATTAAAAGTGTTTGGTTGCAGTTATTGGTACTAAAAATGCAAAACCAGTTATTCCTTTAAGGGGGCTTAGCCCACTTTCCCCCTTACTTGGAGCAGATCCAACATCACAATCTGTATTAGAGTACACGCAAGCAAGGCCTAACATCCTTCAGTTGGTCTTCAGCCAAACAAAGAGGGCGCTGTGAAGAGATGGATCAGAGGAGCTCGTAGAAAGTCTTTTAGACTGACAAACTCTCATTTTTAGGTATAGTGCGCTTCCAAAGTGCACCTCTTGTGAGACAAGTGCGCTTAAAAAGGCCATCCACAATACACTGCACTGGTAAGAAGAAGTTGAATCTGTATGCTACTTCCATACCCAAACAAGGTCTCTCAAGTAATTTTTTTTTCAGAGCAGGAAATTAGTAATATTTTATATTAATATTATTACATAGGTAATTATTATGTTGTTGGTTTTTTTGGTGGCATAGAGGGATAGTAAAATAAAAAAAATGGTAAGTGTAAATAAAAAAAGAGAAAAAGGGGAATCAAGGTCTGGCAGTAAGCACCTAGTCAAACTACAGTCTACACACTTACAATTAATTACATAGGCAGATCAAGTTTAAAATTGTTGAATGTTAAAAAAGAAAAAAAGAAAAGAAAAAGGGAAACAAAAGATTAGACAAACACAAAATAATGAGTTACAGTAATAATTAAAAAATCATTCTTATTACCTACAAAAGTAATTATGGGTTAATGAGACATAATGTCAGTATTGACACAGTTCAGCACTGAAGTGTGATTTTGTTTTTGCTGTTATTGCTCAACATTTCTATGGGGACAGTGTAAATATACAGCTGTATTGTATCTATTTTAATAGATTCAAGAGACCACAATTGCAACAGGATGTATAAAAAAACAAAACAAAAGTGCATGTAAAATCTGGACTCTACTACTTTCAAAAAGTAACAAATACATTTGCTCAAATCCCTCTACAACTATAGGAAGTGAATCACCCGTTAAAATAGTTGAGTCAGGTTTGAAAGCCAAATAGGTCTGTCACAAGGGTTCGACGTTAAGGCTGGGTTCACACGACCTATTTTCAGACGTTATGCCTCGTTTTACGTCTGAAAATAGGGCTACAATACGTCGGCAAACATCTGCCCATTCATTTGAATGGCTTTGCCGACGTACTGTGCAGACGACCTGTCATTTGCGCGTCGTCGTTTGACAGCTATCAAACGACGACGCGTAAAATGACTGCCTCGGCAAAGAAGTGCAGGACACTTCTTTGCAACGTAATTTGAGCCGTTCTTCATTGAAGTCAATGAAGAGCAGCTCAAGATTTACGAGCGTCAAAGACGCCTCGCATAAAGCAAGGAGGAGCTTTTACATCTGAAAAGAGGCAGCTGTTTTCTCCTGAAAACAGTCTGTCTTTTCAGACGTAAAAGGTAGCTAGCGTGTGCACATACCCTTACAGGTTGATGAACAACCTTGAACTCTTAAATGTCAACACTAGTAATCAGCAAAGTAACACAATCCGCAGCAGTGTGTGCCGATACTCCAGAGTTTTTCAATGCATTAAATCGGGTTTTGAGCATATAACGTCAGAACTTTTGGATTAAAGGAACAATCACATACAAGTTTTTCCTTTTGTTGAAATTTTAGTTACGCAATGGTTGCCTGGTGTCATGCTGTTAAAGCGACTGTGTGGGAGCACAGTTAACTTGGGGGCATTTGGATTTTCTAACCTTAGATCATGGATCATTTTGTAACGTATCACTTTTTTCCCTTCTCGGCAAATAAAAGAATGTAGTGCGGTTATGCCCATTTTCATGTACTTCCAAGCATCATTTATTGACGAGCTATACTAGTAAAATTAAACCAGTTATTATACTCTGTCAGGTCACATATTAATTTACAGAATATAGACAGTGACAAGCATAGATAGAATTTGTGATCAATAGGGGTCAACCAAACCATTGATTGTTCTTTTTATCACTGGGGGCTCTGCATTCAGACCCGCACTCATCGCTCATACAGTTTCAAGAAAAAGTGAGTGAAACCACAAAAGAACTATACCACACTGTATACATTGTTAAAGGGAATGTGTTGCCAGAAAAACATGTTTTTTTAAAAAAAATTAAACATTTAGTGTGTGGGTGGTTAAACATTGTTCAAATTTTTTTTATTTTTTTGCACGAGTCCAGGAAATATTATAAATTATTTCTAATTTATAATACTACCCATTTTTGGTCACTAGATGGAGCTGTTCCCAAAATTGCAGCATTGCAACATTGGGTTAAAAGCCCTCGCTCTAGTGAGCTCTCAGCATCCCCCCCTCCTTTATCCTGGCTAGTGCCGGGATAAACGAGGGGTTTGAACGGTGTAACCTCCTACACTGTGTGTCGCCATTTTTTGAGCTAACCCACAGTGTAGTAGGTTTACATACAGTAGTAAACACACACAAACACGAACATACATTGAAATCTCTTACCTGCTCCTGCCGCCGCGGCTCCCTCCGGCCCGTCCGCTCCGTTTGCTGCCGCTGGTGCAAGTGCAGAAATCCGGAAGCCGCGACCGGAAGTAGTAATATTACTGTCCGGCCGCGACTTCCGGTCCACAGGAAAATGGCGCCGGACGGCGCCAATTTCGAATAGGACTGTGTGGGAGCGGCGCATGCGCAGTTCCCACACAGACGCCGTACACTGCAGTCAATGGGACGGGAGCCGTTCGCAGTCCCTATGGGACTGTGGCTGCCGTATTCCATGTCTGTATGTGTCGTTAATCGACACACACAGAAATGGAACAAAAAATGGCAGCCCCCATAGGGAAGAAAAAGTGTAAAAATAAGAAAAAGTAAAACACAAACACACAAATAAATATAAAAGTTTTTAATAAAGCACTAACATCTTTAACATATAAAAAAATAATTTCTGATGACACTGTTCCTTTAAGGCCCTAACCTTTGAACTGGAATTGCCTGGACTTCTGCATTGATTACTCATAAAATGTGGTTGGATTGTTATCTAAGTCACAATTATAGAAATACACAATCTAACTAAACTAATAACACACAAACGGTTGTAGCGTTCATGTCTTTTACTAAGCACATGGAGTAAATATAGTGCAGGGAGAAAAAGTAAGTGAACCTCTGTGTTAATGACTTCTTCAAGAGAGGATTGGCAAAAGATATTTCAATTAAGGAGATGAGACTGAGGCCTTATTCACACGAATGTGTGCTGCGTGAAACTCATGACATGTCCTATATTTGCCTGTGTTTCGCGCTGCACGCACCCATTGAAGTCAATGAGTGCGTGCAAATCGCGCTCGGCACCCAGAAGCACTTCCGGGTGCCGCGCGTGATTCGCGCAACAGCAGTAAAATAAATGAATGAAAACAGAAAAGCACCACGTGCTTTTCTGTTTGTAAACATAAAACCAGTGTCATAATGATGGCGGCTGCACGAAAATCACGCAGCCGCGCACCATATGCTGATGACACACGGACCTTTTGCACGCGCAAAACGCAGCATTTTTTGCGTGCGCAAAACGGACACGTCCGTGTGAATAAGGCCTGATAGTGTGGGTTTCACAGGTGCTTTGCCTATTAAAGAGGCTCTGTCACCAGATTATAACTTGACTATCTCCTACATAATCTGATTGGCTCTGTAATGTAGATAACAGCAGTGGTTTTTATTTTGAAAAACGATCATTTTTGAGCAAGTTATGAGCTAGTTTAGATTTATGCTAATGAGTTTCTTAATGGACAACTGGGCGTGTTTTTACTTTTTACCAACTGGGTGTTGTACAGAGGAGTGTATGACGCTAACCAATCAGTGACTAATCAGTGTCCTGCACTTCTCATTGTTCCAGCCCAGCATGATCCACAGCACAGTGTGATTGTGCAGTGAAAGAAGCCGGGCTGGAACAATGAGAAGTGCAGGACACTGATTGATCACGGATTAGTCACTGATTGGTCAGCCTCATACACTCCTCTGTACAACACCCAGTTGGTAAAAAGTAAAAAAAAACGCCCAGTTGTCCATTGTGAAACTCATTAGCATAAATCTAAACTAGCTCAAAACTTGCTCAAAAATGATAATTTTTCAAAATAAAAAAACCACTGCTGTTATCTACATTACAGCGCCAATCAGATTAGGTAAGAGATAGGGCACTTATAATCTGGTGACAGAGCCTCTTTAAGTAAACGTACACAAAACCTGGTTACTGGCAAATATGTTCTCAAGATGTTTCAAGATTTATTACTGTGTCTGGGTCTAGAGTGTCTAAATTGTCTAAAAATGCCCAAAATTATACGCAAAATCGCCCATTTTTTATGTTTGCACCTTACTAGGCACTTTTTAAAAGGGTTCCGATCACTAAGGGAACAATGAATTCTGTATCAAAATATTTTACAGGAGAATGTAAGGGTGGCAGTCCATGACTAAAAGCTGAAGAGACATTGGGTGATGCAACAAGACAATGATGCAAAGTACACAAGTTATCGAGATGCTGTGGCATGACCTGAAGAGGGCTGTGCATGCAAGGCATCCCAGAAATATTGATTAGCTGAATCACATTTGCAGGGAGAAATAGTACAAAATTCCTACTAAGGCCTCATGCCCACTTCAGTTTTTTTTCATCAGGGTGCTATCCGTTGTTTTAACTGGTAGCACCCTGACACATTCATTTCTATGGGGGCCATGCACACTTCCATTGTAACGGAACCGTGCAGCCATTCTGTCAAAAATAGGACAGGTCCTACTCCTGCCCGTTTTTGACGGAACAGTCTCGGCCTTTGCATTGATGTGGTTCGTGAAACAACGGACTGCACACGTAAGCCATCCGTGTGCGGTCCGTGATTCACTGAACCGTCATTAGCTGACGTTAAACGGCCGACGGAAGTGTGCATGAGGCCTTATTGTTGTGCAAATATTACTTAAGCTACAGGAAATATTTGGTGGAGGTGAGTGTTGTTAAAGAGGGATCTAGAGGTTAATAAATTCACTTGCTTTTCCTCCCTGCACTGTGGATGTTTAGTCATTGTGTTTAATAAAAGACATGAACATTACAACTGTTTGTGTGTTATTAGTTTAGATAGTTTATATTTGTTCAGAATTGTGGCTTATTTAACAATCAAACCACATTTTATCCAAGTAATTCCAAAGGGTTCACTTACTTTTTCTTGCAACTGTAGATGTCGTATCCTAGGCATGTATAAAACCCTGATGCCAAGTCACTATGATGAACAAATAATCAGCCCTGGTGACTGAATTTTTATCCCTGCCCTTAAACACAGTTAGCAGCCAGGTGCTTCCAGGAGGTGCCAAACGCATAGAGCGCGATTCTAACAAGCTATTGCGCACCACTCCTACACGGAAGATCGAGTATATAATGATAGCTCTGGGTTTTCCCGATACAGAAAGCTACATACAGCATTTTGTCATAGGATGTTTATATGTAACTTGATGCCAACAAACGGCGCAACAGAAGAGTGTGCGAAAAATAAGTACATGAGGAGAGAAGTGGATTGGAAAGAATGTTGCTGTGGTTAGTAGGGAAGTCGGGGTGTGACTACTGGGGACGTAGAGAGGAGGGCTGCTGAGACTACTATTGAAGAGAGAGGGAAGGCTGGGTGTAACTAATAATATTAATCTTTATATATACTGTATTATATAGCTCCAACAAATTCTGCAGTGCTGGTCAACTGGGGAAGTAAAGTAAAATGACAAAAAATACAAATAAATGAACTAAAAATTGGTTAAAAGGAGAAAGATCCCTGTTTATAAGAGCTTACAATCTAAATTAATTGGGAGATGTGACAATAGGTATAATGTGGTCATTTTGTTCATGGTACCAGCCCTTAATGTTGGCAAAGGAAATATGAATAAAGATGCATGAAGAAATACTTAGCTAGTATTTGATCCAACACAAATATAAAAGTGCAGAATGATATGACAAGGGTAGCTAGTTGAGGACAAGATGGAATGGATCTATTTCCGACAAGGTCAGGTTGTGTATGGGAACAAGTCTCTTTGAAGAAATTCTTTTTAACCAGTTCAGGACCGGGCTATTTTGCGCCTTCAGGACCAGACACCGTTTAGGCATTTTTAGCACGTGTTAGTTAAATGGCTATAACGTTTTTATTTGTTGTGCTAACGACGTGATTTTTGCGACGTTTTTTCCGTAGACAATGCAGGTTTAATTTTTTATCGTTTTTATACGCACCTTTTTTGCTATTTTAGAATTTTTATTCATAAAGTTTGAAAATAATAGTAAAAAAATAAGCTTTTTTACGTTTCAGCTATTTTTTTTGGGTAATAACATAGTTTTAACCTAAAATAGACCTTTTATTTGTGATCGTCATTGTCTACCGTAAATTTTAATATATTACATGTCTATATTAGGGTAATTGGGTCAGCGCTAGCGTTACAACAATGATTGGCGGGGGGGGGAACGTTTTTTTTTGGGGGTGGGTATTTTATGTGTATTTATTATTACATTTTTTTTGCACTTTACTTTATTATTTTTTTATTTCTATGGTCTGTCCCCCAAAGGTCAAAAAAGACCTTTGGGGAACTTTATATATTTTTTTTCTTTCTTTCTTTTACACCATCTTTTCCACTGTAACTGGAGCTGCACAGCAGCCCCAGTTACAGGGGAAATCAGCCCTCTCATAGTGACGATTGTCACTAATAGGGCTGTGCTGGGTCTTGTAAGACCCAGCAGCAGTCTGCCACTAACGGCACCCGGCGATCATGTGACCTGTCACATGATCACCGGGAGGAATAGAGACAGCGCCGCTGCTGCTGTCTCTATTCCTATACACAGCGTTCATTGAACGCTGTGTAAAAACACATCGGAGAAGACAGAAGCAGTGAAAGCTGCTTCTATCCTCTCCTCAGGGTCCCCGGCAGTCACTGACAGCCGGAGACCCGACATTCAGCTGCCCGATCGCGCGGGCAGCAAGTTAAAACCCGAGCCGTAAAAAGTCTATGGCTCGGGTTTTAAGAACCCTGACCGCAGGCCGTAAATATACAGCCAGCGGTCGGGAACCAGTTAAAGGCACCCATAAAACTGGGAATGATACCAGTCTGATGGTCAGGGGCAATAAGTTCCACAGAACGGGTCCAGCACAGCAGAAGTCGTGCAAAGGGAGTGAGAAGATGTAAAAAGGAAGATTGAGACTCTTAGGTCATTGGCTGAGTGAAGAGCATGAGTTGGTTAGTAGATGGAGGAGAGTGGAGGTGTATGTATGATGGTGCAGCACTATGGAGTGCTTTGTAGACTAGTAAGAGAGTTTGGAATTGAATCTGCAAGAAACCGGTAACTAGTGTAATGAGCGACAGAGAGTAAAGGCTTCAGTATGTCCGCTTGGCAGAGAGATAGATTAAAGTGTAGCCAGTCTGTTTAGTGGACATCCAGTTAGCAGTGAATTACCGTAGACACACTATCACCACCACCATGTTTTTCTGTTGATATAATGTCCGCTTGGTTAAAAACGGTGTTAGCTTTATGCCAGATGTAATGAGACCCATATCTTCCAAAAAGTTCCACCTTTGACCACAGATTATTATCCCAAAAGTCTTAGGGGTCATCTGGATGGTTTTTGGCAAATGAGAAACGAGCCTTTATGTTCTTTTTTGTCAGCAGTGGTGCGCCTTGCAACTCTCCCAAGGATGCCATTTTTGCCCAGTATCTTTCTTATTGTGGAATCATGTACATTGACCTTAACCCCTTCCCGACCACCCCACGTAGATTTTATGGGCTGCAGCGCTGGTCCTTGTGCCTGCAGCCCGTTAATCTACGTGTGCTCCTAATAGAGCACACAGGCACTCCCCTATGCCCGGCATCTCCCAGTACAGGCTGCTACTAGCAGCCTTAGTACTGGGGGAAAACATCGGGACGGATCACAGCGATGATCCCTGCCGATTAACCCGTTAAATGCGGCGGTCAATAGCGACCGCCGCATTTAAGTTGTTATAACATCGGCACCCCGCTACGCGATTGCGGGGGCCGATTGTTGAAATGGTAACCGGAAGCCTAACCAAGGCCTCCGGTCTGCCATCTATGGAAGGTGATATGCCCACTGTCAGTGTGAAACTGACAGGTATAATACCCTGTAATACATAACTATTGCAGGGTATTATAACAACGATCCAACATTTGGATCTTCAAGTCCCTAGTGGGACTAAAAATAAAAAAAGTTACAAAAAAATGTACAAAAGTAAAAAAGTAAAATTTCAAAATAATACAATTAAAAATCACCCTTTTTCCCTTATAAAGTCCTTTATTATTATAAAAAAATAACAAACTATGCATAATTGGTAACGCCGCGTGCGTAACGGCCTGAACTATAAAAAATTTATGTATTTTATACCGCACGGTGACCGCCATAAAAAAGATAAATAAAAATTAAATGAAAATTGAATTAATACGGATCAAAAAGTGGAACGTACCAAAAAATGGTATCAATAAAAACTACAGTTTGTTCCTCAAAAAACAAGCCCTCACACAACCTTCTTGATGGAGAAACAAAAAAGTTGTGGCTCTTAAAATATGGCGACACAAAAACCAAATAATTTTTTTAAAACCGTGATTTTATCGTGCAAACACCGTAAAACATAAAAAAAACTATATACATATGGTATCGCCGTAATCGCATAAACCCACAGAATAAATTAAATATGTCATTTATAATGCACGGTGAACGCCATAAAAAAAAACAAGAATAAAAAACAATAGAAGTTTTCACGGCCGAATTACACGAAATTCAGCAAAAAACCTATGGGATCAAAATTCTCACTATACCCCTAGATAAATTATTTTTAAGGCTGTAGTTTCCCACTTCTGGGGGGTGTCCACTGATTTGGTCCCGCAGGGGCTTTGCAAATGCGACATGACACCCAAAAACCAATCCAGCAAACTTGAGCTCCAAAAGCCAAATAGTGCTCCTTTGCTTATGAGCCCGGCCGTGTGTCCAAACAGCCATTTATTACCACATATGGGGTATTGCCGTAATCAGGAGAAATTGCTTTACAAATCTTGGGGTGATATCTCTTCTTTGTTCCTTGTAAAAATGTATAATTTCTACATTTTATTTGAAAACATTTTGATTTTAATTTTTACTGACTAATTCTACTAAATTCAGCAAAAGAACTGTGGGGTTAAAATGCTCACTGCCTTGATAAATTCCTTGAGGGGTGTAGTTTGCCAAATGGTGTCTTTTTGGGGGTGTTTCCACTGTTTTGGCCCCATAAGACCTCTTCAAACCTGACATGGTGCCTAAAATATATTCATTAAAAAGGAGGCCCCAAAATCCTTAATGCGCTCCTTTGCTTCTGAGGCCTGTGCTTCAGTCCATTAGCACACTAGGGCCACATGTGGAATATTTAAACAAAAAATGCAGTATCTGGGCAATAAATATTGAGTTGCAATTCTCTGGTAAAACCTTTTGTGTTACATAAAAAAAAATGGATTAAAATGGATTTTCTGACAAAAAAAAAGACATTTGTAAATTTCCCCTCTACTTTGCTTTAATTTCTTCAAAACACCTAAAGGCTTAAGAAACGTTCTAAATGCTGTTTTGAAAACTTTGAGGGGTGCAGTTTTTAAAATTGGGTGACTTATGGGGGTTTCTAATATATAAGGCCCTCAAAGCCACTTCAGAACTGAACTGGTATTTTCTTGAAAATGTGAGAAATTGCTGCTAAAGTTCTAAGCCTTGTAACGCCCTAGAAAAAAAAGGATGTTCAAAAAACGATGCCAACATAATGTAGACATATGGGAAATGTTAATTAGTATTTTTTTTTGTTTGGTATTGCTATTTGTTTTACAAGCAGATACATTTAAATTTAGAAAAATGCTAATTTTTGCAAATTTTCGCTAAAGTTTGGTGTTTTTCACAAACAAATACTGAATGTATTGACCAAATTTTTCCACTAACATAAAGTACAATATGTCACGAGAAAACAATCTCAGACTCGCTTGGATAAGTAAAAACATTCCCAAGTTATTACCACATAAATTGACACGTCAGATATAAGAAAAGTTCCTTAGATGTTTTTCTGGGTTCTGTGTGACCTCCTTTATGAGTCCTTCGATGTGCTCTCGGTGAAATTTGGCAGTCCGGCCACTTCTGGGAAGGTTCATCACTGTTCCAAATTTTCTCCATTTGTGGATATGACTCTCACTGTGGTTCGCTGAGGTCACAGAGCCTTAGCAATGGCTTAGTAACCCTTTCCAGACTAGTAGGTTTCAATTACTTTGTTTGGCATCTGTATATAAATCTCTTTAGAACGTGGCATGTGCTGCTTTTTGAGACCTTTAAGGCTGGGTTCACACGTGCATGTTACATCCGTAAAGGACGGAACGTATTTCGGCCGCAAGTCCCGGACCGAACACACTGCAGGGAGCCGGGCTCCTAGCATCATAGTTATGTACGACGCTAGGAGTCCCTGCCTCTCCGTGGAACTACTGTCCCGTACTGAAATCATGATTGTCACCTTAGCTTCTTAAAAAAATTTCATAAAACGTGATCAAAAAGTTGCCTGTACCCCAAAATTCTAGAAAACTTCTGCTCGCTCCGCAAAAAATAAGCCATCACTCTGCTAAATCGCCCAAAAAAATTAAAAAGCTATGGCTACCAGAACATGGCGATTTTTTTTTTATATATATAAAAAAGGCGAAACATAAAAAAATGAAAAATGTATTTGATATCGCCGTAATCGTATCAACCCATAGAATAAAGTGAACATGTAGTATTTACCTAACAATAAACACAGTAAAAATTAAATCCCCAAAAAATGCGAAAATCCCATTTTTTTGCCCACTTCACCCAACAATTTATTTCCCAGTACATTACCGTATTTTTCGGACTATAAAACGCAGTTTTTAGCAAGAATAAATCTTGCTAAAAAGTCCCTGCGTCTTATAGTCGGCAGTCAGGGGACCCAGCAGCGGGATGATGTATGGAGCGGGCTCATGCGCTGAGCCCGCTCCATACACTGCAGGTGTCCGCTTCTGACACACTGCATTAACAGCTAGGAACAGTGATGGCGTTGTTCCTGGCCGTTTAACTAGTTAAATGCCGCGGTCAATAGCGACCGCAGCATTTATAGTGGTCTTCCCATGAAGGACATTTAGGACATATCCACAGGTTATGTCCTAAATGTCAGATAGATGCGGGTCCCACTGTCTTCCGGCCACTTCCTGCTTACATGGTCGAGTTACGAAATCAGCGTAACTCGCTGAGCTACGTAGTTTCCGTAACTCCCATAGAACTGAATAGTAGTTACGGAAACAGCGTAGCATGCTACGATGCTTCTGTAACTGCCATTCACTACTATGGGAGTTACGGAAATAGCGTAGCTCAGCGATTACGCTGTTTCCGTAACTCATCCATGTATTGCAGTGTATTGTAACAGCGATCTAATGATCGCTGGTTCAAGTCTCCTAGGGGAACTAATAAAATGTGTAAAAAAAAAAAGTTAAATATATTTTCAGGAGTGTAAAAAAATAATTTCAAGTTAAAAAAAAACAAAAAACCTTTTCCCATTTTTCCCCAAGCACAATGTAAAAATAAAAAAAATAATAAAATTATTGGTATCGCTACATCCGTAAAAGTCAGAAACTATCACAATATAGCATTAATTGACTCACACGGTGAACGGTGTATAAAAAAATAATAATTTTAAACCCCAGAATCGTTGTCTTTTGGTCACCATAGCGCTAAAAAGAATTAAATAAAAAGGGATAAAAAAATCGTATGTACCCAATAAATGGTGCAAATAAAAACTACAGCTCGTCCCGCAAAAAAGAAGCCCTCACACCGCTCAAACGATGGAAAAATATAATTTTTTTTCAGAATGTGGTGAAACTGAACAAATTGTTTTTTTTAACCAATAGTTTTTTCTTTGTAAAAGAAGTAAAATATTATTTTTTTTTCTATTTTCTGTTGTCTAAAAGCTGGGTGCGTCTTATAGTCAGGTGTGTCTTATAGGCCGAAAAATACGGTATATGGTACATTAAATGGTGCGATGAAAAACTACAACTTGTCCTGCAAAAAATAAGCCCTCCTACACCTATGTCGATGAAAAATGTTTTAAAAGTTATTGCTTTTGGAAGGTGAGGAAGAAAAAAAACTAAAAAGAAAAAATTAAAATTGGCTGTGTCATACAGGGGCTAAAATTGAAAGTCATAATGTTCATATATTACTTCAAAAAAAAGAATTGGAATGTCATCCATATTAAATATTAGTGCCGGTAATATGTGATGCTTCGGGTTTTTGTTTTTTTAGAGAACCCTGAATTACCAGTCCAGAATATTATTCATATTCATTTATCTATAGTCCTGTTGACCGCTGTTCCACTTATAAACAAATCCAGGCTGGCTGACCCTGCACCATCCATCATAAACAGGAAACGTGTCCCACGTTATTTTTGGAAATGTTCACAGCTACTGGACTGCCTGAACATGCATTATAATGACAAATCTCAGCTTGTATTGAAGACATAATAATGAATTATAGGTAGACATGATACTTAGCAGAAAGGAACATTTATCTCTAGTAACTGCTAAATCACTGCCATTCAATGAAAAATTATCTAGCAAACCTGAAAGATAATAACATAGTAAAGTTAAAGAAGTTACCCAGGACTTATAAAACTCAACAGCAGGGTAGGGGATGGCATAACATAATAAACTAGCAGATACTCACCCACTGAAATGCCCCTCTCTCCCCAGTGCTGAGATCCAGTCCCAGAGGTTCCCGCATCGGTCAAGAGCCGTAGCAACTGAACTTCAGCCTCAGTGGTTACGTGACATTCATTGCAGCATTGCTGCACACGGCGGTTACTCTGGATATTAGATGGTGGTCATAATAATGTGTCTCGACTGTGTAGTTACAATAGGCCCTGTTCACACGGAGGATTTTGCAGGCAGAAAAAAATCTGCCTCAAAATTCCTTCAGGAATTTTGGGGCAGATTTTGACCTGCCTGCACTTTCTTGCCGCAGTTTTAACTGCGTTGTTCACTGCATTTTTTCACCCGCGGACATTGAGCGCTATGGGTAAAAAACGCCACAAGAAATGCTTTCTCTGCCTCCCATTAATTTCAATGGGAGGTCAGAGGTGGAACAACAGCAAGAAAGAACATGACGCTTTTTTTTCCTGCGAGCGGCTAAAAGCTTCTGCGGAAAAAAATTGCCTCCACCTCCCATTGAAATCAATGGGCGGTGGTTTCAGACATTTTTTGGGGCTGATTCTGATGCGGTTTCCACTAGCAGTGGTCTATGATCATGTTTAACTCCTAAGATGCGGCGCTCAATAGCGAATCCGAGTGGTTTTAGAGGGAAGGGGTTCCCTCTCTCACCCCACCAGCATCCCGCAATGGTTTCTATGGCAGCCTGGGGGCCTAACAAAGGCCCCCATGTCTGCCTTTAGTAAACGCAGACCTATGGGATGCCTGTCCGTTTTACACGGACAGGCATAAAACACTGCAATACAGAAGTATTGCAGTGTATTATAAAAACTATCAAAAGATCGGACAGTAAAGTCCCGTAGTGAGACTAAAAAAAGTTTAATAAAGTTTATAATAAATAAAAGTCGCAAGTAAAAAAAAATTTCAAAACCCACTTTTGCCCTTACAAAATGCTTCATTATGAAAAAAAAAGTGAAAAGTTACACATATTTGGTATCTCCGAGTCTGTAACGACCCCATCTATAAAACGATTGCATTACTTAACCCACACGGTGAACGCCGTAAAAGTAAAATAAAAAACAATGCCAGAATTGCTGTTTTCTGTTCATCCTGCCTTCAAGATAAATTGATAAAAAGGGATCAAAAAGTCACATGTACTCCAAAATGGTAGCAATAAAAACTAGTCCCGCAAGACGTCCCGCAAAAAAAAAGCTATAAAGTTATAGCTCTTAAAATATGGCGACACAAATATAAATAATTTTGAAAAAAAAAGTGTTTTTACTGTCTAAAAGTGGTAAAACATAAAAAAACAAATAACAATAAATAAAATCTGGTTTCATAATTCGTAATAATCATTAGCATATTGCTCTTATAAGTGATCTACCCTTTTATCACGGTCAGAGAGTCTCATCTAAGAAACGGTCAACCACAATAATACCAAGCATGCTTTAATGATTTTATTTCTCGAACTCTGGTCAATTCTACTTATTCTTCCTGGAATTTTCCCCAATGCAAGGAACATCTACAACATCCGCTCTTACAGCCTGTGGTTCGTTCAAATCTTTAAGAAGGAAATTTATCACTTGGAAATATCTTTACTACTCCGTTATTTACTGTACACAGTTCCTTGATTTTTATCAATATATGCAAGGATTCTTCCTAACAGGCGTATAACTATTATATAATAATGGAGAGCTATTAGAAGATTATCTTCAGTTGGTGCTTTTAACACTGCCCAATATCCCAACCAAATGGCCTGAGGACAAGGACATATCCAATATGGAAAAAAAAATCACTGGAAGTGATCTTTATTTATTTTGCTTAACTCCTTAATGACCGACCTATTTTGGGCCTTAGTTTTTTCCATCATCGCATTTAGAGATATAACTTTTTTTTATTTTTTCCGTTCACATAGCTGTATGAAGACTTGTTATTTGAGAGATGAGTTGTATTTTGCAGTGGCACCATTTTGGGGTACATATCATTTTTTAATTAACCCCTTGCAGTCCAAGCCATTTTTTTTTTCAATTTTCGTTTTACACTAGCCGCCTTTTATGAGATATAACTTTTTTATTTTTCTGTCAATGTAGTGGTGTGAAGGCTTGTTTTTTTGCGGGGGGAGTTGTAGTTTCTATTGGCTCCATTTAATGTACCATATAACGTATTGGGAAACTGAAAAAAAATTCTATGTGGAGTGGAATAAAAAAAAACAAACTGTGATTCCTCCATTTTCTTTTGGGTTTCGTTTTTACATCTTTCACCGTGTGGTAAAAACAACAAATTTACTTTGTTCTGCTGGTCAATACGATTACGGCGATACCAGATTTATATCGTTTTGTTTTTAATGTTTTCAATTTTTTATTTTTTCGTCGATTGAGCAGTGTGTGGGCTTATTTTTTTGCGGCACGAGCTGTGGTTTTTATTGGTACTATTTTGCACCGCTTTTTTTTTTACACAATCTATTAGTCCCCCTAGGGGACTTGAACCAGCAATCATTGGATCGCTGGTACAATACACTTTAATACTAATTTATTTTAGTGTAAAGTCATTTTTACAGGCTTCTGTTAAGCCCTGCCACAGGCAGGGTTTAATAGAGGCAGAGTGAAGGCAGTCCTGGGGGCCTTCATTAGGCCGATGGGCTGCCATGATAACCATTGGCACCCCTAGATGGTGTTGTGGGGGCGCCGATGAGCTGTCAGAGGGGGTCGTCCCCCTCTCTATAACACCTCAGATGTTGCGGATGCGATTGACCGCAGTATTTGAGGGGTTAAACGGCAAGGAACAGCGCAATCACTGTTTCTGGACGTTAGTGCCGGGTGTCAGCTGTAATACACAGCTGACACCTGCAGCGTATGGAGCTTGCTCAGCGAGTGAGCGCGCTCCATACTTCTCCCCCTGTACCTTGACGTGCACTCAGGGGAAAATAGAAAAAACGACATCAATTCAGCCACTGTTCTGTGCATACACCATGTAGCGTAAATAACATGTCACATTAATTCTATGGCTATTTATGATTACGATGATAACAAATATGTATAGTTTTTTTTCTAATGTTTTTCAACTTTTGCACAATAATAATAATACTTTTGAATAAAAATAATTTGTTTTTGCATGCTGCATTTCAGGAGCCATAACTTTTTTATTATTCCGTCGATTTAGCCATATGTGGGCTTGTTATTTCCAGGATGAAGTGTTGTTTTTGGGGTATATGGAACCTATTGATTTACTTTTATTATTATATTTTTTTTTTTACAGCTTTCACCTTGCAGTTTAAATAACACGTTAACTTTATTGTTTAAGGCAATTAGGATTACCAAATGTGTATTTTTATTTTTTTTAAACTTTGACAAAACAAAACAATTTTTTTATTTTTTTTTTACTATTTACCTTTTTTAATAATTTTTATTTCACACTAATAATTTTTTTTAGTCACACTAGGGGACTTCACAATGCAATCTTTTGATGTGTATTTAATGCTTTGAAATACTTAGTGTACCAAAGCATTACTGCCTGCCAGTGTAAAACTGACAGACAATCCATTAGGCCATGCCTCTGCCATGGTCTAAAAGACATATAGTCAAGGAATGATTGGGAGACTTTACTAGTCCCCCGGCTGCCATGGCAACCCATCGGCAGATCGCAAGGGCTGCCGATAGATGACAAAGGGTGTCCCCTCCCACTGTAAACCACTTAGATGAGTTGCTAAGGGGTTAAACAGTTGCGAAACATCAATCGCGTTAGGGTATGTTCACACGCAGTGACCAAAAACGTCTGAAAATACGGAGCTGCTCCTGATTTTCAGACGTTCTTGTAGCAACTCGCATTTTTCGTGGCGTATTTTACGGCCGTTATTGGAGCGGTTTTTTTCAATGGAGTCAATGAAAAACGGCTTCAAAAACGTCCCAAGAAGTGACATGCACTTCTTTTTCGAGGGCGTCTTTTTATGCGCCGTATTTTGACAGCGAAGCGTAAAATTAAGGCTCGTGGGAACAGAACACCGTAAAACCCATTGAAAGCAATGGGCAGATGTTTGTAGGCATATTAGGGGCGTTTTTTCAGGCGTAATTTGAGGTGTAAAACGCCCGAATTACGTCTGAAAACACTGCGTGTGAACATACCCTTAGACTAGGAAAGTCCATTCAAGTTGCACATATTGGGGAACATTTATTAAGATTGGCTTTTCATACACCAGTCTTAATATATAGAACGCTGGAGTAAGATGCATGCCTCTTATTTAATTAGGTGCATCTTTGGCTCTCTGTGTGTCTGAAAGGGAAATCTACGAAAGCTATAAGCTGGTATAGATTTCCGCCATAACTTGCGCCAGCTTCTGATGTAAATGATGATAAATCTGTCAGTCCTGTGGATGCCCCGCCTCCTTGTCTCGCCAGGAAAATGTCGAGAAAAGTAAAAAGTCACGAATTTTAGTGCAAATGTAGCGTTCACCAAAACATATAAGCCAGAAAACTACGTTTTGATATATTCCCCTCATTATGTTTAAACGGTATAATTTGGTGTTGCATAATCAATAAATACAGTGAAAATAACATTTGGTATACCAAATAGTTTCTTAACCCATTAATGACCAGCCCATTTTAAACCTTAATCACGAAGATATTTTTTGCATTTTTCCATCGTCGCATTCCAAGAGCTATAACTTTTTTATTTGTGCGTCAACATAGCTGTATAAGCTCTTCTTCTTTGAGGGACAAGTATTTTTTAATAGCACCATTTTGGGGTACATATAATTTATTGATTAACTTTTATTAACTTTTTTGGGGGGTAATGGAATGCATCTTTGATTTACGCAGTCTACTGTGTGGTATAAATAACAATCTCTTTATTCAGTGGGTCATTACGATTGTGGCGATACCAAATTTATATAGATTTTGTATGTTTTACTACTTTTTTTTCCAAAATTATTTGTTTTTGTTTTGCCATGTTTTAAAAGCCATAATTGTTTTATTTTTACGCCGATGCAGCTGTATGAGAGCTTGGTTTTTGCAGGACGACTTCTAGTTTTTATTGGTACCATTTTGGAGTACATGCAACTTTTTGATCACTTTTTATCTAATTTTTTTGAAGGCAGGATTCACAGAAAACAGCAATTCTGGCATAGTTTATTATTTTATCTTTTACGGCATTCACCATAATGTAATTGCTTTATAGGTGGGGTCGTTACGGACGCGGCAATACTAAATATGTGTAATGTTTTATTTATTTTTTTGTTTTTTCATATTAGAGTAATTTATAAGGGAAAAAAGTGGGTTTTTCCTTTTTTTTTTTAGTTGGGATTTTTTAAATTTATTATTAACTTTATTCAACTTTTTGTTTACTTTATTTTTAGTCCTACTAGGGGACTTCACTATGCAATCACCTGATCGCTTTTATGATACACTGCAATACTTCTGTATTGCAGCGTATTATTGCCTGTCAGTGTAAAACTACTGGCACCAGCTAGGTCATGCCTCAGGAATGGCTTAGCAGGCATCCACAACAGGCAGACCTGAGGGCCTTTGTTAGGACCCGGCTGCCATAGAAGCCATTGGCACCCTGCGATTGCAATTGCAGGGTGCCGATGGGGTGAGAGAGTGAGCACTCTCCCTCCAAAAACCAGTTGCATGCAATGGGTTAAACTGGTGAGATCGATGTTGAAATTGATCAAGCCCGTTAGTGCAGGTATCTGCTTTAGCTGGCACAGGACACCCGTGCCGGGCTTATGTCAGAACGCCATGAAAACGCGGTGCTCTGGCATAAATACCCTTAACGGCCGCTGTGAAAAGGCATATTGGCGGTCATTAAGGGGTTAAATTAGACAAAGGGAATCCAAGTTCGCACAAAATACAGTATTTTTAATTATTAGTAGACAAAGAAATTATACACCCATATCACCAATGTGAGAAAGGGTATCCTGTTTACATAGAAGCGGAATCTTGCCAGTAAAGCCGATTCTGTCAGGTTCGGTGGACGGATCTCTCGGCTGAACACGCAGAATCCAGTTATTATCTGGCTGGAGCCGTCAGTTTAGCGGACCGGACTTTGACAGAATGATAAAGCTCCTACGTATGGTATATAGAATACATAGAAGCTGTATCTGAAAAAGTTACAAAAATAAAATATTTTTTTTTAAAAAGTTGCCTAAAAATTTGTACATAGCCTTTAACCTAGTTAGTGACCGTCCATAGGTGTTTTTACAGCGGCCACGAACAGGCTTTATTCCGATGCAGTAGCCTTTTTACGGCGCTGTAGCGGAAAAAAACAAAACACCTTCAGGAGCAGGTAAATCTCCCTGATCTCAGCTACCGGAGGTAGCCGAGGGCTGGGAGCAGACCTGCTCGAGCGGCCAGGATCGATATCCGTATTGTTCCCACATGTTTAGCCCCTCAGATGTTCAATAGCGAGCGTCGCATTTGAGTGGTTTTAGAGGGAGAGGGCTCCCTCTCCCACCCCATGGTCACCCTGCGATCGCATCGCAGGGTACAGGTAGCTTCTATGGCAGCTGGGGGCCTAACAAAGGCTCCCAGGCCAGAGGCATGGCCTAACAGATGCCTGTCAGTTTTATACAGAAAGGCAGTAATACACTGCAATACAGAAGTATTGGAGTGTATTATAAAAGCGATCAGAAGATCGCACATTAAAGATCACCAGTGGGACTAAAAAAAAAAGTTAAAAAAAGTTTAATAAAGATTATAATAAATAAATAAAAATCCCAAGTAAAAAAAATTAAAAACCCACTTTTATCCCTTACAAAATGCTTTATTATGAAAAAAACGAAAAAAGAAAAAGTAAAAAAATCACACATATTTGGTATCACCGCTGCCGTAACGACCCCACTTATAAAGCTATTAAATTATGTAACCCGCACGGTGAACGCCGTAAAAAATAAAACAAAAAACAATGCCAGAATTACTGTTTGTTGTTCATCCTGCCTGCAAAAAACATTGATAAAAAGTGATCAAAAAGTCGCATGTACTCCAAAATGTCATCCCTGCAAAAAATAAAAAAGTTATTGCTCCTAAAATATGGCGACACAAAAACAAAATAAAAAAAAATTGGTATTGTCGTAACGACCCGCTGAATAAAGTTGTAATGTAATTTATACCACACGGTAAACATTGTAAATATAGGATGCAAAAAAGTGTGGTGAAATTGCTAGGTTTTTTTCTATTCCCCCAAAAAAAGTTAACATGTAAAACTTTTCTTTAAGTGGCCTCATGCACACGACCGTATTTTTTCCCATCCGTAAATACTGGCGTAAATACGGGTCCGGTGTCACACGTATTCCACCCGTTTTGCACAGTATTTACGAACCCGTGCCCGTAAATATGGGTCCGGTGTCACCCGTATTCCACCCGTATTTACGGGCACGTTTTTGGCGGCAAAATAGCGCTGCACTAATCGGCAGCCCTTCTCTCTATCAGTGCAAGATAGAGAGAAGGGACAGCCTTTTCTGTAATAAAAGTTAAAGAAATTCATACTTACCCGGCCGTTGTCTTGGTGACGCGTCCATGTGACCGCTGCAGCCTGTGATTGACCTGTGATTGGCTGCAGCGGTCACATGGCCTGAAACGTCATCCAGGACTTCGGGCCGGATGTCGAGAGGGACGCGTCACCAAGGCAACGGGCGGGAGACCGGACTGGAGGAAGCAGGAAGTTGTCGGTAAGTATGAACGTCTTTTATTTTTATTTTTTACAGGTTTAAATACTGATCGGTAGTCACTGTCCAGGGTGCTGAAAGAGTTACTGCCGATCAGTTAACTCTTTCAGCTCCCTGGACAGTGACTATTTACCGACGTCGCTTAGCAACGCTGCCGTAATGACGGGTGCACACATGTAGCCACCCGTCATTACGAGAGCTCCATAGACTTCTATGGACTGTCCGTGCCGTTATTACGGCCTGAAATAGGACATGTTCTATCTTTTTCAACGGCACGGGCACCTTCCCGTGAGAAAACGGGAAGGCACCCGTCGCCAATAGAAGTCTATGAGCCCGTTATTACGGGTCGTGATTACGACCCGTAATAACGGGCGTTTTTACGGTCGTGTGCATGAGGCCTTATTTTATGTATCGTGCTCCTATACTTTATAATGGGAGCACGGGTCGTAATTACGGGCACAGTCGTGTGCATGGAGCCTTAGGCCTCACGCACACGACAGTATTTTCATCTATCCCGAAATACTGTCAGTAAATACGGATCAGTAAGCATCCGTCTTTCATCAGTATATACGGAAGGGTGCCCGTATTGCATCCGTATACACGGTTCCATGAAAAAAGAGGGGGGATGCAAATTATGTCATCAGCACGTTGCATAGTAATGCTTCCGTAAATAAGGACAGTATACGGATTCACATCCGTATACCGTCCGTATTTACGGAAGCTCCCATAGACTTCTATGGGAGAGTCCTTGCCATAATTACTGACAAGAATAGGTCAGGTTCTATACTTTTTTCAGCACGGACACCCATCAGTAAAAATACTGACAGGTGTCCATGGCCAATAGAAATAAATGAGTCAGTAATTATGGTCAGTAATTACTGATGAAAAATACTGTCGTGTGCATGGGGCCTTAGGCCCCATGCACACGACTGTGCCCGCAATCACGGCCGGCCGGTGACTGAGAGCCGCATTTTCGGGCCGTGCTCCCATACAAAGTATGGGAGCACGGCCCGCAAAATGCGAAAGAACGGACATGTTCCATAATTCCCGGAACATTTCCACGGCACTGACACCCTTCCGTAGTGCTACGGAAAGGTGTCAGTGTTCAATGAAAGTGAATGGCTCCGTTTTTGCGGACCGCAATTGCGGTCCACAAAAACGGAGGTTTTTTGCTGTCGTGTGCATGGGGCCTTAGCCGTGAGCGCTGAGCTATGAGCGGCTCGGAGCAGACAGGCGTGATGTATTGACGTCATCGCATCTATCTGCGTTGAGCCCCACACTGCACCGACCGGAGGAGCAGAACGATCTCCTCCACCTGTCGTGGGAACAAGCATAGGTGAGTATGTATGTTATTATTTTGATTAGGCACTATTGGGGCTGTGTGGAATCAGCTATGTGGGCATTATACTGTGAGGTGGCAGCTGTGGGGCATTATACTGTGAGGTGGCAGCTGTGGGGCATTATAATGTGAGGTGTCAGGTATGGGTGCATTTTACTGTGTGGGGCATAATAGTTCTCCTGATTAATATGTGCATTTTTCCTCTGATAGATGGCATCTACAAACAGAAATAAAATACTTGGGAAATGTATTTTTGCGCCATGGACAATTTACAGGAGTCTAGCTGCAATTGAAGTCACAAGTTAAGGGAAAAAAACTGGCAGCTTCTTGTTAGTTTGACAGGGTGGAAAAGCTCATTAAAAAGGATTCGGTCGTGGTACAGAGCTGAAAGGAAAATCTGACTTTATTTCCATGTACTGTAAATAAAGTAACATTTTCCTATTAAATAGATATAATTAACCATATCATATCACTAGTTCTCTGAATCCTGAGGACTTGCCACCAGAGGCACTGCAGCCAAACATTAAAAATATCTATAAATATATGTGTTGTCTATTAATATTTCATGTATACAGTTCTATTTATATTTCAGCGAAGTATATTTTTTATAATGGTCAGAGCTCAGTTTTTCTAGTACAGAGCTCCAAATCTCCAAACTTTATGAATAGACAAAGTTAAATGGTAAAATTCTGTCTGACTGCCGGCAACCAGAATTTTATCAATAAAATATTTGGCCAAAAGGTTGTAAGTACCACTTCAGTACATATATGTGCAGGTGAGGTTTTCTCCACCATCAATAGCAATCATGAATTATGAATTCTAATATTAACAAACATATCATACAGCATGTGATACTCGCCAATGTGGTAAACCAAGCGTCCATAATCAGAGTCCACAATATAGTCATTTAAAGTGGAGACAATGCTGAAGGACAACACCTGTCTAATCACGCTGGTGCAATGTTTCAGGGATTGCCATTCAACCAGCTGATGGGATACACGCATGCTTGAGAAAGGATGCAGAACCCCCCTGCCAACGTTGCACCGTCAAGGTTAGGCGCTCATTCTCTTCCAGTAGCGTCCCCACTTGAAATGACCATATTTTGGACTGTGTTTATGGACACTTCGTTATCCACTGTTAGACTTGGACACCATTGGTAAGTATCATATGCTATGAGATATGTGTGTTGTTAAACTTGGAATTTATACATAAAACAGAGGTTAATTGCAATAAAACAATTGTGAACTAGAAGTTTATCAAAATTACAAAAATAGCACAATTTACAAACAAGAAAGGTTTGCGTAATAGGGAAAATTAGCAAATGGGAAATAAAGTCCTGTTTTGGGCACTGTCCGCATAAGACAGGTGCCCTTTATGGTACCTTGTTCTCCAAATGAAGAGGAGAGGGGCTATTATGATGGGTTGACACCCATGTCAGAAAAACCTCTTTTAATAACAGAATGCAAGTGGTTCCTATATTTTTTTTAAAGGTGCTGGGGGATTTGATCTCTAGAAGTTTGATTTTCACATGACTGCTCTACTAGTACCCAAATTATTCCCATTGTATATGCTGAAACTCCTAATACACAGGAAAATGTTTCCAAAATGTAAACTTTCACTTCAATAAAAACCCAAAATATCAAAATCAGGACATACTTTTAAAAAAACGACATTTGATATACACCGTTTGTATATAACCTCCCACAACCCTGATTTCAGAAACTACTCAGTGTATAAGAAATGACCTCTTTGCTTCTTTCTACTACCACAAGCAGGGCTGGAACTAATTTTAAATTTTGATGCCCTGTCCTCTCCCTGCTTTTATGAGTAAGTTTAATGGTTAGGATTACTGCCGACTATATCATTGATTCATGTGTTAAGTGGGTTTTGATTTGTTTTCTTAGGCAGACAAGTAAGGACCAGTAACCTCCAGTCCACCTTGTTAAACAACCTCAGCATCTCAAACAGGCCAATATGACGGTCAGCACATGCGCTGTATAGTGTAGGACTTGATAGGAACATAATTCAATCTCCAGTTTTTCATGTAGAGGTTGGAGATAGACCAACAATAACGTCTTTTGTCTGTAATACTGGATGCAGTAAGAATTTCACTAATATTTTTTTCCAGAGTCTATGATCCTGCAATTGTGTTGTGAAATACAGGAAATGGCCAATTATAGGACAGTGATTCACATTTAGAGGTTAATTGCTATTTTACCCCCAACTATTTAATCTGCTTTTATTCTGGAATTAATGGCAGTATATATTATTATTGTTGCCTGAATCACAGGGACACAGGGGAGAATAACAGAAGTGGTAGTCACTAAGCTCTAATTAGCTGCATCCTGTAAACCATAATTAAGAGACATGGCTCAATTGCCAGTCATAAAAGCTGAAATAATGCCCCATAATCCACTACGGGGGAACAATCAGCTATTTGAAATGTTCGTCAGTCCTCTGAAAACTCAAGACAAAAGTCAGTTCCGGAATGGAATATGAAGAGTTCAACATGAAAACAATACAAAGGTCTGCAGCACAGACAACATTTGTAACAAATACTTCCTTACATCAGTAAAATTCTACTCACCAAATAAACTAAAATCTATTAACGAAATGATATTATATAATGAAAATCATAAGTTTTGCATCATGATAAAAGTTAAATCACTGTAATAATCAGTATTATACTCTAAAATTGGATGTTTTATAAAGATAAAAAAAAGTTTTATACATTATAGTGAGGGACATTCATGCAGTGGCAGTAGCCAATGGCTCTGGAAATCTTGTATAATTTTCTGTTTATGTCACATATAGCAGAGGCGTAGCTAGGTTCTACTGCACCTGGGGCAAAGATTCAGATTGGCGCCCCCCAAAAAACTTATTTCCCGACATCTCCTTCCCCCTCGACATGTTTGCTTTCTCTACCAATCAATGTGGTGTCATTTTTTTCACCACTTTTGTAATGCAACTCTAGCATAAAACCATTTTTACATTTTACAAGCAATATCTATTATATATCCGAGAAGGACGTGGTGTCCGAAGCTCACATAGAGCTCCGCCCACACCCCAACCGCCAGTTAGCTCTGTCCACAGCCAGCAGACTGAGGAAGAAGATGTGAGTGAGTAGTGGCGTACCTATAATGCCCCCCTCCCATACACCGCATAATGCCCCCCCTCCCTCCCATACATAGTATAATGCCCCCCTCCCTCCCATACATAGTATAATGCCCCCCTCCCTCCCATACACAGTATAATGCCCCCCTCCCTCCCATACACTGCATAATGCCCCCCCTCCCTCCCATACACTGTATAATGCCCCCCCTCCCTCCCATACACAGTATAATGCTCCCATCTCCCTCCCATACACAGTATAATGCCCCCATATGTACGGATTTAATAGAAAAAAATAAATAACATACATACTTACCTATTCCCCGTTCCCCCGCTGGGTGGAGGATCCTTCTCCTCCTCCGGTCTGTGTGATGTGAGTGACTCGGTGCAGACAGGCGCGATGACATCACTACATCGCGCATGCCTTCGCTAGGCCGCTCACAGCACACTGAGCACAGTGCAGAGGAGGCAAAGGATCCTCCACCCGTCGTGGGAACAGGGAAGTATGTATGTTATTTTTCTATTTGGTCCGTATATATGGGGGCATTATACGGTGTATGGTAGGGAGGGGGGCATTATACGGAGTATGGTAGGGAGGGGGGGCTTTATACTGTGTATGGGAGGGAGGGGGGCATTATACTGTGTATGGGAGGAAGGGGGGCATTATACTGTGGGGGCAGCTATGGGGGGCATTATACTGTGTGTGGCAGCTATGAGGGGCATTATACTGCGGGAGGAGCTGATATGGGGGCATTATACTGTGTGGGGGCAGCTATGGGGGCATTATACTGTGTGGGGGCAGCTATGGGGGGCATTATACTGTGTGTGGCAGCTATGAGGGGGCATTATACTGCGGGAGGAGCTGATATGGGGGCATTTTACTGTGTGGGGGCAGCTATGGGGGCCATTATACTGTGTGGGGGCAGCTATGGGGGGCATTATACTGTGTGGGGGCATTTATGGGGAGCATTTATATATATTAATAGACCACTGCATTCCTTTTGCTAGAAAACCCGTGTAACGGGTTTTCTATACTAGTAGTTCTATAAGGGAGTTATCAGAACAATAAATTAAAAGAAAATAAATGAAAGAGGCCACACAGCCCCACTCTTATTGATCGCGCCACACACACAGCCCCCCTCTTGTAGGTAACGCCACACAGCCCCCTGTAGATATCGCCACACACCGTCTTCCTTGTAGATAGTGCCACACACAGCCCCTCTCTTATAGATCGCACCACACTGCCCCCTCTTGTAGGTAACGCCACACAGCCACCTGTAGATAGCGCCACATACAGCCCCCCTTGTAGACAGCACCACATACAGCCCCCCTTGTAGACAGCGCTACACACAGCCCCCCTTGTAGAGATTGTGCACAGCCCTCCCCTGTACTTCGTGCCACACTGCCCCCCTTGTACTTCGTGCCACACTGCCCCCACTGTACTTAGTGCCACACTGCCTCCTTGTTCTTAGTGCCACACTGCCCCCCTTGTTCTTAGTGCCACACTGCCCCTCCCCTTGTACTTCGTGCCACACTGCCCCTCCCCTTGTAATTAGTGCCACACTGCCCCTCCCCTTGTCCTTAGTGCCACCCCTCGTACTCCGTACCATACAACCCCCCTCTCCCTTGTACTTAGTGCCACACCACTGCCTTCTCCTTGTACTTCGTGCCACACAACCCTCCTCCCCCTTGCACGTAGTGCCACACATCCTCCCTCTCCTTGTACTTCGTGCCACACTGCCACCAGAGCGGGGAGTGGTAGCTGTAGCTTACCGCCACCACTCCCTGCTCTGCCTGATGTGACTCATAGTTAGGTGGGGCCAGGAGGTCATGCGGCACCATTCTAGGACAGTAAGTGGACTAGACTAGTCACCTGACTAGAGTCACCTGAACTCATCTCACTGACATGAGGTCAGGTGACAGGTCAGGTGACTGGACTGCTCCACTCCCGGGCCGGCACAGAACACAGTCAGAATGCCTCCTTAATGCCGATCGCTACTGCAGCCGTCTGGCATACATGGCGCCTGCCAGCAGCAATCTGCCGTTTTGATACGGATGCTCTGCGGCACCCCCCCCCCTTCCCAACATCCTAGTTGCAACCAGGGCACATTCCCCCTCCCCGCCCTAGCTATGCCCCTGCATATAGGCAGATACTGTATGTTTTGGGGAAGAAATAAGGGCTATATTACGGTGATTAAATTCCCAGTTTCTCTCATCATTCACCCACTATTTGTAAAGGGTCAACAGACTTCATAGCGCTGTGATATTGTACTCTGAAAAAAGCAATGCAATCATCTGCATTACATACAGATAAGAAGCAGAAGCTGCCACTGGTTGGGTTCAAACCTAGAACACCAAGGCTGTAGGGCCAACGGGAGCCTCCATGCTGCCCTGTACCAACCTATATGCATGCAAACATGTTGAAACTTACCTTGCCCCGGCGCCGTGGACAAGTCCCGATGAGCAGCCCTTCTTGGCCTTTAAACTTTGTTCTCAGCAGTTCTTATTAGACCAAGTAAAAGTGGACTTTTTACAGTCGAGTCACATGATTATGACCACCTCCTACTTTCGACATAGGCAGTGCGTAGCCTGTGAAGGAAGTAATGTGTCGTGGGCTGGCTTGGTGGGTATATAAGGTGTGCGATAGGCAATCACTCGTTTCCATGGGTAAAAGGGGCGAAAAGGGATGATAATTGGCGTTCGGGCTAAGGGTGACATTATTTATCAAACAGCACATTGTTTATCAAACAGCGACGTGGAAACTGCGGAGGACCACGTGCCTTTGATGTGAGAGGTGAACGTCGGCTATGAAGGTGCGCGATGGTTGAACGACATGCTACAGTGGAGCAGCTCACCATGAAAATCAACCAGGGGGCTAGAAGACGCGTGTCTGAAACAGTTCAGTGAACCCTACTGCGTATTGGGCTCCAAAGCACACGGATGGTCACTGCTCCTATGCTAACAAAGGTACATCAGAAAAAAAGGCTTCCATTGGCACAGCCGTATTGGAATTGGGCCACCGATGATTGGCAAAGGGTTGCCTTCTCTGTTGAGTCACATTTTCTGCTTCATCGAACAGACGGATGTTGGCGTGTCAGGCGAGAAACATCAAAGAACCAACACCCTGCAACCATTCCTGGAAGAACACAAGCTGGTGGCGGCAGCGTTATGGTCTGGGGAGTTTTTTAATGGCATTCTCTGGGCCCACTCATCGATGTGGCAGGCAGCTTGAACCAATTTGGGTATGAATCCATCGTCGCAGCTCACGTCCACCTATACATGCTGTTTGTCTTCCCTGGGGCAGACGGAATCTTCCAGCACGAAGATGCGACATTTCACACGGCTAGAAATGCCCACAGTGATTGGAAGAGCACAACCAAGACCTCCAAGTGCTTCCCTGGCCCCCTAATTCACCAGACTTTAACCCAATTGAGCATCTGTGGGACCACCTCGATTATCTTGTTCGCTCTATGGATCCTTCCCCACGTACCCTCCAGCAAATGTGGGATACATTGCAATCAGCATGGCTCCACATACCCGAGACAATCTACGTGCACCTTATTGAGTCACTCCCAGCCCATCTAGCTGCAGTCCGTGCTGCACACGGCGGTTACTCTGGATATTAGCTGGTGTTCATAATAATGTAACTTGACTGTGTATAATTTCCATGTTTCCTGGAGAGGCTCTGGCATTGGCCTCTAGAGAAATATGGTGATCCAACGGTCTCCTTCTTTTGAACGAACCTGACTGTACTTCTTCTGCTGCTTCAGCTCAAGCAAGGTGCTTCCACGGTTGATCAATATGCTATCAAATTGCATATCCTTATGTTTGAATTAGCCTAGAACAATGAAGCTCTGATTTTGGAATTTTGTAAAGTATTATCAGGCCATATCAAAGATTAACTAGCGAGTCACGACCTTCAATGTATAAATCCTACTTCCCTGGCTAACAGAAAGGGTATTCGGTTTCCTGAGAGAACTCAAGAAAAGAGATGTGCTCAAAGTCTGCTAGTCTAGCTCCAACCTTATAAACCCACTAATCTCTGCTCCAGAGCAGCAGCGCTGTCAGCAGAAAACAAAGACACCATCTGACTCTAGGCCTATGCCTCTATTGTGGACAAAAAGGCCACCACCATGTCAATTGTTCGGTTTGTGTTTCACAGTCAGAAAACTCCATGGCCTGGCTGAGAGAGAGATCACCTTGGGTCTGAAGCTTCCTTTCTCCGATGATTTTTCTTTTACCATGAGTTTCTAAGCTCTTAGAAGCCAATATGGCCTTCCTGAACTAAGGCACAGCTGGAAATTTGATTGAATATTCTCTTGTTCAGAGCTTTTAGATTTCTATCGTGACCTTGTAAATTTGGTCAAGGAGTCCTTTATTCTGCAGGGACACGTCACTCTTGAAATGGATCCAGTGAGGCTTAAAGTGGGGTCCTTTATGTCAAAGAGATCTCTTTCCTGTTTCTTCCACGCTCTTCCAGTCCCGTTGTCATGGGATTATTCTGGCTCAGAATAACACTCCCCTTCCATTGACTGGACATCCAGTTATATTGCTCACTTGGGATCTACCTATTTCCAGCATCGCCTTCCTTCTCTGAATTGCAACCTGAAATAACCGCTCAGGTCGGCTGCTCTTCTATCTGTGCTGCCAAACAAAACCAAGACTTTGCAAATGCTTTTTCTAAAAAGGGAGCAGAGACTTTTTTTAGCACATCGTCCCTATGATGAAGCCTTGCATTGATTATCGTGGACTGTACAAGATTACAGATCATGGACAGATAAAAACAAATAACTGCTACCGTTGATCTCTGAATTGTTTGACCGCATAAAAGGAGCTTGTTGTTTTAGCAACTGGAACTGCAAAGGGGACAATTTTATTTGGATCAAGGAGGTAAATAAGTAATCTCTGTTTTCCAAAAGTTTTAGAATATCCATAAAGATGTAATTCACTATCAGTATGTCATGGTCTATCTAGACAACATATAAATCTACTACCAAGACTAATCGTTCTTGCGTCCCTTCTGTATTACTCCGGCAGAATTCCCTATACGCCAAGTTGCAGAAATACGTGTTTGTAAAAATCAATACCTTCATTCCTTGGCTACATTATATTCTCTGAGCGCATTCGCATGGGTCCAATCAAGGTTCTGCTATTCGAAATTCTCCCGAGTTTGCTTACAACAACCGCATCTACGAGATTTGAGGGGGTCTATAGTCGAAGTCTGAATATTCCCCTTCCGATTACTGAACAGCCTCAGGTACCTGCTGTGGTGGAGGTTTGCAATAATCTTCAGGCCATCTAAATGGTGGTGCACTTGAATTTTGAAGGTGCTGCTGCTGCTAAAATGCCCAATGGAGTGCTGATAAGTACCAATGCCCAGGTCCCTAAATTGTTCCTGGGATAGAGCCTGGCTGTCCAGGAAGAACATCCAACTTAAAGTCCCATCTTATAAACTTGCTCCACGTTTCATTGGGCCTTTCCAAGTACTTAAAGAGGCTCTGTCACCAGATTTTGCAACCCCTATCTCCTATTGCAGCAGATCGGCGCTGCAATGTAGATAAGTGTAAATTTTTTTTTTTTTAAAACGAGCATTTTTGGCCAAGTTATGACCATTTTTATATTTATGCAAATGAGGCTTTCTAAAGTACAACTGGGCGTGTTTAAAGTTAAAGTACAAGTGGGCGTGTATTGTGTATGTACATCTGGGCGTTTTTACTTCTTTTACTAGCTGGGCGTTGTGAATAGAAGTGTATGATGCTGACGAATCAGCATCATCCACTTCTCTTCGTTACCACCCAGCTTCTGGCAGTGCACAGACACAGCGTGTTTTCGAGAGATCACGCTGTGACGTCACTCACTTCCTGCCCCAGGTCCTGCATCGTGTCGGACGAGCGAGGACACATCGGCACCAGAGGCTACATTTGATTCTGCAGCAGCATCGGTGTTTGCAGGTAAGTCGATGTAGCCAGTCGAGGTGTTTCTCTCTGAGATCATTGACAGCCATCATGCCAGCTACAGGTATTGGAGACTATTCCATGTCCATTAGTTAATATGTGCGAAGAGCCACTTGTATATCATTGCATATACTGTGGATTGTGCTAGGGGGAATTTGGACAGAGGCATATTATATGTTTTCTCTGTATCTCTGTTTCACCTGTTGTATACCATACATCATTATAATTATATCGCTATGGTGGCATTTCTTTGATGGTCCCAGAGTTACTATTTTAAGTATGTTTTAACATTTGTATGAATATTTGTTTGGGTTCTGGGGGGTATCCATATTTATGGAGTAATAAAATATTTATTTTGGGACAAACACATGTTTAAGATTAATTTGTCGCACGGTACGTGCATTTGAGACATATATAGGTTTTCTGTAATTGGATTATGTCTTGTGCTTATATTTATGCCCAAAAGGTATTATAGGTGTTAACCCCTTCCCGCGATTGGGCGTGACTGTACGTCCAGAAACCAAGTGAATTCCCGCAGACGGGCGTACAGTTACGCCCTGCAGATAAAGCGAGCACAGGAGCTGTGCGCGCTTTATCTTCAGCGGCTGTCAGCTGTTATACACAGCTGACATGCCGCTGCAATGGCTGCGATGACTGTTACCGCCGATCGCAGCCATTTAACCCCTTCAATGCGGCTGTCAATGACGTCCGCCGCATTGAAGTGGTTTACAGAGGGAGGGAGCTCCCTCTGTACCCCCCCGGGCCTCCCCGCGATGGAAGCCTAGCACCTAATACGCGAACTGTCAGTTGATGAATGACAGTTACAATACACTGCACTACATAAGTAGTGCAGTGTATTGTACCGGGGATCAGAAGACCAGATCTTCAAGTCCCCAGGTCAGTGTAAAAGAAAAAGTAAAAACTGTAAAAAAAAAAAAAAGTGAAAGAAAAATAAATAAATAATAAAAACAACACTTGCCCTGTTTCCCTGATCAACTCCTTTATTATTAGAAAAAAAATGAAAACATGAAAAAAAACTATACATAATAGGTATCGCCGCGTTCGGAACGGCCTGATCTATAAAAATGTCACATTATTTTTACCGCACGGTGAACACCGTAAAAATTTTTAATAAAAAACAATGACAGCATTTTATTTTTTGGTCATCTTGTCTCAAATTTTTTTTAATAAAAAGTGATCAAAAAGTTGCAAGTAACGCAAAATGGTACCAATAGAAATTACAGTTAGTCACGCAAAAAACAAGCCTGCCCGCAGCGATATCAACTAAAAAATACAAAAGTTATGGCTGTCAGAAAATGGCGAAATTAAAACATGATTTTTTTAGAAAAGAGTATTTTTATTGTGGGAACGTAGTGAAACGTAAAAAAACCGATATAAATTTGGTGTCGCTGTAATCGTATCAACCCACACAATAAAGTTAACATGTTGTTCATACTGCACGGTGAACACTGTAAAAAAAACAAAAAAAAAATACCTGCTAGCATTTCTGTTTTTTGGTTTCCTCATCTCCCAAAAAATTGAATAAATAGTGATAAAAAAAAAATCGCATGTACCCCAAAATGGAACCAATAAAAATTACAGCTCGTTCCACAAAAAACACGCCTTCACACAGCTCCGTCAACGGAAAAATGACACGTTATGACTCTCAAATCATCATTTGCTGGACCCCACAGGTGGACCTTGTAGATGCAGCGGAGATGAGGAAACTTTAGGGCCTTGTGCAGCTTATAGGGCTAATGAAGAAGTCAAAGATCAGGCAATACTGGAGCGCAGATATTTTGTATAATACCCAATAAACCCGGCCTGTGTATAAAGGATTGGTTCAAAGCGTACCACACCAATCCATGGATTATTCATTCTCCCCATTATTACATCATCCTATTATGCCCTGATGCACTCCGCCCAGCTTACATATACCCTGATGTACTCCGCCCAGCTTACATATACCCTGATGTACTCCTCAGCTTACATATACCCTGATGTACTCCTGACAGCTTACATATACCCTGATGTACTCCTCAGCTTACATATACCCCGATGCACTCCGCACAGCTTACATATACCCTGACGCACTACGCACAGCTTACATATGCTCTGATGTACTCCGCCCAGCTTACATATACCCTGATGCACTCCGCCCAGCTTACATATGCCCCCACATTATAAGATAAAATACCACTAAAACACCAAGCAAAATCTGCGCTTCAAAAGCCAAATGGTGGTCCAACTGTGCCTGGCAGTGTGCCCAAACCGCAATTTATGACCACATATGGGGTATTACTGTATTCTGGAGAACCCGCTTAACAATTTATGGGATCTGTGTCTACGGTGGTACAAGCTGGGCACAACACATTGGGCACTGAAATGGCATATCTGTGGAAAACAGCAATTTTCAATCTGTAACATCTATTGTTTACTCATTTTTGCAAAACACTTGTGCGGTCAAAATGCTCACTACACCCCTAGATCAATTCTTTGAGGGATCTAGTTTCCAAAATGGGGTAATTCATCGGGGGTACCACTGTACTGGTACTATAGCTCAATGCAACATGGTGTCAAAAAACGAATCTTGTAAAATCTCCACTCCAAATACTAAATGGTGCTCCTTCCCTTTAGAGCTTTGCTGTGTGTCCAAATAGCAGTTTATGACCACGTGTGGGGTATTTCCGTACTCTGAAGAAGTTGCTTTACAAATGTTACGGTGCTTTTTCTCCTTTATTTGTTGAGAAAATGAAAAATTTTGAACTAATGCTGCGTCTTATTGGAAAATAATGTAATTTTCCATTTTTACTGCCCATTTCTAATAAAATATATGAGACACCTGTGGGGTCAAAATGCTCACTTTACCCCTAGATGAATTCCTCAATGGGTGTAGTTTGCCAAATGGAGTCACTTTTGGGGAGTTTCCACTGTACTGCTACCTAAGGGGCTTTGCAAAAGCGACATGGCGCAGAAAAACCAATCCAGCAAAATCTGCTCTCCAAATGCCAAATGGCGCTCCTTCCCTTCTGAGCCCTGATGTGTATTCCTACAGTACTTTATTACCACATATGGGGTATTTCCGTACTCTGGAGAAGTTGCTTTACAAATGTTACAGTGATTTTTCTCCTTTATTTGATGAGAAAATGAAACATTTTTACCTAAAGCTACGTCTTAGTGGGAAAAAATGAAATTTTTCATGTTTACTGCCCAATTCTAATGAAATCTATGAAACACCTGGGGGGTCAAAATGCTCACTACACCCCTAGTTGAATTCCTCTAGGGATGTAGTTTCCCAAATGGAGTCACTTTTGGGGGGTTTCTATTCTACTGGTACCTTAGGAGCTTTACAAATGCGACATGGTGCCGAGAAATTAATCCAGCAAAATCTGTACTTCAAAAGCTAAATGGCGTGCCTTCCCTTCCGAGTCCTGCCGCTTCCGCAAACAGCAGTTTATGACCACATGTTTGGTATTTATGTACTCTGGAGAAGTTGCTTTACAAATGTTGGGGTGCTTTTCCTCATTTATTTGTTGAAAAGGTAAAGCTACATCTTATTGGAAAATAATGTAATTTGTCATTTTCACTGCCCAATTCTAATGAAATCTATGAAACACCTGTGGGGTCAAAATGCTCACTACACCCCTAGATGAATTCCTCAAGCGGTGTAGTTTCCAAAATGGCGTCTTTTTTGGGATGTTTCCTTTATTTTTGCACCACAAGACCTCTTCTAACCTGACATGGTGCCTGAAATATAATTTAAGAAAAGGAAGGCCCAAAAATCCTCTAGATGCTCCTTTGATTCTGGGGCTTTTGTTTCAGTCCAGTAGCGCACTAGGGCCACATGTGGGAGATTTCTAAAAACTTCAGAATCAGGGCAATAAATATTCAGTTGTGTTTCTCTGGTAAAAAAAACTTCAGTATTACAGGAAAAATTTAATTTCTGCAAAAAAAAAATTAATTAGCAAATTTCCCTTCCACTTTGCTTTAATTCCTGTGAAACGCATAAAGGGTTAAGAAACTTTCTAAATGCTGTTTTGAAGACTTTAAGGGGTGCAGTTTTTAAAATGGGGTGATTTGTGGGGGTTCCTAATATATAAGGCCCTCAAAGCCACTTCAGAACTGAACTGGTCCCTAAAAAAATAGGCTTTTGAAATTTTGTTGAAAATGTGAGAAATTGCTGCTAAAATTATAAGCCTTGTAACGTCCTAGAAAAATAAAAGGATGTTCAAAAAATGATGCCAATCTAAAGTAGACATATGGGAAATGTTAACTAGTAACTATTTTGTGTGGTATAACTATCTGTCTTACAAGCAGATACAGTTGAATTTAGAAAATGCTAATTTTTTGCAAATTTTCTCTAAATTTTGGTGTTTTTCACACAAAAATATTGAATATATTGACCAAATTTTTTCACTAACTTAAAGTACAATATGTCACGAGAAAACAATCTCAGAATCGCTTGGATAGGTAAAAGCATTCCCAAGTTATTACCACATATAGTAACACACGTCAGATTTAAAATATGAGGCTGTGTCATTTGGTCCAAAAGTAGCTGGGTCCTGAAGGGGTTTAATTCCTCCTCTGGTCCTATCTCCTGTTGCGGCCCTGCTGGATCTGGCTACAGCTCTTTTCTTAACCACGGCCACGAACGCCAGGAAACATAAGGTCTAGCTGCCTATTTAAAGGGGAATGTACCTGCCATGCCTTGCCTGAAGATCAAGGCTGAGGTCAGAGTTAGCAATAGGAACAATAGCCAAACTGGCGTCCTTTGTTTGGCTATTGTTCCTATTGCTGACTAACCTCAGCCTTGTTCCTGGATTATGCTCCCATCTCACCCTTTGGCTTTATTGCTTGCTTCCTGTGCATCAACTCCTGGCCTTACTCATGACTACGGTTTTGTCTCATCCTCTGGCTTGCTACTTTCTGACTATTTAATCTGTTGATGAGTCCTGGCTAAATTTCTGACTCCACTACAGCTCACCTGCCGTCAATCTTACTATTCTGTGGACACGACCTGGGAATCTGACCAGGAAAGTCCACACCTCCATTGCATACCTCCCTTAAAGAGGATCGGATCACTAGTCAAGTAGCCTAACCAGTATGAGATGAATGCTCCGGTGAGCAGAAAGATGCAGTTAATTGGTTATTCAATGACAAGTGAAGGATTTTCAAAGGAGATGCATTGGAACCCTACAGCATTCTGCCCGAATCATATACATTTTTTGGCTGGAAAAGATGTAGCACTTGAACAGAAAGTGCTTTTGTGTTGATGTAGCTGTAGAGTTCTTTCGTTCCAGCCAGATTCCGAGAAACCTTCTTTGCTTCCAATGTTGACCTTGGCAAAAGCTGGACTGCAAGGCTAAACTGAATCATTTTACCTCAACCCAGACCTGAGACGGCAGCCGTATAGAGAGTGAACAAAGGCAACTGCAGCAGTGGCCAGATTATGCCAATGAACACGAATTTTGTGTACTTTTAAACCAAACAGATGGCAAAACACAAATATTTGACTATTTCAGATAGCATTGTCATAATAGATCCTGTAGGCTAGGCTAAGTTCACACTAGCGTTGTCTCCCGTTTAGGTCTCTTCCGTCAGGGGAAGAGATGACCGAAAATCCAAACGGAAAGCATCGCTTCCGTTTGAATTACCATTGATTTTAATGGTAATTATTTTGTTTAAGATGGATTCCATTTGCCTCCGCACCACTATTTTTCAGTTTTTCTCACGGAAGCAAAAGTGCTGCAGACTGCGATGCTTTCCGTTTGGATTTTTGGTCATCTCTTCCTCTGACGGAAGAGACCTAAACGGGAGACAACGCTAGTGTGAACTTAGCCTAGCCTACAGGATCTATTATGACAATGCTATCTGAAATAGTCAAATATTTGTGTTTTGCCATCAGTTTGGTTTAAAAGTCAATAAAAATTTGTGTTCATTGGCATAATCTGGCCACTGCTGCAGTTGCCTTTGTTCACTCTCTATACGGCTGCCGTCTCAGGTCTGGGCTGAGGTAAAATGATTCAGTTTAGCCTTGCGGTCCAGCTTTTGCCAAGGTCAACATTAAAAGCAAAGAAGGTTTCTCGGAATCTGGCTGGAACGAAAGAACTCTACAGCTACATCAACACAAAAGCACTTTCTGTTCAAGTGCTACATCTTTTCCAGCCAAAAAATGTATATGATTCGGGCAGAATGCTGTAGGGTTCCAATGCATCTCCTTTGAAAATCCTTCACTTGTCATTGAATAACCAATTAACTGCATCTTTCTGCTCACCGGAGCATTCATCTCATACTGGTTAGTTAGGCTACTTGAGGACATTCCAGCGGATGACTCCTGGAGCATGGAAAAGATGTCACTGTCTCCATCTTTATGGTCTACATATTGGAATGATATACACGGTCATGTAACATATCTGTTTTCATATAATTTGTCACAGGATTACAAGGGTTCTACGAGATTTAACTCAAAATCACTTTATAAATTATACAGTTAACGTTAATAACATTAAGTTTATAATGGAATGAAAATTTTTACCCTTCAGCATAAGAGTAAAAAATAAAATGTTTTTTTCCCAGCCACAAATAACACGGGGTGGACTAATCACTGTTCTAAATCTCCTACATGTTTTAAGTGGTTAAATTTCGTATTCCTTCTTCATTGTGAACAGTACTTGAGAATTAAACTAACCAATAGGTGGCAGTATTGCACTAGTTTGCTTTAATGAATAACAATTATAAAGAGAGGATCCCTCCCCAAAACATTTCAGTGCTTTTTATGCACAGAAGAAACGTGGCATGATTTTTTTGGAAGCTACAATGTAAGCAATTAAGATAACTTAGAAGTCATTCACTGGGGAAGTTACATGATGCTCCTGATGCCAATTCACAGTAAGATGCAGCAACACTCCATCTCGCCATTATTTTAAGTGTGTAATTAGCGTCTGCTAATAAAGGAGAAAAAAAACAAACAAAAAAAATACAAACACCTTTTTGTATTTAACCTCTTCCCTCAACAGGCATTTTTTGGATTTTCATTTTTTCTTTTTCCTCCCTACCAAAAGCAAAAACGTTAAAATGTTTCCGTCAATATAGACGTATGAAAGCTTATTTTCTGCGGGACAAATTGTATATTTCTATCGCCACCATTTATTGTACCATATAATGTACTGGGAAACTGGAAAAAATGACTTTGTGGGGTGGAATTGGAAAAAAAAAACCAAAACAGCGATTCCCCCATTGTTCCTCGGATTTAGTTTTTACGGCGTTCACCATGGAGTAAATATGGAGTGTTAAGTTTATTCTGTGGGTCAGTATGATTTCGGTGATACCAAATGTATATTTTTTATGTCTTACTACTTTTACAAGGAAAAAACGAATAGTTAAAAATAAAATTTATTTTGCATCACCATATTCTAAGAGCCATAACTTTTTATTTTTCATGTCAAATTGAGCGGTTTGAGGGCCTATGGGAGTAAATGAGACTTTTTGATCACGTTAGTTTTTTAAACAAACATTTCTTACGGCTTTCACAATGCGGGTTATATTATACGTAATTTAAAGTCACCTTGATGTGACATTCCCAAGCTCTCACACACACACGTGCCCACACACATTTAGGATTTTACCAGCGCGGTTCATTTTGGGTAACGCCAACACCGGCGGTAGCCGATAATGAAGATGATAACTTCAAAGTTAAATATCTCAGCGAAAAAAAATCCTATCTCAAAATAGTTTGCAGCATCGTTTTTGTATTGAAAAAAGCTTTCAAATGAACTCGACCCCCCCCCCCTCGTGCCATTCAAGATTTTTCTGCCCCCGCCCATTTTTCTGCTCGAGAAGTTAGAATGGCTTGACATGCACTGGGAGCAATAATTAAATTGGTCCAAGCTCTCACACGTCAACCCCACTGTATGATAAGTTTACTGCATTTTTCTAGACATATTAAACACATTTTTCTTCTTTATACCACCTTTTGATTGGCTTAGTTTACAACAGTTTTTTTAAACAAATTTTGACAATTTCGGTGTATGTCCATTTTCGCTAATTCATATCCTCTTATCAAGACACTTTTGAAAGCTATGAGGCAAAAATATTTGTTCATTTTGGACATCTGCTACATAAATAGTTCTAAAACTTGATGCAATATCATGTGCCAGAAATGTGACACATTTTTGGAGCGGAGCATTTTACGATAAGGTCTAGGTGCAATCACCTAGTGAATCTGCACCTGTGTGCTTTGAACAACAACTTTTTGTGAGAAGATTCTCCCTGTGATAACATAAATACAGGGTATCCTGCAGATCATACCCTCAGTTGTAATCTGTGAAGGAACACAGCAGCAAGTGTTCAATTCCCCTGCAGCACCACCACTGGAAAAATGAAGCATTACACAGTTCTCATTGAAATCAATGAACTGTCCACATAAATAATTAGTTGAAGCCACTTTGGTTAATAGAGGGGATGTTCTTATGTTGGGCGCCTATCTATTAACTCAAAATGATCAATTACAGCATGTGGAAATAAGCTTTTAAAACCAAAACATCCTCTCCAAGTAGGCATTAAAATGGCAAGAATGGTAGCTTTATAATCAAGAAATAAACTTGATTGTTTTTAATAATTGTATTTCAGGGGCAATAATGGAAATCAGACATTTATTTGAAACAAGTAGCACAGTTAAACCAATAAGACTGAATAAATAGTTCCAGCTCACTAGTCTTAACGTGTCTGAATGATTTACTATGTTTGTAATATTTAAAAATTGGAATAATATCTTTGACATGACACAAGCTTTGGAAAAGTATCAGTACCATCAGGCATACTATTGACTTGGGAGGAGTTTTCCTAAACAGTAGTAAAAAGAGATCCGCCTGTGTCTAGCCAGTCCACACGTGACCTTAGGAGAACCGCTGGTAAATAACATTCTCATACTCTGACATGTACTGTATTCCCTGGACTGCTGTAATTTTTGAAGTGAAAAATCTTGTAATCGTTCATTAGTCTGCAGTAATCACCTAAAATACTTTATACACACAGCAATACTATAATGCATATTTATCAATGCATGTTCTATGAACAGCAGCAAGCGGGAAGTATATTGAATGCAGCAATGAGGCAGTTGTTGGAGGACCGATCAGGATGAACCACATGCAAGTTATTATGGGGCTTGTCGAAAACAGCCTTTCTAGTGCCATCATGTGGACATCCTCTGGATTCCCCGGACCTTCTCTACAGTTCAGGGCAGGGACAGCTTCAGCACCCGGTGAACCCGGGCAAGTGCCGGGGCCCACTACACTTGGGGGGGGGGGGGCAAACTGGGCTGCTGGGTACGGACGCTGCCATCATGGCTCCTCAGGGGCTTCACCAGAGACGAAGTACCGGAGTAGAGCCTTTACTAGCTCTTTGCCCGGGACTACAGCTCCATATATGGACAGTGATGTCATGAGCAGAGCAGGAGTCCCAGGCAGAGTGCTCTACCTGGGACTATGGCTCTGAGGTTGCCCTTGACAACATTGTCCATATACAGACAGTGATGTCAGGGGCTTTTCCTGTACCGGAATTCCCATCCAGAGCGTCGGCAATGCTCTGGCTGGGGATTTCACTCCTAGAGGAAGCCCCAAAGGTGCTACCTACAGGGAGGGGGCTGTGTGTCACTACCAAGAAGGGGGACTGTATGGCACTACCTGGGAGGGGGGCTGTGTGGCACTACCTGGGAGGGGGGGCCGTGTGGCACTACCAGGGAGGGGGGCTGTTTTGCACTACCAGGGAGGGTGCCTGAGTGGCACTACCAGAAAGGGGGGCTGAATGGCACTACTAGGACGAGGGGCTGAGTAGCACTACCTGGGTGGGGGGCTGTGTGGCACTACCTGGGAGGGGGGGCTGTGTGGCACTACCTGGGAGGGGAGGCTGTGTGGCACGGTCTACAGAGGGCACTAAATTTATGGGGGTACAAACTGGGTGTCCCGTGACTTACCCCCCAAAGGGGCCAACTAAGTCTGTGTCTCCCAAGGGCCCACAAAAACCTGGAGTCTGCCCTGGTTCGGGGGCAGAAGAAGCCGAGCATGTATGAAAAATGCCTCTGCACAATAATATTCACTGTTAACCCTTTCTGTGAGCATTACTAGAAGATTGGCAGTAAAGAATGTTGTGGGAAAACTATTTTAAGCATGACAACGTGCCCCTATAAATCAAAGGGCTGTGCATGTAATGCACAGACAAGCGTGGCCCTCCAGAGAGAGAGAGACGCTCTTTATAGCAGTCTTCCACTATATCTGATTGATAAAGGACCTGAAAAAGGGACTCCGTTCTATTAACGGAGAACTCCCTAATAGTGTATTTGAAAACTGATTTTTTTCATCAGACAACCCCCTTTCACAGCTTTTCTATAGCATCATGAGGTAATGTTCTCCCTCAGTGGTGTTATAGCACATGGCCTTTGCCAACACATACTCTGCCCTGAGTAGTTATTGGTAGAAGTCTGATTAGCAGAACTATTAGACAGGTACGACATTAATATAAAAAAAATACACAAAAATACAATGGTTTAATTTGTCATGTGACATTTCCATAAGTAAATCTTCTTTAAAGGATGGAGAATAAGTGAATACCTATACATAAGAACGTCTCTTTAAGCAGTCATGTCCGGTATATCACTTTTCAATAAAACAAAAAAAGTTGGTGTATACTGCATACGGAGAGCTTGGCTAAGGAGGAGTATAGGAAAAGGTCCAGAAAAATACACTATCAAATATGTGTCAGTGAGAATGGGAAGTGGGATATCTTCCTGGATTTATTTCTGGCTGCCGCGAACTGAAATAGGGTGCGGACAACTAAACATTCCAGAAATCCTCAAGTTGTTGTTATACACCATTGTGAAAATTGCCTTTTCTATATATATATATTTTTTTAGAATAATGTGATAAGCAAAATACAGGTCAACATTATAGTGATGTTCTGTACTGACCTTGTAGCCAGTGTGGTAAATACGGGCACGTCCTTAACAGATAGAAACTGTTTCCCTAAACCGATATTCCGGTCAGTAAAAGAGCTAGTGCTTCTATTCTGTGACAGAACAAGCTTCCATTGCTCTTCCATGAAAGATCCTCTTTGAAGCCTAATTTTCTTAAAATTCATGAGCCAGCCACGTTTTTCTAGTTGGAACAAGTATGTATACTCGCCTAATGAGTTATACCAAGCTGGTTCAAATGGAGCCAATGTACACATGACTAACTTATAAAAGGCAATTTACATGAAAGCTTGTAAAAATTTGCAAAACTGATACGGATTATTTTCTGGTGGAAGATCATTGTAAGTCTATGTTCACACAGGGAATTCTGGGCGAAAAACCGCACCAAATTGTGGTGCTGTTTTTTGGTTGGAACGTCTGCTGTGGAAAACGACACAAAAAAAGTTTCATATTTACGTAGCCATGGCGACACGTCCCTCCGCCGTCTTGCAGCCTGGTCTACTGGGTTGACGTTTCATCCCATGTGACCGCTGCAGTCTGTGATTGGCTGCAGCGGTCACATGGGATTAAACGTCATCCCAGGAGGCCAGCCTGGACGAAATAATACAGAATTCTGTGATTTTTTTATTTTTCTGCGCCACAAAAAATCGCAACAGCTGCTATTTGTTGCGGGTTTTACCTCCCTATTAAAGTCAATAGGGAAAACCCAAAGGAAATAAGTAGCGATTATGCAAATACAATTGACACGCTGCAGATTAAAAAAAACGCACCGCAGGTCAATTTCTGAGCGTTCTTTCCGCTCCTCATTTACGCAGCGTGTGGATGAGATTTTTTTTTTAATCTCATCCACTCTGCTGCTACTGTATTATGCTGTGGATTTGAAAATCCGCAGTATTTACACTAAGTGTGAACTTACCCGAAGACTTGCCATACGCTTTAGAAAGAGGTCAGCCGAACGATCATTCAGCCCACTCTGCAGCTACGGTTTCCGCAGTACTTACGATATGTGTGAACTCACCCTAAGGGCAAGTTCACATGCGGAGTAAACGCTGCCTAAATACTGCAGATTTTCTGCAACGGATTTCATTGCAGAAAATCCACAGAATAGAACAGCAGCAAAGTTGATGAAATTTGAACAAATCTCATCCACACGCTGCGTAAATGCTAAGAGGAAAAAACGCTCAGAAATTGACCTGCAGTGCATTTGTTAATCCGCAGCATGTCAATTGTATTTGCGTAATCGCTGCTTATTTGTTGCCGGTTTACCCATTTGAATTCAATGGGGAGGTAAAACCCGCAACAAATAGCAGATGTCACATTTTTTTCGGTGGAAAAGCAACGATTGCGCCACAAAAAAACCTCAGAATTCTGTGTTTCTTCATCCAGGCTAGCCTCCTGGGATGACATTTCATCCCATGTGACCACTGCAGCCAATCATAGGCTGAAGCGGTCACATGGGATGAAACGTCATCCCAGGGGGCCGGCCTGCAGGAGATCAGAGAGACGCATCGCCATGGCTATGTAAGTATCCCAATTTGGTGCGGTTTCTCTTCTGAAATTCCCTACGGAGCCCAGGGCGGATAAGCGGTGTGCTTTTACGTAGCATATCTGCCCTGTGTGAACATACCCTAAGACTCTGTTTTATGTCTGGTTCCAACTAGTAAGTCACAATATCAATAGTTCAGCCCTGATAGGACTTCCCTTGGTTTGAATTTTGCTTATTTACCTCTTCCCGACCCCCCACCGTCTTTTGACGGCAGGCAGTGCAGTCTATAACGACGTCTTTTGCCATCGCTGTAGATTAGGCTGATGAGCGCTCGTGTGAGCGCTCATCCTCTAAGCAGGAGCTGTAACTTACAGCTCCTTATCCTAGAGAAGCCTCCTGAACACAGCTGGGGTCGGAAAACATTCGGACCCCAGCTGTTTAACCCTTTGATTGCCGCGGTCCGTGACCGCGGCATGATCAAAGGGAATTCCCCTCATTGATCAGTCAGCCCTGGGGACCTACAAAGGATCCCTGTCTGTTCCGTTTGCCTGCTGTTCGGGCACACTAGTGACACAGCGTAAAGTATTAGCATACAGGAGTATGCTAATACATTACAAGTAAAAAATAAAGTTAGAAATAAAGTTATCCCTTAATGGGATTTTAAAAACAAAGTAACAAAAAAAGTCATTATTTTTGCATAAAATATATTTTATTGCCCCTACACTAAATAAAAACAAAAAACCTACACATATTAGGTATCATTACAACCGTAATAACCTGAAGAATTAATCGAACGGGTTATTTAGCGTGAAATGTCAACAGGATAAAAAATAAACAAGAAATACAATGGCGAGAATCGCTTTTTCCTATATTTACGGCGTAAAAAAAAAAATTTACCCCCAAACTGTGGGGAAAAAAAATAATATTTCTCTCGCAAAAAACAAGGCCTAATACAGCCAAGTCAAGGAAAGAATAAAAAAGTTGTGGTGCTGTAAGGCAGAGAGGCAAAAACAGAAAAATTTAGTTGGTCATTAAGGTCTGTTCAGGCCCGGTCATTAAGGGGTTAACATCCAAAGATCAACCTGAAACGCCATCATAATATCAAGGTAAGCCATTACAGCAGCCATTATAGTAAGCCAAGGTGAGAATTTAGCACATTCTCAGGTTTCAGGTCACATTAAATGAGATTGTTTAGTTTTGAAAGCCCTTTTTCATATGGAAATTCTGAGTTATTAGAGGGAGGGTTCCATATATTCAGGATCCTTATATATTGGCCAGAATTGCTAAAACGAAGCGTCAGAAGCGCTCTGTTTCTGTATGGCTTTTTCAGAAAAGCTGATGTATCGGATTATGGGCTTAGACTTTCTATTGAGCCCGTGCTCCGATACATTGAATTCCGGAAAAAGCCGAACAGAAACTAAGCAGCTGAGCGCTCATACGAGCACTTCTGCCGCTTAGTTTTTTGTGATTGGTGGGGGTCTCAGTGCTCGGACCCCCACCAATCAAATCTTCTGACATGTCACTATGACATGTCAGAAGTGTGTTGAACGTTTAGTTACCCTTAAAATCTGGTGAATCGCCTTAAGGGTTAATAAACTTTCTAAATGCGGTTTTGAATACTTTTAGGTATGCAGTTTTGACAATGGGGTGATTTATGGGGGGTTTCTAATATAAAGGCCCCTCAAAGCCACTTCAGAACTGAATTGGTCCGTAATAAAATAGGTTTTACGAACTTTTCTTGAAAATGTGAGAAATTGCTGCTAAAGTTATAAGCCTTGAAGCATCCTAGAGAAATAAAGAACGTTCAAACAATGACGCCAACATAAAGTAGACATATGGGGGATGTTAACTAGTAACTATTTTGTGTGGTATTACGGTCTTATAAGAAGATAAATTAAAATTTAGAAAATGCAAACTTTTTTAAATTTTCTCTAAATGTTGGTGTTTTTTGTTTTTTTACAAATAAACACTGAATGTATCGACCAAAAAAACAAAATCCCAGAAACGCTCGGATAAGTAAAACCATTCCAAAGTTATTACCGCATAAAGTGACACGTCAGATTTGAAAAAATGACCATAAGGCCAAAACTGAGTGCATCAGGGGTTAAGTAGACTTTAGCACTCCACTTGGTGCTCTTTAGAGTAGAAAGGCCAAGACTGGAGACAAAATTTACTAACAGCTTATCGGATCTCAGCCTTCACTATGGAGTCCAGTTGAGTGACTGGATAACCATGATACTGTAGAATAATCAGACAGAATGCAGACTCAGATTCAAGTATTGAATGGGAAAACGGTCATCAAAGGTTTACTAAGAAATAATGGAGTGGGTTATTAGCCATGTTCTTCCATGTTAATTGTTAATATATTTTTTTCCCTCTGGCAGAGTTAAAAATACTCCTAGACAAACGTACTATTTCATGTTTATTTCAACTCGCCTCTTATCAGTGACTCCCTCTCCTAACAATATCTAATGAATGATTATTTCTAAGCCAAGCAAATTCAAGTCAGCATTATACTAGAAGTACATCTGCATGAAAGAGAGAGGTTTCCTGGCATGAAGATGACAGTAAACTACTAGGCAAAACAATATTAAAATAGCTAACAAAGGTTAAAGTGTGCAAAAAATTCAGCCTTATAACTCATGCACAAGAGTCAGGCTATTAATGCTAATATGTCTAATGTTTGTTGTAGAATATATCATTATTCTGTCTTACAAGGATCATCAATATAATTTTTGGAGATGGAATTTTCTATACATTGAATACCCACTTGAACCTTTACAGACTAAAAGATTGCGTGTTGCTTTCCGTGACACAATACATGTGCTATGCCATTCTTCTAATATTCAACAGCCTGCTTGAATCTGTATCCAGGAGAATTTGGTACATAACACAGTACAATCTTTTTTTAAGTTTAGGAGATGATTTAGTCAATGGGGGTAAAAAAAATTGATCATAACATATCCCTTAAACAGATCACAATAGATCATGAAAGATTATAATGGATCTGTCACATTCATCATGGATTGTTAAAATCTTAGTCATGATGGCATTGTGAACAGAATCCAAGCCACATTTTTTTTCCTCTTCTTAAGCCCAAGGAAAAAACATTTCTTTGGACCTAGTTCCTGGAGGTTTTCTTCAGGTTATAGATTTCAAACATTGAATTTCCAGATTTTAACATACTACGTTCAGGGTGTGTGTCCCAGGATATACAACAAAATTGCTACATTTCGTCACATCTTACCTTTATCTCCACACAGTTGTTTTAGCAGCTATTCTACCGAAACCAAGATAGAAGAAGCTATTTCCTTCCTGCCTCCCTTCGGTCACCATTAAACTACACTTCCCATCATTCTTGTATTTTTTTTTTACTTAAAACCCCTTTATACAGAATGACTCTCCAAACCACCAACGAACACTTTGTGTGCGTTCCCGAGGACCTAATAATTATTTCCATTAAGACGTATCTAAATGCCACCAGGTGGGGAGCCTCATTGTTGCCTAGTGAAAAAAAATAAAATATTTTATAGATTTTCTTCATACACACTGGCCAATTATAGTTATAATCGTTCGGGTATTGGCAAGTGTAAATGGACCTTCAACAAAAACAAAACCTTCAGGTTTGGGGCTGTCTGACACATCCTTGATGAACAAATTAATATTTGGTCTCTGACAGCTACTATATTTAACACTCTACAGCCGTGAATTCAATCACACATGTACCTGCACAGTGAAATGGATGGAAGGAGGAGGGTTCTTCTTGTGGTAATTGACTACTAGGGAGACTTAAGAAGGGGGTTGGGCACTTTTGAATGAGTGGATGGCTGAAAAAGGAGCCCCAAGAGAGCTAATATTTCTGAGAATTGCAGCTATCAGACAGCTACTTCCTGTCCATGATAATAAAGGAAGAGAAGTCTGGAACACAAACAGTTAAGCTTAAAAGCGAAAGACTGGACACAGATACTGCACATAACGATACATTTATAGAAGTGTACTTACATGCCGTACCAGACAGCGCATAAAGGCGGTTTTGGGGCAGTTTTGGGGGGTTTTGTAATTATCAGCAATAATGTTCCAACTGAAGAGTCAGGTGGAAGTTGTAATAATGGCAGACTTCTTTTACCTAAATAAAGGCTGTTAAACCTCATAAATTATTAATTGCTCCCTCTGCGGGTGCAGTATTGTGGCGGCGGGCGCCGCCATGCAACGCTGCAGCCAAAAGAGTAGGTACCCACTTAGCAGAGGTCGCCATGAAGTGGCAAGTGAGCTTATACAATTTGATAAAAATGTTAACTAAAAACCTCATGTTCATTGATTAATATTGTGGATGTGCAGGCCTTGTTTCTCCTCTTCAACCAGTATATCATAAATCATTAGGCTGAGACTTGGAAATGACCATTCTGAAGGATATTGCAATAAAGTTAAATAAGCAAAATCCAGAAGGTATGCCAACTTGGTACCCTTAAAATGTATTGGTTCTGCTAAAATCACATGCAGAAAAACAAGGGTCAATTCTCAATTACAACCTATTAGGCACATGTGGGATCTTGTGAATTGCATTGGATACTTAGGACTGCCAAACTCAAACTATGAATGTTGTATTCATGTGATGCTAAATAAAAGCCCTTAAACATAAAAATAAAATATTTTGTGTATTTATTTTAGTTTGTGTCGTTTTGTAGTTTGGGTGATTCTGCATGGAAGTGAGGGTCCATCAATCCCATATCACATTCCCCTCTTTTGTAGTATGTATGAGAAACATATCATTTTAACATTAATCTGCTCTTTTCAGTATCTCTGCTGTATGAATGCAAACCTAACTCACTAGGTATTGTCGAAATTTATAGTTCAGCTAATTACAAAATTGAATTGAATGGTCATATGTCACCTTATAAAAGTAACATGTCACAATAACGGTTATATGGACTCCAGCTTAATTTAATTTGCTTATTAGTTCTTTTTCGTAAGTTAAGCCACCATGAGAGCAAGCAGGAAATTGAAACTGTGTGTATTAAGTGCCTATATTTTAATGGACAATATTCCTCTGGGCTAAATTATGTGCCAGAAATTGACACTGGGAATCAGGCCGTTCCAACATCTTTCTTATGTAATAAAGACCACATGCTCAGTGGGGTAGATTACAAAGTATTTATACATTTAATTTTCCTTTTTTTTTTTTTTTTTTTTAATAATTTACTGCTTGCATCTATAAGCTCTTATAGAGGAGCCTAATTATTTAACTGAAAACAAATTTCTTTCTCCTGAGAAAAAAAAATTGGACATTTACATTTGTAGCACATGAATTTAAAAGTTGCTTTCTGATGAAAAAAATTTAACTTTTTTAAATTAACATTACTTCAATGTCAAATCTGAAAATTAATAGAGTAGATTTTTCTAAACCATGTAACACATTTCCTTCTCATTCCCTCTTAGGACACAAAAAATATATTTTAACTGAATACTCACAAGAGAATATATTGTACTATAAAATTATAATTCAAAAAGTGGTGACAGATGCTCTTTAAAGGGGTTCTACACTTTTCTCAATCAGCTATCTATTAAATCATATGGCTTAGATGAACATTGGTTTTCCAAAAACTGTACTTTGTATTTAGTTTTACATCATTTATTCAGTTCCCTCTGGTGCACCAGCATGGGGCTGCAATAACGTTATTTACAATGTAGTATTCATGTGCACTAACCCCTTCAGGACTGAGCCTGTTTTGACCTTGAGGACGATGCCGATTTGTTCAAATCTGACATATGTCACTTTATGTGGTAATAACTTGGGAGTGCTTTTACCTATCCAAGTGATTCTGAGACTGTTTTCTCGTGGCATATTGTACTTTACGTTAGTAAAAAACAATTTGGTAGATGAATTCAATATTTATGCGTGAAAAACACCAACATTTCGAGTAAATTTGCAAAAATGTGCATTTTTCAAACTTTTAATGTATCTGCTTGTAAGGCCTCATTTACACGAGCGTGTGCGTTTTGCGCGCGTAAAAAACGCAGCGTATTGCGCGCGTTGGCATTGCGTTTTCACTGCGTATACGCAGCGTTGTTGTGTTTTAAACGCGAGCACGACTAGCGTTTGCATCGCGCGTAAAAAACGCAGAGGGGATTAATGCGAGGCCAGCCTACAAATAGGCCAGCTGGCCCAACCCCTGCTTGCTGTGAGAAGCCGGTTTTGCACCTTATTTCCGCCTCTGCAGAAACCCCAGTGTGTGTTTCTCCATTGAAGTTGGAATTGGCTTTGCACGGCACACTTATGCCTTCTCAGTCGCTGGCACGTGTGCTTCTTGCCTGGATGATCTCACGTCGTTTTGGGGAGCGTCGACCCATGCTGCAGCACCAGACGCCTGTAAGATGTCGCATTTGGGTTCATCCACTTGTGGCCCAACGTACGAAGAAAGGCCATTTCCATAGCCTGTATGAGGACTTACGACGGCATCCTGAAAAATTTAGAGCCTTCTGCCGCATGTCTGTAGCCACATTTGACCTTCTGTTTGAGCAAATTCGCTCTGGTCTCACCTACAAGAATACCAACATGAGACGCTGCATTTCACCCGAGGAACGTCTGCTTGTGACCTTGAGGTATGTGTGCAGCTGCTATTACTTAGTCAATGATGCTGTCTGCTTTACCAGCCCCCCCCCCCCCCTAACATGTGTTGTGGCTTTCTTTTTCTTTCTCTTTGTTTTCTAGATTTCTGGCCACAGGCAATAGTTATCATTCGTTACATTTTGAATTTCTTTTGGGAGTGACCACCATTTCGTTCATTGTCACATCCACCTGTGTCGTGTTGTGGCAGAGGTTAAAGACCACGGTCATGCCTCAGCCCACGACAGAACAGTGGCGAAGTATTTCAGAGGGATTTCTTAGAACAAGTGAATTTCCAAATTGCATTGGTGCCCTAGACGGCAAACACATTCGTGTGAAAAAGCCCCCACGCAGTGGCTCGCAATACTATAACTACAAGCAGTATTTTTCCATGGTATTGTTAGCCTTGGCGGACACGAATTATTGTTTCACTATTGTTGACATCGGCTCGTATGGAAGCTCGGCAGATGCCCGCATATTCCGTTCATCCAGAATGGGGAAGCGACTCGTGAATAATCGACTGGCGGTGCCGGAACCTTCCATCCTCCCGGGCTCCAGCGGACCCCCAATCCCGTATGTCATCGTGGCGGATGAGGGGTTTGCCCTGACAAGGCAAGTCATGCGTCCTTTTGCGAGAAGGGGCTTGGATGACCGTCGCCGCATTTTCAATCTCCGCCTAGGCCGAGCTCGTCGATGTGTGGAATGTGCCTTTGGCATTATGTCGAACAGGTGGCGTGTCTTTCTGACGACAATGCAATTGTCCATGCAGAATGTGACACGTGTTATACAAGCGCGTGTCGTTCTTCATAACTTCTGCCGCATTAATGATGCTACTTTTGATGCAGAATATATCCTAACACATGCAGGCAGCAGCCACACTGTCCCGGTTATTCCTCTCGGCCGATCTCTCTCATCCGGCCTTCGAGTGCGGGATACTTTGGCGGCATATTTCGAGTGCCCATCAGGAGCCGCACCGTGGGGGCGTGATGACCTTTGAAGGGTTGTCTGTTGTTTGGAAGCTTCACTACACACGTCACATGTGGCCAGGGTTTTTAGAAGTTTTTGGGGTTCGTGTTGGGTTAGGGACTCGCAAAACATGAGGACCCTTGACGCGGGTTGCGAGCTTAAATCTGTCGGGGTTTGAGCAGGACTTTTGACATTTGGCAACATGCTTTCTGGAGATAGAATGATGTGCGCCCTAAAGTTAGGCAAGTCCAATTGCAAGTGTACTTAGTGTGCTTCGGGGCCCATGACAGCACCCAAACGTTCGCACCTCTTGCAAACCATGTCAAACCCCGAGAGATTAACTAAAACCTCATATCACGTGTGTATTCATTGGGCCCAAAGGCCAGAAGTGTGAGAGGGTATAGCCAAAGGAAATGTGGGTCAAACATTGTGTTGAGGGGTGTAAAATAAAAACAACACGCAATAGAAACAATCAACATCCATGTTTTTAATGTGTTCGGAATTCACACAACGGAAACATAGTGTGGTCAGGAAAAAAAAAAAAACATATAGTAGAAACAAACGAACACCAACATGGTGTAATATACATGAGAGGACGAGTTGTCATCCCTGCATAAAAAACAAATTGGCCGCCCAAATATCACGAGACCAACACACTCACAGGTGTTGGTAGTGGTGGCCCGGGGAGGAATACGCCGGCATTTCAGCACCACTATGCTGGACCTGGAGCTGCGGAGGTTGTTCCTCGCCAGCATAGTGGTGCTGATGTTGCCCGTGGTACGTTGGGAAGTGGGGAGCCATAGGGCGCATATAGGGGTGCGGCCGTGGCATCTGGGGGGCTGGATGGTATGTTGCCGGCATCTGGGGCGTGGTGGCCGGCATGGCTAATCCGCGCCACTGCTCAATGGCCGTGAAGCAGTGGTTTGGATTGTGGGGCGGTGGAGGCGTCGATCAAGGTTATGATCGACGCTTGCAGACGGGCCATACGATCCATGGGGACCAGCCGGAGTAGGGGAACGATGCTGCGCCCAAAGGAGTCGTTCCCGTCCTCATCCGCGGCTCGCCGTAGATATTCAAGGACCCGGGTATCGACTTGCCCAGCAGCGGAGGCCTGTGGAGCACGGCGCCGGCGAGTGGGGGCACGCACGGGGCGCTCCTCAGCCGGAGAGGCGACGGCCCGTGCAGACTGGACAGGGGCGGGGTCCAGGGGTGTCGTCTCGGGGCTAAGGGGCAGGACATGGGCAGCAGGAGGTTCCGGCAGAGACTCTCCGATGTCCGTCTCCTCAGTTGTATCCTCCAAATTGTCGGTGGTTCTAGAATGGGAAAATTGCGTAAGAACAGAATATAGAACAATGCCCACAACAACACGATGGCAAACAGGACATGGGCGAACACACATTAGACACATGCAAAAGCAGAATCTCTTACGTGCGCATCTCCATTATGTCCTTCAGGAACATCAACTGTTTTGTGTACATGTAGGGGCGCTTACGCGAGCCGCCATCTCCGCTGCGTCCCTTTTCCCCCATTTCTCGGCGGAATTGGTCCCGGCAGCTCCGCCACCGTGTTTTGATGTCTTGGACTTGTGGAGTAAAAACAAATAACACGCCATAAGAACTGTGCCCTCTCACTAAAATGAGGGGCCCTGCCCTGCCAATGACGTGGTACACGGTGATGCGCCAGCTCCACAAAAGGTCATTGGGCAAATGCGCGGAAGACACATACAGGGCCCCAGTTCTTCAATAGGGATGACATTGCATTGCCAGAAAAAGCATGGTACTCACCCAACCGACTGCGGTCCCGGGTTCGGACACTTTCCCACTCCTCGCCAAAAAGCTCCCTCGCTACCTCCTCCCAGGCGTCCTCCTTGATCGTGCGGTCGTGGTACGCCACCGCGCGAGTGTCCCAAATCGCACCATGGCCCTGGACCAGGGCGATGAGGTGCTCCACGTCAATCCCACGCGGCATGGCAGCAGATGTCAGTGGAGGGAAAGTTCTGTGTCAGTCAATAGGCTTGCCCACTCGCAGTGAAAACGCAAGCACTTCCTGGTTTTTGTTTGCTTTGTCCAGCTTTATAAACTCTTTTTCATGGGCATAACAAGTGATGCGTGAATTTCGCGCATGCAACGCAGGAGCGTCCGTGTGTCATGCATGTTTTTCACGTACCCATTGACTTCAATGGGTGCGTGATGCGCGAAAAACGCACGATTATAGAACATGTCGCGAGTTTTACGCAACGCACTCGCGCAGCGCAAAATTCACGCATCGTCTGCACTGCCCCATAGATTAATATAGGTGCGTACGACACTCGTGAAAAGCACGCGCGTATATTACGCTCGTGTAAATGAGGCCTAAGACAGAAAGTAACACCACACACAATAGTTACTATTTCATATATTCCATATGTCTACTTTATGTTTGCATCATTTTTGAAGATTCTTTTATTTTTCCAGGACGCTACAAGGCTTAGGACTTTAGCAGCAATTTCTCATATTTTCAAGAAAATTTCAAAAGGCTATTTTTTCAGGGACCAGTTCAGTTCTGAAATGGCTTTGAGGGTCTTATATATTAGAATGTCCTCATAAATCACCCCATTTTGAAAACGGCACCCCTCACAGTATCCAAAACAGCATTCAGAAAAGGTTTTAACCCTTTAGACGTTTCTCAGGAAAAAAATAAATTTACAAATTTCGGGTTTTTTTGCCAAAATTCATTTGAAATACAGTTTTTTCTGTAACACAGAAGGATTTACCCAAGAAACGCAAATCAATATTTATTGCCAAGATTCTGCAGTTTTTATAAATATCCCACATGTGGCCCTAGTGTGCTACTGAACTGAAACACAGGCCTCAGAAGCAAAGGAGCACCTAGTGGATTTTGGGGCCTCCTTTCTTTTTAGAATATATTTTAGGCACTATGTCAAGTTTGAAGAGGTCTTGTGATGTCAAAACAGTAATCCCCCCAAAAGTGACCCCATTTTGGAAACTACACCCCACAAGGAATTTTTCTAGGGGTATAGTTAGCATTTTTACCCAACAGTTTTTTTTGCTGAATTCATTTAAATTAGTCTGTAAATATGAAAATTATTTTTTTTCTGAAAAAACTGAAATTTTTAATTTTTACAAGGAATAAAGGAGAAAAAGCACCCCAACATTTGTAAAGCAAATTCTCCCGATTACGGCAATATGCCATATTGTCGTAATAAACTGCTGTTTGGACCCACAGCAGGGCTTGGAAGCGAAGGAGCGCTATTTGGATTTTGGAGCTCAAATTTAGCCGATATGGTTTTCGCGTGTCATGTCACATTTGCAAAGACCCTCAGCGTCCAAAACAGTGGAAACCCTCCAAAAGTGACCCCATTTTGGAAACTACACCACTTAATAAATCTATCTAGGGGTATAGTGAGCATTTAGACACCACAGGTCTTTTGCAGAATTTATTAGAATTAGGTCATGAAAATAAATATCAACATTATTTCCACTAAAATGTTGCATTTTTTCCTTTTCACAAATTATAAAGGAGGAAAAAGCACCCCAACATTTGTAAAGCAATTTTTCCCGAGTACGGCAATACCCCACATGTGGTCATAAATCTTTTTTTTATTAAAATTAATTTATTAGAAATTAATTAACCCTTTTCGGACGGATTCATTTTTTGCTTTTTCTTTTACGTTTTTCCCTCACCACTTTTCAGGAGCCATAACTTTATTTTTCCATCAATAAAGTGGTGTGAGAGCTTATTTCTTTTGGGAGGAGTTGTAGTTTCTATTGACACCACTTAATGTACTGGGAAACGGAAAATAAAATTCTTTGCAGGCAGAAATTGGAAAAAACTAATTCCTCCATTGTTTTTTGTTTACACTGCTTTCACCGTGCAGTAAAAAACAACAACTTAATTTTTTTCTACCAAATTTATATCGTTTTTTATATATTTGACTACTTTTACAAAGTCAAAATAATTTGTTAAAAAAAATAATTTGTTTAGTTGCACCACATTCCGAGAGGCATAACTTTTTTTTTTTTGTTGATTGGGAAGTGTGAGGGCTTATGCGGGACAAGCAGTAGTTTTTATTGGTACATACAACTTTTAGAGCACTTTTTATAAAAAAAAAATTCTTAGAGCTAAGGTGACCAAAAAACAGCGATTTTGGCATCTTAGGCTGAGTTCACACGGAGTTTTTTGCACATCGTTTGCGGCGTTTTTTGCTCGCGCCCATTGAGCACCACGGGCAAAAACGCAGCGAAATACACTTTTTTGCCTCCCATCGATGTCAATGGGAGGTCAGAGGCGTAAACGCCCGAAGATAGGACATGTCGCTTCTTTTTCCCTGCGAGCGTTTACTGCTCACTGGAAAAAAACGCGTCCGCCTCCCATTGAAATCAATGGGAGGCATTTTCGTCCATTTTTTGGCATGTATTCCGACGCGTTTTCCGTGTCAAAAAACTCAGTGTGAACTGGGCCTTAAAGAGAACCTTTTACCTGCCCATACATGTGCAGCTGAGTGCAGCATGTAATAGGCAAGGCTTCACAAACACTGTCTCACTTAAAAAACAATTTCCTATCTTCCTCCGTTATTTACATATCGGTGCCATTATATTTGGCGCCCGATATATAAATAAGCTCCTGAACGGTCAATGGGGCATTTCTATCTGACTAAATGGCAAGGGGGCGTGATGTCTTCGCTTTGACACTGTCAGGGTGGCTTGCGCTGTGTTCCCTCCCGCGAGAACACAAACACAAACTAGTGGTTCTGCAGAGAGCGCTCTCTCAGTCTGTGTGTGTTCATGCCAAATATAATGGCACCGATATGTAAACAACAAAGAAAAACAGAAAAATTATTTCAAGACAGTGTTTGTAAAGCCCTGCCTATTACATGCTGCACATGTATGGGCAAATGAAAAACTCTTTTTAAATTCTTTATTTTTTACGGCATTCACCGTGCGAGTTAAATAATGATATATTGTAATAGTTCTGACTTAAGGATGCAGCGATATAAATGTGTATTTTTTTACATTACATTAGAGAAAAAAAAACCTTGACGTGCAGTTACGTTAGTGCTTTGACAGTTAACTGCCACGCGGTGCTACACCGCAGCGGCGGTTAACTGTGCAGGGTGTCTGCCCTGCATTCCCCGTTGCCGATCCGCAGCCCATCGCCGCTGATTTTGGCAGTTAACCTCTTCGATGCGGCGTTCGATTGCGATCGCCGAATTGATGGTGTTTAGCGCAGATCGGCAGCCCCCACATGAAATCACGGGGGCTGGCGATGGTACCCATAGCAACCGGATGCCAGACAATGGCTTCCGGGCTGCCATGTACGGAAACATATGAGGCCTAGCCGGAGCCTTACTGTCAGAGTGAATGTCACGTCACAATGACAGTTGGAATGCACTACACTACGTAGGTAGTGTAATGTATTCCAGCAGCGATCATAGCTGCAAGTCTAAGTGTCCCCTAGTGGGACAAGTAAAGAAAGTAAAAAAAAGAATAAAAATGTTTTAAAAAAAGTGTAAAAATAAAAGTTAGAAGTGACATAATTTCACTGTCTAGTTTGATAGAAATCTAATTGTGCTCCCACAATATGAGTAAATTATATAGTTCACTGAAGTAACAATAAAGTAAAAAATACCTTTTAATTAGTAACTAGTTAAAAACAGGGGTAACACACCACTGTGACATAAGCCCCACCGTGATTGTTAAAAAACGTATTAAACAAAAAACACTGAGTCATTGTGATACATCTAACTCGGTGTTTATAACAATATTATGTCTGGAAACAGCATATATCCAGGGCACATCAATAGTACAATCCCAAAATAAAGCACAGGCGTCCGAATAGATCGGGTCTCCTAGTGCTGGGTGTAACACGATATGACTATCCCCAATGCAAACATTCCATAAACAGTACAACGACCCACGCGTTTCAGGTACTCATCCTCAGGGGTCCGTATAATGGTAACTCTGGCCTTCACACCAGCGATAGAATCCTTTAACAGCAGATATTCTGCTGTGCGTCACGGCAGAGATGCACGTATTGATGTCAACGGCATACTTCATTGCAGGCGCTACGTTACTATAAACGCTAAACTCCACCCCTCGTATTCTAGCGGCAAACATGAACTGACCAATCCCCACACCCTCACGATTAGTGACACCTGCCCATGTGACCCCCCGCCGTCAGCTGACAACCAGGGGTCATCATCGGCCGCATCAAGCCGCACGCGCAGGCGCAGTAGAAGTCAAGGACAATTCGCCCAGACTGCCAAAATAGGAGAAGGTAAGCGCTACACGATAATGGATTGTAAGTAAATCTCGCGGGACAGTTAAACACCGCAAGTAGGCTACCTCACAAAGCAACTAAAAATGTAATTAATCACATGTAGGGTGGAAGGAAATACGATCCCTCATAACATGGGGGACCGAGAGACGATCGCCGTTAAAAAACGGCAGACCAATAGGGCCATCTCAAACCTACATGTGTTAGGCAAAAATGAACTCACCCACCCCCTGGGCAACCCAAGGGAGATAGGTCGTCCATACGGAGTGTTAAATAAAACATGTATAATTAGTCTGCTCATTTAAACCTGCTGGATGTATGCATTCCAGTCTGTGGATCCATTGTGCTTCTTTGCGTAAAATCAGGTTATCCCAATCACCTCCTCTTTTGGGGGGTCTAACAAGTTCAATAGCTTGAAACCTTAAACATGCTGCCTGGCCTTGGTGTTTGGCATGCACATGCTTAGATATTGGGGTGTCCCTATCATGGACAATATCTCCAACATGCTCCCTAATACGGCGACGAAATTGTCGTGCTGTTTTTCCCACATAGTTAAGGGGGCATGGACATGTGATAAGGTAGACCACTCCCGCAGTCTTGCAATTGACATAATCCCGAATAGTGTATTGTTTCTGTGTGGTGACGCTAGTGAAGCTGTTACCTTTAAAAATGAAATCACAGGCTTTACAACTACCACACCTAAAGGTGCCTGGTATTTGTCTGTCCAGCCACGTGCCCCTAGGTGAAATGGGGTCAAAACAGCTGTGCATGACTCTGTCCCTTATATTTTTCCCTCTCCGATAGGTGACAGACGGCCTCTGTGTGATTTGATCTACCAGATCTGTATCAGAACTGAGAATACGCCAATACCTATTCAGTATCTGCATAATATCATTTTGTTTGGAATCATAGGTACCTATGAGTCTTGTGACCTGTTCTTCTTTCCGTTTTTTAGGGACCAGAAGACATTGCCTATCAGCATCCCTTGCTCCCTCATAGGCCTTCCTGATAACCCTCTCGGGGAAACCTCTGTCCTTCAATCTTGTTTTGAGCTCCTTGGCCTGGAACTCAAAATCACCCATAGAACTACAATTCCTACGTACTCTCATAAATTGGCCTTTTGGTATGCCACTTTTGAGGGAATGGGGATGACAGCTATTCCATTGCAGGAAACTATTTGTTGCTGTTTCTTTCCTATGTACCTTAGTGTGGATTGTGCCATCTGATGTTTTTGTGATTTTCAAATCTAAAAAAGACAATTCTTTCTCACTGATCTCACATGTGAATTTAAGTCCTACATCATTCTTGTTGAGGGCTGCTACAAAATTATGGAACTCATCCACTGTAGAGTTCCAGAGGATCAACACGTCATCAATATATCTAATCCATAATCCAACAGATGAAGTCCAATTGACGTTGTACTGTTTATGGAATGTTTGCATTGGGGATAGTCATATCGTGTTACACCCAGCACTAGGAGACCCGATCTATTCGGACGCCTGTGCTTTATTTTGGGATTGTACTATTGATGTGCCCTGGATATATGCTGTTTCCAGACATAATATTGTTATAAACACCGAGTTAGATGTATCACAATGACTCAGTGTTTTTTGTTTAATACGTTTTTTAACAATCACGGTGGGGCTTATGTCACAGTGGTGTGTTACCCCTGTTTTTAACTAGTTACTAATTAAAAGGTATTTTTTACTTTATTGTTACTTCAGTGAACTTTAGAAGTGACATAAACAAGAACTGCTTTTTTTCCTTTAATAAGTATTTTATTATAGGAAAAAATGAACACGTAAAAAAAAAAGTACACATATTTGGTATCACCGCGTTCGTAACGACCCAAACTATAAAACTATAATATTATTTTTCCGGCACAGTGAACACCGCAAATGAAATAAACGAAAATCATTGCCAGAATTACAATTTTTTGGTCACCACCCCTCCCAAAATATACCATAAAAAGTGATCAAAAAGTCGCATGCAAGCCAAAATAGTACCAATACAAACTACAACCCGTCCCTCAAAAAACAAGTCCTTACACAGCTTTTTTGACTGAAAAGTAAAAAAGTTATGGCTCTCAGAATATAGTGACAAAAAAATTAGAATTTTATAAAAAAAGAGATTTTATTGCGCAAACTCTGCAAAACATAAAAGAACTATATACATATGGTATCGCCGTAATCATATCAACCCACAGAATAAAGTAAAATTGTCATTTATAGCCCACAGTGAACGCCGTAAAAAAAAAAGAATAAAATATATTGTCAGAATTAATGGTTTTTGGTCATCTTGCTTGGCAAAAAATTTAATAAAATGTGATAAAAAAAAAATAAAAATCGCATGTACCCCAAAATGGCACCAATGAAAACTACAGATTGTCCCTCAACAAATAAGCCCTCAGACAGCTACGTTGAGAAAAAATAAAAAAGTTCTGACTCTCAGAATATGACAACACAAAATGTGCAGAGTGTTCCAAAAGCAGATAAGATCGGGCACCACTTATAAGTGCGACACTGGCCACATATCTGTGAAATATTATTTATTTACCGCATTATTATACCCTCTTATTATGCCCTGATGTACTCCGCACAGTTTACATATGCCCCCACATCATCAACTGAAATACCAGTAAAACTCCAAACAGAACAACCACAAAGCAAAATCTGCGCTCCAAAACCCAAATGGCGCTCCCTCCCTTCTGAGCCCTACAGCGTGCCCAAACAGCAGTTTACCTCCACCGATATGGCATCGCCATACCCGGGAGAACCCGCTTAATATTTTATGAGGTATTTGTGGCACAAACTGGGCACAACATATAGTGCACTGAAATGGCACATCAGTGGAAAATTGAAATTTTCACTCTGCACCATCCGCTGCGCATTAACCCGTTAGTGACCGGCCCATAGTCTTTTTACGTCGGTCACTAACGGGCCTTATTCCGATGCCATAGACTTTTTACGTCGCGGCATCGGAATAAGTAAACAGAGCAGGGAGCTGTCAAATCTCCCTGCTCTCAGCTGCCAGAGGCAGCTGAGGGCTGGGGGCGTCCCTGCTCTGCCGTGTGAGATCGATATTAGTATCGATCTCACACGTTTAACCCCTCAGATGCGGTGCACAATAGCGTGCACCGCATCGGAGTGGTTTTGGAGAGAGGGAGGGAGCTCCCTCTCATCCCACCGACACCCGGTGATACGATCGCCGAGTGTCTGTGTCTTCTATGGCAGCCGGGGGCCTAATAAAGGCCCCCAGGTCTGCCTGTCATGAATGCCTGCTATATCATGCCTCTGGCATGACCTAGCAGATGCCTGTCCGTTTTAAACGGACAGGCAGTAATACACTGCAATACAAAAGTATTGCAGTGTATTATAAATGCGATCGGAGAATCGCATATTATAGTCCCCTAGTGGGACTAGTAAAAAAGTAAAAGAAAAGTTTAATAAAGTTAATTTAAAAAAAAATGTGAAAAAAATTTAAAACCCAGCTTTTTCCCTTACAAAATGCTTTACTATTAAAAAAACAAAATAAAGTTAAAAAGTTACACATATTTGGTATTGCCGCGTTCGTAACGACCCCGACTATAAATTTATTACATTATTTAACCCTCACGGTGAACGCCGTAAAAAATGTAATAAAAAACTATGGAAAAATTGTGTTTTCTGTGAATCCTGACTTTAAAAAAATTTGATAAAAAGTGATCAAAAAGTCGCATCTACTCCAAAATGGTACCAATAAAAACTACAAGTCTTCCCGCAAAAAAAAAGCCCTCATACAACCGTATCGGCAAAAAAATAAAAACGTTATGGCTCTTCAAATATGGAGACACAAAAACAAATAATTTTGAAAAAAAAGCGTTTTTACTGTGTAAAAGTAGTAAAACATACAAAATCTATACAAATTTGGTATCGTTGGTAATCGTAACAACCCGCTGAATAAACTTATTGTGTTATTTATATCACACGGTAAACGGCGTAGATTTAAGACTCGAAAAAGAGTGGCGAAATTTCAGGTTTTTTTCTATTTCCCCCCAAATAAAAGTTAATAAAAGTTAATCAATAAATAATATGTCCCCCAAAATGGTGCTATTAAAAAATACAACTTGTCCCGCAAAAAACAAGACCTTATACAGCTATGTCGACGCAAAAATAAAAAAGGTTATAGCTCTTGGAATGCGACGATGCAAAAACTTAAAAAATGGCTTGGTCATTAAGGTTTAAAATAGGCTGGTCATTAAGGGGTTAAACCCTTCGCGCACCACGACTTAATAGCATGTCGTGGTGTGGGGGGTGATATATGGAGCGTCACACGGGATGAGCCCGCGCCATCCGCTGCGGATGTCAGCTGTGTATTACAGCTGATACCCGGGACTAATGGACAGAAACAGCGATTGCGCTGTTACAGGAGCCTGTAAAAATGACAATATACTATTGTCTATTGTTTATACTATCACTATTTTACCAGTGATACAACAGTGATATACTGATTGCTGGTTCAAGTCCCCTAGGGGGACTAATAAAATGTGTAAAAACAAAAGTAAATTGTTATTATTAGTGGAAAAAATGAAATAAATATTTAAAGTCCAAAAAGAAACCCTTTTCAAATTTTTTCTCTAAAGTAATATAAAAGAATAAAAAAAATACACAAAACTGGTATCGCTGCGTCCGTAAAAGTACAAACTATTACAATATACCATTATTTAACTCGCACGGTGAGCGCTGTGAAAAATCAAAGAATTTTAAACTGCAAAATCGCTGTTTTTTGGTCACCTTGGCTCTACAAAAAAATGTAATAAAAAGTGCTAAAAAAGTCGTATGTACCAAAAAATGGTACCACTAAAAACTACAGCTCGTCCTGCAAAAAATAGGCCCTCACACCACTCTATTGACAGAAAAAAAAAAGTTATGGCTTTCGGAAAGTGGGGAGGAAAAACGAAAAAGAAAAAGCAAAACATGGATCAGTTCGGAAAGGGTTAATTACTTTCGAATGGAAAAACATTTATAACCACATGTGGGGTATTGTTATACTCGGGAGAAATTGCTTTACAAATGTTGGGGTGCTTTTTCCTCCTTTATCCTTTGTGAATTTGAAAAAATGACAACATTTTAGTGGAAATAATGTTGATATTAATTTTCACGGCCTAATTCTAATAAATTCTGCAAAAGGCATGTGGGGTCTAAATTCTCACTATACCCCTAAATAGATTCCTTAAGTGGTGTAGTTTCCCAAATGGGGTTACTTTTGGGGGGCTTCCACTGTTCTGGTCCCTCGGGGGGCTTTGCAAATTTGACATGACACCCAAAAACTATTCCAGCTAAATTTGAGCTCAAAAAGCCAAATAGCGCTCCCTCCCTTCTAAGCCCCGATGTGGGTCCAAACAGCAGTTTATTACCACATATGGCATATTTCCGTAATCGGGAGAAATTGTTTTACAAATGCTGGGGTGCTTTTTCTCCTTTATTCCTTGTAAAAATTAAAAATGTCTACGTTTTTCCAGAAAAAAAAGAAGATTTTTACCTTTACAGACTAATTCCAATGAATTCAGCAAAACTACTGTAGGGTCAAAATGCTAACTTTACCCCTAGAAAAATTCATTGGAGGGGTGTAGTTTCCAAAATGGGGTCACTTTTGGGGGGTTTCCACTGTTTTCATCCCTCCAGTGCATTGCAAACGCGACATGGCACTGAAAACTATTCCAGCAAAATCAGAAATCCAAAATCCAAATGGTGCTCCTTCTCTTCTGAGCCCTGCTGTGGGTCCAAACAGCCGTTTATTACCACATATGGGGTATTGCTATAATAAAAAGAAATTGCTTTACATATGTTGGGGTGTTTTTCTACTTTATTCCTTGTAAAAATTAAACATTTCTACGCTTTTCACAATAAAAGTAGATTTTCATCTTCACATACTAATTCAAATAAATTTAGCAAAAAAAAAACTGAGTTCAAAATGCTAACTATACCCCTAGATAAATTCCTTGAGGGGCTTAGTTTCCCAAATGGGGTCACTTTTGGGGGTCTTTACTGTTTTGGTACCACAAAACCTATTGAAACCTGACATGATGCCTAAAATATATTCTAAAAAAAGGGGGCCCCAAAATCCACTAGGTGCTCCTTTGCTTCTGAGGCCAGTGTTTCAGTCCATTAGCACACTAGAGCCACATGTGGCATATTTCTAAAAACTACAGAATATTTTGGAATACTTTTGGAATACTGCACATTTTGCATCGCCATATTCTGGGAGCCTGAACTTTGTTTATTTTTTCACCACCGGAGCCGTGTGAGGGCTTATTTGTTGCGGGACAATCTGTAGTTTTCATTGGTACCATTTTGGGGTACATGCGATTTTTTTTTAATCACTTTTTATTCCATTTTTCAGCATTCAAGGTGACCAAAAACCATCAATTCTGACAATGTTTTTTATTTATTTTTTACGGCGTTTACCCTGGGCTATAAGTGACCATTCTATTTTATTCTGCCGGTCGATGCGATTACGGCGATACCATATGTATATCGTTTTTTTTACATTTTGCAGTGTTTGCGCAATAAAATAACTTACCATATTCTGAGAGCCATAGTGTTTTTATTTTTCAGTCAAAAAAGCTGTGTAAGGGCTTGCTTTTTGCGGGACGGGTTGTAGTTTGTATTGGTACAATAAATATAATAAATATGGACTCCAGCGATAAGAAATCCCTGACCAAATATGGACGTAGGGGGCAGTGCTGGAGCTAGCTGATGCTCTGCTCGGGACTTAAGCAATAGGCAATGCGACAGCCTCTTGCGGTCATGTTCACGAACAGCACATGAAGCAAGAGCTCAGTCACGTGGGGCCGTGTCGGAGCCCCATCATTATTAGAAAAGCTCCAGCACTTCCTGAACAATTCATGAGGTTTGAACTGCACCATTTAGTACAAAACTTTTAATTAAAATATATTAGTAAGTTACTTAGTTTCACATAAATATATTATTGCAATGCAATTTTTGGTCGCCGGATAACCCCTTTAATGCTACTGTATACAAAAGAAATTTTAGACAATTGTATGCTTCCAACTTTGTGGGAACAGTTTGGGGAAGTTCCAGCATGACTGCCCCAGTGTATAAAATGAGGTCCATAAAGACATAGTTTCATTGTCAACTCTAGTGGTCCGGACAGAGTCTTGACCTCAACACCATTAACCACCTTGGGATCTTTTACGTCTTTGCCAGCGTTCCCCCTCTTCCTCGGGGATGCCGGCATGTACTGCTCCCTCCCATAGGGTACACCACTATAACCTTCCCGAGCCTATCCTTGTGCATCCTCCTATACTTCAAGCCATCCTGCCTTCCTTCCTGTGCCTGAGCGTTGTTGTGTCTATCCAGGTCTGTTAAGCAAATGGTCCCTTGTACAGTTGTATTCTGTACCCAGCGTTCCCGTATCCTGTTTTCAGTATCCCCTATCCAGTAATTGTGTTTGTTCCTGTACTAAGTATAGTTTGGGAGTAGAGTTTGTTATCTGTGCCGAGTGTCATCTGTGCTGAGTGTCTGCCATGCCGATTGTCTGCCATGCCGAGTCTCTGCCGTGCCGAGTCTCTGCCGTGCCGAGTGTCTGTCTATCTTCAGGTACTCGTCCTAAAGACTTCCATTGACTGTTTGGCCAGCTGCTACTCCGCTACGGCGGAGTGGCCTATTGGGTCCACATATCCCATAGTCGTGACAGTACACTCATGCCATGGATCCCGCTGGTCAACCCAAGACTGCAGTCCAAGTGATGCAAGCAGACATGCGTGACCTCCGGGCATGCTAGTATAAACTCCATAATTACCCATTTGGATCAACCTCCAGTACCTCCTCTGGCTGTTCCCGTTGCTCAACCACCTATCCCTCCTGCCTGCCTTGGGTCTACAATTCTGTTGCCTCTACCTCCTCGCTACGAAAGGGATCCTAAGACTTGTAGAGGTTTCATCAATCAGTATATCATCCACTTCAGGTTACGTGCTCATCTCTTCCCCTCTGATAAGGCCAAAGTTGCTTTTATTATTTCCCTCCTCTCCGGCAAAGCCCTGGCATGGGCGAACCCCATCTTGGAACGAGAGGACCCAGAATTCTCTGATCTGACACTGCTTCCAGAGACTTTCCCTACTGTGTTCGAGGAACCATGTCGAACATCTTCTGCCGCTGCCTCACTGCTGACCCTTAAGGGGAATCAACTGTGGGGGAGTACGCAATCTGCTTCCTTATGCTGGCAGCGGAGCTGGCTTGGAATAATGAGGCTTTAGTGGCAACTTTCTGGCCTCTCATATTGAGGATAAACTGGCAGCTCGAGAACTTCCTGCTACCTTGGATGCCCGAAAGCCGTGTAACTCCAGCACCTGGGCTTGATTGGAGAGACAATACTAGGTGAATCTCCCTCGACCACTAAATTCTCTCCCAGACTTGCCATTCCTGTGTCTGTCGTCACCGGTGAAGGATCGCACTCTGTCCTCACTTATCTGGAATCCGGAGTGGCCACAAATTGTCTCCAGTAAGACTTAGTTGATTGTCTCCACTTGGCCACAGTTCCTTTGGAGAAACCTCTGGCGGTCGCCTCTATAGATGGACAGTCTCTGCCTGACCCTATCCTGTCAATCACTAAACCACTTAGACTACAGATAGGAGTCTTATGTGTTGGCAAAAGCTATCAACCCTATTCTGCTGGGACTGCCTTGGCTTCGCCTATATGCTCCCGTACTCGACTGGCGTTCGAGAGGTCCTCCAACGGGGATCCAAGTGCCTTCAACGCTGCCTGCCAAAGGTTCGTCCTATTCTGCCTCCTTTGCCTCAGTCACTCTCTGGACTACTCGTCGTGACACTCCTATTGCGAAACCAAAAATGCTCATCCAACATCATTGCCTGACCTTGTGAACAGCCTTTCCAGAAGAGTGGAGGCTGTTCTAGCTGCAAAAGGGGGCCCAACTCCATATTAACTGCCATGGTTATTTGAATGAGATGTCTAGCAAGCTTATATAGGTGTGATGGTCAGTTGTCCACATACTTTTGATCATATAGTGTAGATGTCAGATGACCGCTATCTCTACCGATTCTACCATCAAAAAGCATGCTTGGCTGAATAAACATATTTATTTCAATAGAGAGATGGGAATAAGGCACTGCCATACACCTTTGGCTGGATGTTGGTTCCATTCCCAAAGACCACTGGGAAGACCACTCATATGACCACTCATTCCCCCCAATGACCGGTGGGAAGACCACAGGAAGAGATGTTGGAAGGCGGAAATTTTTCACACGCTTTAGTACTGTGGGAACCTTATGCGTGGAGATGTCGGACTTGGTGAGGAGAGTTTATGATGTGCAGATTCCAGTAGATCCAATAATGATGTATGTGGGATATGTCAGAGTTTTGGAGGGGGAACGGATTAAATGCTTTGCCATTGCCAGAATATTGTATCACGTAAGGAAGGGTATAGCCAAGCATTGGCTGGATGGGGAACCGCCCTCAATGCAGGAAATCATCGCAACAATAAACTATAAGGTTTTGATGGAGCATAAAATATACTCCAAAAGAGGGGCTCCTAAGAAATTCGAGAAACAATGGGCCAGGTGGATTGATCGGAGTGGCGGAACTCCTTACAATTCGTTAATTTACTTAAATGTAAGCAGGTACGACAGAATGACGTGAGCACCGTATGGGGGGTTGGATCATTGGATAATACAGTTTTCTGTGATGGTATAAAAGAACTGCTGGGTGACTGGACACAGTTGGTATCGGGAGGGTCCATATATTTATTTATTTATTTCAGTAACTTAAATAGCGCCAACATATTACGCAGCGCTGTACAGAGGTCCTCCTTTACTGTCCCCATTGGGGCTCACAATCTAAATTCCCTATTGGTATCATATGAGTGATATTTTCTGAAAGTATAAATATGGCATCCCTAAGATTGGAACAGAGGGAGGGACAGTTCAGGGAAAACCGGTCGCTGGACATAACCTACTGAAAGACATATAGAGTGTTGGGGGACTGGGGTGGGGAAGGGGGGGGGGATGTTGGGTATTGTTGATTTGACCTGCAAGATTGGTCCTTGATTTGCAAATACTAGGCTTGTATTTCCTTTTGTGTGATGACCTGTAATGCTGCTGTTTTTTTGTTGAATAAACATGAATTGATTTAAAAAAAACAAAACTTAAGGGTAGACATAAAATACACACACACACACACACACACACACACACACACACACTGTATGGACAAAACTATTGGGACATACACCATCATTGAATACAGGTGATTGGTTCAGTCCCATTGCCACAGGTGTATAAAATCAAGCACATAGCCTTGCAGTCTCCCTTTACAAACATTTGTGAAAGAATTGGTCATTCTAAAGAGCTCATTGAATTCGAGCATGGTCCTGTAATAGGATGCCACCGTTGCAACAAGTCAGTGTAAAGGATCTGCCAGGCACAGCTTCTGTGTCAACGCCCATAGGTAATCAGTCTGCACCTGATTCTATGTCTGTGAGACATCCATCTTCCACCACTCAGGATGGCAGGCTTAGGAGTGGGAGGGCCTATCACAGCCTGGCCAGACGGAGCTAGCTCCCGCCCTCTGTCTATTTATACCTGCCTTTCCTGTTCCTCCTTGCTTGTGATTCTTCTTGTTTGGTTTCCTGGCCCTGCTGCAGCTTCTGAACTATTTGACCCTGCTTCATACTGACCCTGGCTTACTGACTACTCTCCTGCTCTGCGTTTGGTACCTCGTATAATCCTGGTTTGACTCGAATTATTCACTACTCTCCTGCTCTGCGTTTGGTACCTCGTACACTCCTGCTTTGACTCGGCTCGTTCACCACTCTTGTTGCTCACGGTGTTGCCGTGGGCAACTGCCCCATTTCCCTTAGCTTTGTGTACCCTTGTCTGTTTCTGTTGTGCACTTACTGAGCGTAGGGACCGTCGCCCAGTTGTACCCCGTCGCCTAGGGCGGGTCGTTGCAAGTAGGCAGGGACTGAGTGGCGGGTAGATTAGGGCTCACTTGTCTGTTTCCCTACCCCCATCATTACATAATTACAAGCCTATATACCTAGTCTACATCATCTACCCTGGTCCCTCACACTACTATGGACCCCCTTGAGGCCCTGGCTCAGCAAATGCAGGGTCTCTCCCTACAGGTCCAGGTCCTGGCTCAGAGGGTCAACCAGCCTGACGCTACCATGGTAGTGCCCCTCACCTCACCTCTTGAACCCCACCTCAAGTTGCCTGACCGGTTCTCAGGGGACCGGAAGACATTTCTCTCCTTTCGGGAGAGTTGTAGGCTCTATTTTCGCTTAAAGCCTCACTCCTCAGGTTCTGAGAGCCAGCTGGTGGGTATAATTATGTCCCGGCTCCAGGAAGGGCCCCAAGAATGGACCTTCTCCTTGGCTCCTGACGCCCCTGAACTTTCCTCCGTTGATCTTTTCTTTTGTGCTCTTGGACTCATCTATGACGAGACTGACAGGACTGCCTTTGCCAAGAGTCAGCTGGTGACCTTACGTCAGGGTAAGAGACCTGTTGAGGAGTATTGTTCTGACTTTAGGAAGTGGTGTGTAGCTTCTCGGTGGAATGACCCTGCCGGTGCCAGTTTAGGTTGGGTCTGTCGAACGCCCTGAAAGACCTGCTAGTTAGCTATCCCTCTTCTGACTCCCTAGACCAGGTTATGGCTTTAGCGGTACGACTTGACCGACGTCTCAGGGAACGACAACGTGAACGTTTTTGTGTTTTCCCCTCCGACTCCCCCATGATGCCTCCCGAGGTTCGTTGCTTCGTTCTTCCACCGAAGACTCGGAGGTACCTATGCAACTCGGGGCCTCCGTGTCCCCCCGACAACGTAGAGAGTTCCGCAGGAAGAATGGTCTCTGCTTCTATTGTGGGGATGACAAGCATCAAGTTAACGCCTGTCCTAGGCGTAAGAATAAGCAGCCGGAAAACTTCTGCGCCTAAGTGATCATCGGGGAGGTCACTTGGGCGCACAAGTATTTCCCGTAAATATGAAACGTAATAAAATCTTGCTTCCCTTTCAGGTCTCTTTTGGTGGTAGGTCTGCTACCGGCAGTGCCTTCGTGGATTCAGGGTCTTCTGCTAATATCATGTCTGTGGAATTTGCTATGTCTCTAGCTATGCCTTTGATTGATTTGCCTAAACCTGTCCTGGTAGTGGGTATCGACTCCACTCCTCTTGCTAATGGTTATTTTACACAGCATACCCCTGTTTTTGAACTCCTTGTTGGCTCCATGCATTTGGAGCAGTGCTCTGTACTGTTGATGCAGGGATTATCGTCCGATTTGGTTTTGGGCCTTCCGTGGTTGCAGTTGCATAATCCCACATTTGACTGCAATACTGGGGAGCTTACCAAATTGGGTCATGAATGCTTGACGTCATGTTTTTCTGTTAAGTCTATTTCTCCCCCTGAGGAGGTGAACACGCTACCTGAGTTTGTTCAGGACTTCGCTGATGTTTTCTCTAAGGAGGCCTCCGAAGTGTTACCTCCTCATAGAGAATACGATTGCACTATCGATTTGATACAAGGAGCTAAGCTCCCTAAGGGTAGGATATTTAATCTCTCTTGTCCCGAACGTGAAGCCATGAGAGAGTATATCCAGGAATGCCTGGCCAAGGGTTACATTCGCCCCTCTACTTCTCCGGTAGGTGCTGGCTTCTTCTTCGTAGGGAAGAAGGATGGTGGTCTTAGGCCATGCATTGACTACCGTAACTTGAATAAGGTCACTGTAAGGAACCAGTATCCCCTTCCTTTGATTCCTGATCTCTTTAATCAGGTTCAGGGGGCCCAATGGTTCTCTAAGTTTGATCTACGGGGGGTATATAACCTTATCCGCATCAAAGAGGGGGATGAGTGGAAGACTGCGTTTAACACGCCCGAAGGTCATTTCGAATACCTCGTCATGCCCTTTGGGTTGTGTAATGCTCCCGCGGTCTTCCAGAATTTCATAAATGAGATTTTAAGAGATTACCTGGGGGTATTTCTTGTAGTGTACCTTGATGACATACTTGTGTTTTCCAAGGACTGGTCCTCCCACATTGAGCATGTCAGAAAGGTGCTCCAGGTCCTTCGGGAAAACAAACTGTTTGCGAAGACCGAAAAATGTGTGTTTGGGGTGCAGGAGATACAATTTTTGGGTCAAATCCTCACTCCTCGTGAATTCCGCATGGGCCCCGCCAAGGTCTAGGCTGTGGCGGAATGGGTCCAACCTGCCTCCCTCAAGGCGTTACAGTGTTTCTTGGGGTTCGCTTACTATTACAGGAGATTTATTGCTAACTTCTCGGTCATCGCTAAGCCTCTTACGGACCTCACTCGCAAAGGTGCTGATCTCCTCCACTGGCCTCCTGAGGCTGTCCAGGCTTTTGAGGTCCTTAAGAAGTGCTTTATCTCGGCCCCGGTGCTGGTTCAGCCCAACCAAATGGAGCCATTTATCGTGGAGGTTGACGCATCCGAGGTGGGAGTGGGGGCTGTCTTGTCCCAGGGTACCAGGTCCCTCACCCATCTCCGTCCCTGTGCCTACTTCTCCAGGAAGTTTTCGCCCACTGAGAGTAACTATGATATTGGCAACCGCGAACTCTTAGCAATTAAATGGGCATTTGAAGAGTGGCGCCACTTCCTGGAGGGGGCTAGGCACCAGGTAACGGTCCTTACCGACCACAAGAATCTGGTTTTCCTAGAATCTGCCCGGAGGCTAAACCCGAGACAAGCTCGATGGGCGTTATTTTTTACCAGATTCAACTTTTTGGTTACCTATAGGGCTGGGTCTAAAAATATTAAGGCTGATGCACTGTCGCGTAGCTTCATGGCCAGATCCTGCTTGTATTTTGCCTCCAGGTATAATCATTTCCTCTATTGATTCTGATTTAGTCTCTGAAATTGCGGCTGATCAAGGTTCAGCTCCCGGGAACCTTCCTGAGAACAAGCTGTTTGTTCCCCTGCAATTCCGGCTAAGGGTACTTAGGGAAAATCATGACTCCGCACTATCTGGTCATCCAGGCATCCTGGGTACCAAGCACCTCATTGCAAGAAACTATTGGTGGCCTGGGTTGCCTAAAGACGTTAAGGCCTACGTCGCCGCTTGTGAGGTTTGTGCTAGGTCCAAGACTCCCAGGTCCCGACCAGCGGGCTTACTACGTTCTTTGCCCATTCCCCAGAGACCTTGGACCCATATCTCCATGGATTTTATCACCGATTTACCTCCATCTCAAGGCAAGTCGGTGGTGTGAGTTGTAGTAGACCGCTTCAGTAAGATGTGCCACTTTGTGCCCCTCAAGAAACTACCCAATGCTAAGACGTTAGCTACCTTTTTTGTCAAACACATCCTGCGTCTCCATGGGGTCCCTGTCAATATTGTTTTGGACAGAGGGGTACAATTTGTTTCATTGTTTTGGAGAGCCTTCTGTAAAAAGTTGGAGATTGATCTGTCCTTCTCCTCTGCCTTCCATCCTGAAACTAATGGCCAAACTGAGAGGACTAATCAGTCTCTAGAACAATATTTAAGGTGTTTTATCTCTGTCAATATGATTGGGTCTCATTCATTCCCCTCGCCGAATTTTCCCTTAATAACCGGGTCAGTAACTCGTCAGGTGTCTCCCCCTTTTTCTGTAATTTTGGGTTTAATCCACGGTTCTCCTCCGTTTCACCTGGTAGTTCCAACAATCCCGAGGTAGAGGTCGTTCATCGGGAACTGTGCACAGTCTGGGCCCAGGTTCAGAAGAACCTAGAGGCGTCCCAGAGCATACAAAAAACTCAGGCAGACAGAAGACGTTCTGCTAACCCCTTGTTTATGGTCGGGGATCTGGTGTGGCTATCGTCTAAGAACTTGCGCCTTAAAGTCCCGTCCAAGAAGTTTGCTCCCCGGTTTATAGGGCCGTACAAGGTCATTGAAGTCCTCAATCCTGTCTCCTTCCGGCTGGAGTTGCCCCCATCTTTTCGAGTACACGACGTGTTTCATGCCTCCCTCCTTATACGTTGCTCCCCGTCCTTGGCTCCCTCGAGGAAACCTCCTGTCCCCGTTGTGGAATTTGAGGTGGCCAAGATTGTGGACAGCAAGATGGTCCAAAACTCCCTCCAGTACCTGGTCCATTGGAGAGGATACGGGCCTGAGGAGAGGACTTGGGTACCCGCCCGGGATGTTCACGCTGGGGTATTGGTCAGGAGGGTCCACCTTCGTTTCCCCAATAAACCAGGTCCACCTAGAAAGGGTCCGGTGGCCCCTCATAAAAGAGGGGGTACTGTAAAGGATCTGCCAGGCACAGCTTCTGTGTCAACGCCCATAGGTAATCAGTCTGCACCTGCTTCTATGTCTGTGAGACGGACTCCATCTTCCACCACTCAGGATGGCAGGCTTAGGAGTGGGAGAGCCTATCGCAGCCTGGCCAGACGGAGATAGCTCCCACCCTCTGTCTATTTATACCTGCCTTTCCTGTTCCTCCTTGCTTGTGATTCTTCTTGTTTGCTTTCCTGGCACTGCTCCAGCTTCTAAACTATTTGACCCTGCTTCATACTTACCCTGGCTAACTGACTACTCTCCTGCTCTGCGTTTGGTACCTCGTACACTCCTGGTTTGACTCGGCTTATTCACTACTCTCCTGCTCTGCATTTGGTACCTCGTACACTCCTGGTTTGACTCGGCTCGTTCACCACTCTTGTTGCTCACGGTGTTGCCGTGGGCAACTGCCCCATTTCCCTTAGCATTGTGTACCCTTGTCTGTTTGTCTGTCGTGCACTTACTGAGCGTAGGGACCGTCGCCCAGTTGTACCCCGTCGCCTAGGGCGGGTCGTTGCAAGTAGGCAGGGACTGAGTGGCGGGTAGATTAGGGCTCACTTGTCTGTTTCCCTACCCCCATCATTACAGTCAGTTCGTGAAATTTCTTCCCACCTAAATATTCCACGATCAACCGTATGCGGTATCATTGCAAAATGGAAGTGTTTAGGAACCACAGCAACTCAGTTATGAAGTGGCAGACCACGAAAAGTTACAAAAGGGGTTTCGCCGAGTGCTGAGGCGAATAATGCATAAAAGTCACCAAAACTCTGCTGACTCAATAACTGCAGATTTGCAAACCGCATCGAATATTAACATCCGCACAAAAACTGTGCACCGGTAGCTTCATGGTATGGGTTTTCGTGGCAGGGCAGCTACATGCAAGCCTTAGATCACCAAGCACAATGCCAAGCGTCGGAGTGGTGTAAAGCATGCCACCACTGGACTGAAAGGTGTTCTGTGGAGTGACGAATCACGCTCCTCTATCTGGCAGTCTGATGGACGGGTCTGGATTTGACAAATGCCTGGACAATGTTACCTGCCTGACTGCATCGTGCCAACTGTAAAGTTTGGTGTTGGGAGTTAATGCTATGGGGTTGTCCTAGGCCCCTTAGTTCCAGTGAAGGAAAACATTAATGCTTCAACATAGCAATGGGAAGGCCCTGTTCTTTTTCAGCATGACTGTGCCCCAGTGCAAGGTCCATAAAGACATGCTTGGGTAAGTTTAGTATGGAAGAACTTTACTGGCACACATAAAGCACTGACCTCAACCCCATCGAACACCTTTGGGATGAACTAGAATCAGTGTCTGACCTCACAAATGCTTTTCTGGATTAATGAGCAAAAATTCCCACAGCCGCACTCCAAAGTCTTTTAGAAAGCCTTCCCAGAAGAAGGGTAACCGTTTTAGCAGCATAAAAGGAACCAACTCCATATTAATGATTATGGTTTTAGAACAGGATGTCATAAAAGCTCCTGTAGGTGTAATCGTCATAAATAATACTACAATATATATTTATTGAGCAGGTTCTTATGGTCGGGATGATACCAAATATGTGTATATTATTTTATGTTTTGGGACCTATTATTTATTATAAAAAATACGCATTTGTGTGCAGTTTTATTACTGATATTTTTATTTAACATAACTTTAATTTTGTTTTTAATCCTATAAAGGATTATTTAATTTGTTTTATTAGTTAACTATAGTGTACAAGAATATATTTATATGTCAATACATTAATCAGTGTATTGATAGTATACAGGCAGTTGTTAGGGAATACCTAAGTATGCCCTAACAACAGGAAATATGGTCAGACTGCCCTGGGGTCCTTTAATGGACCTTGAGATGTCTGTCCATATAAGGTATGAGCAAAAAATGTAATCGCAGGTAATACATGTGATGCGATCAAAGGTGGGTCCCCCACCACAATCTTTCCCTTGTAATGATGTGATCAGCGTAGATTGTCGCATTCAAAGGCTAAGCGGAGGAGATCAGAGGTTCATCTGATCTCCGCCTTTAGAGTGGGGCTACAGCTGTATATTACAGTCATAGCTCTGCTCCTGATTACACAGGCAAAATTGCTGTGCCCAGAGGACCATCAAGATGAATATGCTCGTCCTGATGAGACCACGTCCTGCCACTCATGACAAGCATACTCATCACACGTCGTCAACCACTTAAGTAGAAACTGCATTGTTAGTATACAAGGGGGGGAAGGAATTGGCCCAAAGGGTCATTGAGCTATGGGCAACACTGACACTTTTTCTTACTGCTGGTTCTATGCATGAGGTCCATTATGTCCAGATTTTTCTTACAAAAGGCTATGTTTACACCTGCATTATGGTTTATTTTCATCAAATCATACAAAATCAACAGCATCAGTATCCGAACATGCCAATACAGAAAGATACTGCTACTCTATAAAAGTAGTTAAAAAGTGCTACTAAATAATCAAAAGTGGTGTATTCCTTCGGACAACCCCTCTAAGTACTTTCTATTAAAGGCGAACTTAAAACTTTCCAAAAACTTTTGACATGTCATAGCAGAAACGAAGCAGCCCAGCGATTTCATTTTAGCGATCAGTGGGGGTCGCAATGCTCGGACTCCCACCGATCAACACCTCTGACATGTCACTGAATTTTTAGTTACCCTTTAAGGATATTACACTAATAGAAGAAAGCAGCTTAGCTTGTCACGGAAAGACAGAAGGGATGTACAGAGGTGAAAAAATACATAAATATTGACTGCTTTCTAAGGGTGTTCCTCACATGTTTTTTTTCATGGTGTGGCAGGACAGGGTAAACAAGCTAATCATTGCAGGCCCTCCTGAAGCAAACCGCTTATCAAATAGGGCTCCCAGAATGTTTACTGTTTGCATGGGGCTTGTCGTGAAAAATGGAGTTGTCCAATATGAACATTAGCTTTGATATGGAAATAGGAAAAATGTTAGCATTTTTTTTCCTGAAATGTTTTTTTTTACCTCAGAAACATCTTAAGAAATCTGTGTTCTTTAGTCTATTGACAATATAAAGAAACATTAATAAGGATGCCATATGTTTCAAATGTTAATGCTTCAGTGATTAATGGAATATAGTCATGGGTTATATCTTATTGGACTATATACTCTTATTCTTTGTGACTTGTTTTTCAAGATCAAAAGCACATGAATACAGTGGAGGTCCCATACTAAACCTGAAATGCATTTCGTTCTATTTGTACCACACGCTTTCTAACCTCTTTCAGCAAAAGCAGAACAAATGTGTCACAGCAATGCAATGTGGCTTTACTATTAAAGTGGTTTTCCCATCTTGGTCATTTATGGCATATCCACAGAATGGGACCTGCACCTACCTCTAGAACCCCTGACTCCCAGGCTATCTTCTCTTGCTCTCGAAGCTTTAGCCGATGACTGACGAGGTGGTTGGGAGCACGGAAACAGCCAAGATCATTGAGCTACACTGCTTCCGGAACTTTTGAGCTACGGAAACTGCGTAGCTCACTTTGCTACGCTGGTTTCCCAACTCCCAATTATTTTTGATGGAGTTTCGGAAATGGCATAGCTCAGCGAGCTTGGCTGTTTCCATACTCCTGACCACCTCTTCAGTCAGTGCCAGGAAGAGCAGCGAGTGCAAGCGAAGGTAGGACGAGGCTCAAGGGGCTCCAATCTAGAGATAAGTGCAAGTCCTAGTGGTGGGACCCGCATCTATCAAACATTTATGTCCAAGATGGGAAAACCCCTTTAAGAAATGAAACTTAGGGGCTGTTCACATCACATTTTTTGTTTATGTTTAGCGTGTACGTTGGGAAAGCTCTCGACGTTCACGCTAAACGTGTCAATCGGAAAACCATGCCAAGTGTCTCCGACTGCGCCTATTGTTTTGTAATTTATTGTAGTCTGACCTATAACTACGATCGTGCTGCTTCTAAGGAGGTGGACCATGTCAGTCATTTTGTTGTGCTATTTTTATTTTAAGTAAAAAAACTTATATGTTAAATGTATACCTTTTTTTAACAATCAGTAGTTTATGGGTGACAGAGGATACTGTGTAGCATCTGTCACAGGAATCCGTCAAACTGAAACATCATGAGCTTTTAGATAGCTTTTCATGACGCTAAACGGATTAATGCGTTAAACGGATGGTTAACAGTGGCATCCATTTAACAAATACGTTATGAAAATGGTAACGAGAGTTCATTGCGTATACGTTAAACGAATACCATTATAGTATATGGGTGACGAAAGCCACTACTACGTTTAACGTAAACTTTGGGAGCTTTTCCCACCGTATGCGCCAAACGTAAGTAAAAAAAAAATGTGATTAAACAGCCCATTAATACAAAATGACACTATTGATGAAAACAGAATGTGGACTCAAACAGTGATGTATATCTAGACAGCTGGGGACAGCTCTCTGTACTAAAAAAAAACTTCTCTGTTATCTTATTAAGTGCGTTAGAAAAAAGTTCCAAATCATTCATTTAGATTGCAACTCTTATGGGCAGGGACCTCTCTCTGTCGCATTGTTTCTTCATTTATTTGAACTACATTTTACTTATTTATTACTTCTCCAATTGTAAAGCGCTTTGGAATATGTTGGGGCTATAGAAATAAAGATCATTATATAGACTTCTGGTTACTTAAGGGGAAAGAAAGTGTAATAGTGGTTACATTAACTCACATTAAAGTACACGGTAATCATTTACTATAAATCAGCAGTAATCTTGCAAACTTGTTACAGAATTACATACAAGCATCTAGTCAAACAATCAACCTTCTATGTCTTTGATATAACACGATCAGTGGGGAATAAGCAATTAATGACATCTGTAAACTTCTCATGAAGTCATTGACTGATTAGCGGTAGTTTCAAGATGATAAAACATATTGGCCATATGTTAAGCAGATGAGACTTAGTGGGAGACTTCTATTGATGGCTTTGTACATAACGCTACAGCACCACATTATTAAGGTAGCCATACACATATCATCCCTGATGCCCCTAGCACAGTGTTCTCTTGATATTATGATATACTCCTACACTTCCAAATAAGTACAGTGTTAGGGCCTGTTCACATCACCGTTCGCTTTCCGTTCCGGGGTTCCGTCGGTGGTTTCCGTCGGGTGAACCACGCAACGGAAAGTGAAACCACAGCTTCCGTTTTAGTCACCATTGATATCAATGGTGACGGAAACATCGCTAATGGGTTCCGTTCGTCACGATTCCGGCAGGTTTCCGGGTTTTTGACGGAATCAATAGCGCAGTCGACTCCGCTATTGATTCCGTCGGAAAACCGGAAACCTGCCGGAATGGTGACGAACGGAAACTATTAGCGATGTTTCAGTCACCATTGATATCAATGGTGACTGAAACGGAAGCTGTGGTTTCACTTTCAATTTCTGTTGCGGGGTTCACCCGACGGAAACCTCCGACAGAACCCCGGAACGGAAAGCGAACGGTGATGTGAACAGGCCCTTAATAGGTTTATTCATTTCCTAAGATGGCAGCCCTTGAAGGTGCTTGCAGGGGCGTAACTATAGCAAGTGCAGACGTTGCCTAAAAGGTCTTTGCCCCATATGGGGAAACCAGTACTATAAGTCACACATGATAGTTGGGGGGCCCTGCTACTGATTTTGCATTGGGACCACGAGCTTCAATTTACTCTTCTCTTTCTTGGTGTTTGCACATTGTGAGCACCACTACTGAGAGGGATTGATGTAAATTGATATATAATATATAATAATTATAACAATTATAACTTTACAGCGACTCTAGGTCATAAGATATGTTCTCTTGTGATGGCACTTTTCTCATCCATTCTCAGAAAAATACAAAAGTGTCAAACATCTCCAAGTATTTAAGGGGTTTTACAATAAATTGGGTTATAAAAATGCTTGCTAAAAGTGTTTTTTAATAAACTTTCTGATAAATAGTTTCCGCTGACAGCAGCTACACACTGGGAAGACCTGTAAGGAAGCATCGAACAGGCTAGAGGGTGGACAGACTTTAGGGAGGGCCTGCTTAGTTACATTAATTTCTATATAGGTAGACTCATCCTTACACATTTCTTGCATTGACATGCCTATAGCTGGAAATATGGAGATTATTGAAACATCAGAATAATGATATTTTGGAGTAATTCATAGGAAAAAACGTACAACCAACTTGATCCAGTGGAAAAAGTATATTGTAATGCACAGTTGACAGCATCAATTAAAGTGTTTATATACGTGTGTCGGAGACTTTGCACGCTTCTGTGGATATTAATCCCCCTTTCGGAGTGAACGACTTTGCCTTGACTCACAATCATTAACACTAAGGTTTACAGCACAAATTAGGAATTCTGGGCACATTATTTATTTACTTTAAACTGTGACAGGTCAAGTAATTAACAACTTGAATTTCACATAGAATTTTTTAATTACTATTGTCCCAAATATTTAGCCGTCTGCCACATGTGATACATTACTAGAGAATGTCATCATTCCAAATAAACTGTATTAAGGGTATATAAACTTCAAGAATTGGTCTTTATATTGCACACAGGCAGCTTCTGACAGACTGATAAACTGACAATCTGCTTTGTTTGTTTTTTCCAATTATGTTCTTACTGATGCTTAAGTGCCACTAGGTTCAGACATGTTAACAAGTGATAATTTTTTATATTTTTTCGTCTTTACAAAAAAGTTTTATAGAAAACAGCTATTTTATTGTGAACGACAAAAAATTACTGCATATGACTTGACTTAAAACTAAAAAGGCGCAAACATTTAATGGGTAGGGTATACTCCAATTTTAAACAAGCACAGCTTGCCTCCTGCATACAGGTCAGATTTGCAGTGGAAAACTCTGCCTCAAATCAGATCCAGATCTTGGAGGGAATTCCGTACGGAATTACGTTTGATTTGGTGAAGATTTTCGACCCAATATGCCACTGCGGACAACAGAAGAGAAGATAAAAACAAAATACAATTTTCAACACACCTGGCGCTCCCAATCCAGTACCAACGTGTCCCTGCTCCCCCAGCTGGTCTCTCTCTAGCCGACCTCCTGGGATGAGGTCTCTTCCTATTTCATGCTGCAGCAGTAGAATTAGGGTTATTTTTTTCTCTACAGAAATGCAGCTATCCCTCAGCAAAAAAAAAAAAAGCAGAATTTGTTTAAGATTTCCACTTCTCCATTAAAAAATCTGCACCATAGATCAATTTCTGCACCCTGTGAATGAGATTTGTTCAAATCTCCTCCACTTTGCTGCTACTGTAATACGCTGCATATTTATCAAATACAAATCCAGATGTAAGATCTGCAGAAATCCACTACATGTGCAGGGGGTACTAAGATCTACAATGCATTCAGAAAGTCTCTAGATATGTTGAGGCCTAAAAAAAAAAAATAAATCACATTTTCCCCATCATTTTGCACTCAATACCCCATAATGACAAAGTGAAAACAGAATGTTAGTAATCTTCACTAATTTATTGAAAAGGAAAAACTAAAATATTGCATTGACATAAGTATTCAGACCCTTTACTCAGTACTTAGCTGAAGCACCTTTGGCAGGGAGAACAGCCTTCAATCTTCTTGGGTATGATGTCACAAGGTTTGCACACCTGGATTTGGCAATTTTCTGCCATTTTTCTCTTCATATTTTCTCAAGCTCTGTCAGGTTGGATGAGGACTGTTGGTGGACAGCCATTTTCAAGTCTCTCCAGAGATTTTCGATTGGGTTCAAGTCAGGGCTCTGGCTGGGCCACTCAAGGACATTCACAGTCAAACTTAAGCCACTCCTGTGTTGTCTTGGCTGTGTGCTTAGGGTCATTGTCTTTTTGAAAGGTGAACCTTCGGCCCAGTCCGAGGACCAGAAAACTATGGATCAGGTTTATATTAAGAATATCTCTGTACTTTACTCCTTTCATCTTTCGATCAACCCCAAACAGTCTCCCTGTCCCTGCCGCTGAAAAATATCCCCACAGCATGATGCTGCCATCATTATTGGGCAGGTGATGAACAGTGCCTGGTTTCCTCCAGACATTTCGCTTAGAATTGAGGCCAACAAGTTAAATCTTGTTTTTAGACCACCACAGAATCTTGTTTCTCACAGTCAGAGTCCTTTAGGTGCTTTTTTGCAAAGTCCAGGCGGGCTTTCACGTGTCTTTTACCTAGGAGTGGCTTCTTTCTGGACCCTCTGCCATAAAGCCCAAATTGTTGGAATGCTGCAGTGATGGTTGACCTTCTGGAAGTTTCTCCCATTTGCACACAGGATCTTTGGAGCTCAGCCATTGGGTTCTTGGTCACCTCTCTTACCAAGACCCTTCTCCCTTGGTTACTTCGTTTGGTGGGGCAAACAGCTCTAGGAAGAGTCCTGGTTTTTCCAAACTTCTTCCATTTAAGAATAATGGAGGCCTCTGTGCTCTTGGGGACTTACAGTGCAGCAGAAATTTTTTTGTACTCTTCTCCAGATATGTGCCTCCACACATTCCTGTCTCGGAGCGCTACAGGCAGTTCTTTCTTCCTCATGGCTTGGTTTTTGCTCTGATATGCATTGTCAGCTGTGAGACTTTATATAGAGGGGTGTGTCTTTCCAAATCATATCCAGTCAAATGAGTTTACCACAGGTGGACTCCAATCAAGGTGCAAAAACACTTCAAAGATAGACTAGAGAAATGGAAGGCCCCCAGAGATAAATTTCAAGTGTCATAGTAAAGAGTCAGAATACATATGCCCATGCAAAATTTGAGTTTTTCATTTTTAATAAATTTTCTAAAATTTCTAAAATTCTGTTTTCACTTTGTCATTATGGAATATTGACTGCAGAATGCTGGAGAAAAACGTGAAGTTTTCTTTATTTCAGCACAAGGCCTCAACATAACAAAATGTGAAAGGGTTTGAAGACTTTCCAAATGCACTGTAGAAAACAGGAGGCAGATTTATTAATATGGTCTTAAATTTATAAAGCATAAAACTAGACGAGACAGGCAGAAACTGTGCCAAAATGATCACAGTGGTGCACACTGTGTGATAAATTTGGTGGATCTTGCTAGACACATTAGACACTTTTCTATTTCTTATGCCAGCTCTCGGTTGGCTTACTTTAAAACACTATTTCGCACTCAAAAAAATGGCACACCATTAATGAATCTTGCACATTTTAAAACTCCTTTTAGCTATGCCCCATTTTCAAGACACTTTCAAAATTGTCAAGGTACAAAAAGTTTCTATCATACATTAAATCTGACAAGCGTTATGTACACCAGTTTTTTTTTTACTGCAATTTCAGTCAGAATTCTCGTGCATTTTGCCCAATGAATTCCCCCCCATGCGTTTTTACAAATATTCACATCCACGCACCATCTAGCCACTGCCTTTTTCTGTGTCAAAACAATGATTAAAAAAACAAAAACGAGAATTTCACCTTAGATTGTTTTTCACCGTCGTTTCATGGAAGGCGGTGCAGGTGCTTAGTCTAAAGTGACGTCTTTTGGTGTCGCTGTAGAAGAGGCTGATGAGCACTCCAGTGAGCGCCCATCCTCTAAGCAGGAGCTGTAACTTACAGCTCTTTAACTTAGACCAACCTCCAGAACACAGGTGGGATCAGAAAACCCTTTGTTTGCTGTGGTCAGTGACCGCGGCATGATCAAAGGGAACTCCCCTAATTGATCGAGTCACTGGAAACTCAGTCATTTTATTGAAGACCGGAGAATCCCTCTGCCACCTTGAAAGGAACCCAAGGCTGTCTGTTTTAGTTTGACTGCTGTTAGGGCACACTATGTAAATGAATTTAATTTGTCAATTTTTTGCCACACACTTCCCTCTGTAGATACTGCCACGGCTCGCCTGATTGGTCAGTGTTATACACTTTTCTTTACAACGCCCACTTGGTGAAACGAAAAAAAAAACGCCAAGTTGGGCATTTACAAAAAATTTGCATAAATGTAAAAATGATCAGAACTTTGTCACTAAGAAACGTTTTTAAAAAAACAAACAGTACTTATCTACATCGAAACGTTTATTAGATTAGGTAGGAAATAGAGAAGTATTAAACTGGTGACAGAGCATCTAACTTGAATTACAAAGTGAGCTATAACCTTATGGATTACTTGACAGCACTATACACTTCTTTTAAAATGATATTGGTTTCTTTTACAAAAAAAAATTGTAATTTTTAAATAATACTGAATATATGTCCACGTTTGTCTGTGTTAGCAGCCATCTCACAAATGAGCTTGAATTTCACCTATTTCCTTGAAATGGGAACTTAGTTACTGTCTTGCTTGCGATTATTTTCCTACGTGTCTCAGGAAGCTTTTTATGTCTGTACTTAAAACCGCGTTGGCCGCACAATGACATTTTCCATGATCTGAATTGTAGACTCCCAAACAACAAAAAAAAATGTTGAAAATACCTGTCTAAAGCACCCATAACCCATACTTAAGAATCACGACAAGGCAAAGCAGTAAAACATTTCTTATGTGTTCCATTACCAAAATGTACATTCTTTTCTAAATGAAGCTACAATGTGACAACCTTCAACTCTCTAATAAACCCTGGCAAAGATGAATTGCTTGTATCCATTTCAGTGTCCATAAGGGATTAAGTGTTATTTTTGCTTTAAATGTGGGAACCACACCCTGTTATTTCCAGTCTCTCCCATATGAGGTCATTATCTGCTGTTTTGTTTCATTCACAAGATGGAAAATCAAAGAATGCAAAAAGAAAATATATAACAACAAACAAGGTTCAAAAGTGCACATGAGCAATCTCTCCCCTGCATCAAACTGCAGGCTCTAGCCTGGGTCACTGACTGTATCCTTTAGGCCTCACTCATGCCCACTTCCGTTTTTTCCTTCAGGGTGCTAGCCATTTTTTTGACGGCTAGCACCCTGACCCATTCATTTCAATGGGGCCATGCACACTTCAGTTTTTTTGACGGTCCCGTTGTTCCGTTCCGACTAATGTAGAGTATGTCCTACTTTGGTCCGAGATTCCATGACCGTGGGGCCCATACAAGTCAATTGGTCCATCAAAAAAACTGAAGGCACACGGAAGGCATCCGTGTGCCGTCCGTGTGTGACGGAGCCGTTGCCTAGCAACGGCCGGGCGGGCAGAAGCACACGTAGAGAGAGATATTGAACTGCACTAATCGTCAGCCCCTTCTCTCTATCCAGCACTAATCGTCAGCCCCTTCTCTCTATCCAACTCTGATCGGCAGCCTCTTCTCTCTATCAGTGCTTGATAGAGAGAAGAGGCTGGCGATCATTGCTGGATAGAGAGAAGGGGCAGCCCTTTTGGGCATAGTTTCCACAGCGGAACGCAGCGATAGAAAGAAAAATAAGTTCATACGTACCCCGGCCGTTGTCTTGGTGATGCGACCCTCTTCTGACATCCATGTCTGACCTCCCTGGATGACGCGGCAGTCCATGTGACTGCTGCAGCCTGTGATTGGCTGCAGTGGTTACATGGGATGAAACGTTATTTCAGGAGGCCGGACTGGAGGAAGAAGCAGGGAGTTCTGAGTAAGTATAAACTTTTTTTTGTTGCAGATTTTTGAAGGAACATTAGAAATCTATATTGTGGGCGCTGTACATGGTACTCCCTGTCCAGCGGTAGTCACTGTCCAGGGTGCTGAAAGAGTGCTGGATAGAGAGAAGGGGCTGCACTGATCGGCAGTAACTCTTTCAGAACCCTGGACAGTGACTACCGCTGGACAGTGAGTACCATGTGCGGCGCTCACAATATCGGGTGCATATTCTGAATGGGAATTAGTTTCCTCTCGGAAACGGAAACACGGAAGTGTACATGGAGTACACAAGGGAACTGATACAATCACGGACACACGGATCCGTGAAAAAACGGCCGTGAAAACGGTGATGGAAGTGTGCATGAGGCTTTAAGGGAAGGTAACGAGCATTTCACCTAATGAACTCTACTCACTCCTCGCTGGCCGCTGCTGTCAAAAGTTCATTGTCGTTATCCCCTCTCCTAAACGCTTCCTCCGACCCTAAATAACGGTCTGCAAAACATTGCGCCTTTTATGGTAATAATCCAACAGTCTGGTTCGTTCCTCTTCTTCTGCCCGCCCACCGCCGAAAACTGGCCCGCCCTGAATGCCAAAATCTTATCTTAGATAGCGTGCATGGGCCCGTCATGTATGGTCCGATACCCTTCCCTGCCTAGTCCAGGCCTCAAATCTAGTTACTGCGCATGCGCCTCTATGGTGTCCCGTTGCGTGGATACACCAGAACAGGACATCAATGCCCAAGTGTGGGATTTTCATGTGTGCTGGGAGGGAGTCAATCAAAAGTAAAGAGGCAGAGTTAACTCTGTTCAGTCTGAGGATAATGGGGGTCTCGGCAGACGGACACCCATCGATGAGCAACTGATGTCATATTCTAGAGAAGAAAACCCCATTAACCTATTCTATATAGATTGTACTCGTTCACATCAGTCCCTGTTCGGAACATAATCTAATTTCCCTAACCATTACAAATAAACTAGGCACACTATAAAAAGAAGCCTGACACTTCGGTAACGTTTGTGTGAGATTTACAGCATAGCAAGCGTAATCTCGTGAGATTACGCTGTAAACTGTCATTTAAAACTAGATTACGCTTGTGGTGCTGTAAATTTGACACAAACATTACCGAAGTGTCAGGATTCTGAATAGACATCACATCCTGGCTGCTAGTGATGTCTATTCACTGTCAGGACACTTGAGTAACGTTAATGTGTGAGTAAGTGACTGCACATAGTGATCTAGCAAGATCACTATGTGCTAAGTAAATGAATGGAGAGAAGTGTATGACGCTGATTGGTCAGCGTCATACACTTCTCTCCACAACGCCCACTTAGTCAAAAAGTCAAACACGCCCAGTTGTCCATTAAGAAAGTCATTATCATAAAGCTAATATAGGTCATAACTCCGTCAAAAATGATCGTTTTTCTAAATAAAAAACACTGATGTAATCTACATTACAGCGCCAATCACATTATATACAAGATAGGGCACTTATAATGCGGTGACAGAGCTTCTTTAACACTCACATATAATCTATCTAAAATTATTAACCTTGTTGTACGGATCTTGATTTACATTATTTTTTTTATCGTTTATTCATATTTAATAATGTATTAAAAATTCTGCTGTTTACTACTGGAATCTGAGAGACTGTGTGGAGAGACACACCCAACAGTTTAACCCCTTAAAGACCAGGCCAATTTGAGTTTTAATTTTCGTTTTTTCCTACCCGTTTTCCAAAAGCCATAACTTTTCTATTTCTTCGTCAACATAGCCATATGAGGTCTTGTTTTTTGCGGGACAAGTTGTAGTTTTTCATGGCATCATTTATTGTACCGCATAATGTATTTGGAATCTGCAAAAAAATTATTAGTGGGGTGAAATGGGCAAAAAACAGATATTACACCATTTTTGGGGGGGGTTTTGTTTTTACAGCATCAGGCGGTTAAAACGACATATTCACCTTCTTTTATAGGTTTATACGATTACGGCAATATCACATTTTTATGTTTTGTTTTATGTTTTACCAGTTTTAAAAAAATAAAAAACTATTTGCTAAAAAAAAATAATGTGTTTTGTGTCGCCACATTCTGAGAGCCATAACTTTTTTATTTTTCCATCAATTTAGAGGTGTGAGGGCTTAAATTTTGTGGGGCGAGCTGTAGTTTTCACCAATAACATTTTGGGGTACATGTGACTTTTTGATCACTTTTTATTCCTCTTTGGAGAGCTAAGGTGACCAAAAAACAATTTGCATGTTATATATATATATATATATATATATATATATATATTATTTTTTACGTCGTTTACCGTGCGGGTTAAACAATGCTCTATTGTGATAGTTCAGACTTTTACGGACGCGGTGATACCGGTCAAGTTAACTTTTATTTTTTTAACATTGCTTTAGGGGAAAAAATGGGAAAAGGAGTTTTTTTTAAACTTTTAATATGTTATTTTTTTGGAACATTATAAAAATCTTTATTTAACTGTTTTTACTTTTTTTTATTAGTCCCCCCTAGGAGTGGGACTAATGTATTGCAGTATAGTGTGATTCTGACAGTCTCCTTTGAAGCCCTGCTGGAGGCAAGGCTTCAAAGGAGTATAAATATGGCAGACCTGGAGGCCTTTATTAGGCCCTCAAGCTGCCATATACCAGTTTGAATGGCCTCCTCTCTGCTTCTGATCAAACACCTTCTTCCTCTGTGCTATGCCATGATGCCTCAGCACAGCATCACATGAACAGCTAAAGCCAGTGCTATCTCTGCCTGCTGGGAGTACCGTGTGATTATCCTTCCCTCAGTATTCTCCTAAATAAGCTAAGAAACCATAAATATATAGTCAGTGAGGCTGAACTGTGATCTTCTCCATTATAACTGTGCCACAGGGAGCTGGCTAATTATCAGCAGTAACTGTGATATCATTTGTGTCTTTCCCAGTGGGGAACTTGCGTGGATCAGTCCTGAACTTTCATCATACCGGAAGTTCTGTATAAGTGACACTTAGATTCACATAGACTCAAGTACAAAAGAATGTCACCGAAGCCCGATTCATGCTGTGTAATGGCCCCAGTGTGATATAAAGTGATAAAAGCTGCAAGAAATAGAACATGTAAGAGATGGACACATGGAATTCCTTAATGGAACACATGGGAGACTTTTGATTTGGGTGGAGTGTCCTTTTAACGGATATTCTATAATTTAGTCCACTGTAGAATTGCATTCTAAGGGATGTCGTTTTTTTCCCCTCCATCAGACAACCTTAGAATGTTAACTAAATGAAAACATGGTTGAAGTGTAAAGGATCTGCAAGGCACAGCTTCGGGGTTAACGCCCATAGATAATCAGTCTGCACCTGCTTCTATGTCTGTGAGACTGACTCCATCTTCCACCACTCAGGGTGGCAGGCTTAGGAGTGGGAGAACCTATCACAGCCTGGCCAGACGGAGCTAGCTCCCGCCCTCTGTCTATTTATACCTGCCTTTCCTGTTCCTCCTTTGCTTGTGATTCTTTTCGTTTGGTTTCCTGGCCCTGCTGCAGCTTCTTGTACTATTGTCCTTGCTTCATATTGACCCCGGCTTGCTGACTACTCTCCTGCTCTGCGTTTGGTACCTCGTACACTCCTGGTTTGACTCGGCTTGTTTACTTCTCTTGTTGCTCACGGTGTTGCAGTGGGCAACTGCCCCTTTCTCCCCCTAGCTCTGTGTACCCTTTTCTGTTTGTCTGTCGTGCACTTATTGAGCGTAGGGACCGTCGCCCAGTTGTACCCCGTCGCCTAGGGCGGGTCGTTGCAAGTAGGCAGGGACTGAGTGGCGGGTAGATTAGGGCTCACTTGTCTGTCTCCCCACCCCCGGTCATTACATGAAGACACAGAACCCTATTCACACAATAGTTTTTAACGGCGGCCATACGGCTGCATTAAAATCTGTTAACCCCAATAGGGCTATTCACACGACCAATTTTTTGACCGGCCGTTCTACCAGGCCGTCAAAAATAGAACATGCCCTATTTCGGGCCGTTACCACGGCCACACGGCTCACATACAATTCAATAGGGTCATGTGAAAAACGGCCGTCACTTGCATGCCATCTGAGTGACAGCCGTTAAAAAGGGTTTCTCATTCTCTGCTTGAGGACTCTAGGGCCAGGAAACTACTGATGTCACAGTCCATATATGGATAGTGACGTCAGGAGTTTCCTGGCACTGGAGTCGCCGAGCAGAGCATCAGCTAGCACTACGTCCAGGGACTCCAGCACTTGGGAAGCGCCTGATGCCACTGTCCATATTTGCACAGTGACGTCAGGAGTTTCCTGTCCCAAGAGTCCCTGAGCAGAGCAGAAGCTAGTGCTCTGCCCTGGGGCTCCAGAGCTAGGAAAGCTCCTGAAGTCACTGTCCATAGGCAGGATAGAGCGGAAACGCCGCACATGGGGCAATAAAGTACCCTCATTTTTTACACTTCAACTACGAGGTACTGCCTGTTTTTTGGATTACTGTATAGCTGGGATCTTGGTCTCCTCCCCAGGGCTTGCACATATATATATATATATATATATATCATATTTTAAGAGCCATAACGTTTTCTTTTTCTGTCGATTTTAAACAGGTTGATGGCTTTTTTTTTGCAGGTGAAGCTTTAGTTTTTATTGGTACCATTTTGGGATACATGTAACTTTTTGATCATTTATTAATCAATTTTTTTGGGGAGCTAAGGTGACCCAGCAACTTTGGTGTTTTTAAAAAATTGTTTTCATGGCGTTCACCAAGCAGGTAAAAGCTAAAATTTGTCTTACCTGTAATTTTCCTTTCCTTGAGTCCGAAGGCAGCACCGAAGGGTAAATGGCCTCTGAGGATGTAGCCCTATCACAAGCCCAGCTAGAATAAATAAATTATTAATTAGCAATCACAAGCTACCAATCAGCAGGCAGCTGACTGATTAAAAGGAACCATACATCAAACACACATTGGGAACAAAACATAGCTTGAACTTGATGCAAAAATATTTATTGGGAGGGATATAGTACTGCCTTCGGACTCAAGGAAAAGAACATTACAGGTAAGACAAATTCTAATTTTCCATTTTGTCCTACGGCAGCACCGAAGGTATATGCATAGCAACACCAGGAAAAAAGGGGGGGTTACATCCGAACAGCTGATTTAATCACTCCAGTACCGAAGGCAGAGTTTTGAGAGGACTGGATGTCAAGCCTGTAATGGCGAACATACGTGCAGGGAGATGACCACGAGGCTGCATTACAAATATCTTGCAGAGGTACCGCTGCTCTTTCTGCCCATAAGGCTGACACTGCTCTTGTTGAGTGTGCTCTCAACCCAGAAGGAGGTTCCAGACCCTTCTGAATATAGGAGTGGAGGATCACCAACTTAATCCATCTTGCTAAAGAATCTTTAGCTGCTTTATCTCCTCTTCTAGGATCTTGAAATTGTAGGAACTTAGATTGAGGATCTGCTACTTGATCAGAGGAAAAAACTGGAAGAAAAACATCTCTCTTAATATTTTCAGTGGTCGCAACATTAGGTAAAAATGCAGGCAACGTATGGATAATCACTGCTTCTGGAAGAAATCGAAGATAAGGTTCTCAGCAAGATAGTGCTTGAAGTTCACCAAGCCTCTTAGCGGAAGTAATTGCCACGAGGAAGAGTACTTTCCATGATAAAAATGTTATGTCTGCGTCTTCTAAGGGTTCAAATGGATGTTCGGTTAATCAATCAAGAATGAATGGTAAGTCCACGTAGGTATAGGATTTCTGACGACCGGTCTCAGATTCTTTAGAGCCTTAAAAAAATCTTCTTACTAAAGGCGGTGATGAAAACTTTCCTTGAGAGATTGCATTGATCGCTGAAAAATGGACTTTTAAGTTATTTACTTGGTGTCCTAGCTGGAAATCACCCTGAAGAAATTGAAGAATTTGCGGTAACTCAGGACGAGGTATGTCCTTTTCTGCGCACCAGGAGGTAAATTTATTCCACACTCTCTTATAGACTAATGTTGTGGATGGCTTTCTAGCTGCCATAAGAGTATTGACTACAGCTGTGGAATAACCTAACTGAGTCAGGATAGTGTTCTCAAAATCCATGCCGTCAACTGAAGTTTGTGAAGATGTTGGTGTAGAAACCCTCTCTGACATAGTAGATCTCTCCGGTCTGGAAGCCTCCAATATTCTCCCCTCGAAAGCCTCAATAGTTCTGGAAACCAGACCCTTCGGGGCCAAAAGGGGCGATTATGATGGCTGATCTGTTCTCAGTTTTGCCAGAACTCTCTGGATCAAGAAGACTGGAGGAAACAGATAAACAAACTTGTTTTTCCATGAAATTGAAAACACGTCTATTGCGAATGGGTAGTCTATTTTTGACAGAGCGCAAAATTTGTTCAGTTTGCGATTCTGACGAGATTACATCAAATCTATTTCTGGTGTCCCCCATCTGCTGATGATCTTCTGAAAGATCACAGGATTCAGCTCCCACTCTCCAGGTTTTATCAACGGTCGACTGAGGGTGTCTGCCTGAATGTTTATCACACCCTTTATGTTGACTGCTCTTCGATCAATCAAAATTCTCTTCGGCCCAGCACATGGTTTTTTCTAATTCTGTAGACAGTAATGCATTTCTGGTACCCCCTTGTTTGTTGAGATAATAGATTGTGGAAATGTTGTCTGAATGGATGGTAACTTCCTTGTTCCGAACAATGGACTTGAATCCATGCAGTGCTAATCCTACTGCTTTTAACTCTTTGAGATTGGAAGATCGAGAATGGTCCCGATTGGACCATAGACCTTGAACCCAATTCTCACACACATTACATGATCCAGATTCTTTTCATTTCCATACCACACTTAAAGAATCTCTGCTTGTAGATCATGAAAATGAGCCTTGGCCCAAGGAACGGCATCTATTATAGCCGTGAGTAAACCGAGAATTTTCATTGATGATCTTATAATAATGACTGGATTTCTCTTAAGATGAGTAATCTCTTGATGAATCTTTTCCACAGGAAGAAAGAACTTCATTTGTATAGGGTCTATTATGAATCCCAGGGACTCCTTCCTGGTAGTTGGATTTAGATCTGATTTTTTTTCTGTTTATAATGAATCCGTGTCTTTCCAGCAATTGGATAGTGAGAAAAAGATGATGACGAAGACCTTCTATTGTAGATGCCTTTACTAGCCAGTCGTCGAGATATGGGACAATAAATATTCCATGAGAACGTGGGGCTGCTGCCAGAACTACTACTATCTTTGTAAAGATTCGAGGTGCTGGTGAAAGCCCGAAGGGTATTGATCTGAATTGCAGATGTAGTATGGAACCCTGAAAGGGAACAGCCTGATGGAGACATTTTCTGAATGAAGGGTGAGTAGGAACATGAAGGTAAGCATCCTTCAGGTCTAAAGATGCCATCATATCTCCTTGTTGAAGAACTGTTGCAACCGAGCGGATAGTATCCATCTTGAATCAAGTTTTTACCATGCACCGATTTAAGTATCTTAAATCTAATATTAACCTCCATGCACCGTCTGACTTTGGTACTGGGAATACGCGGCAGTAAACGCCATTGCCTTCTTGCGTGATAGGGACTGGCTCTAATGTCTCTTTGCTGCAAAACTCTTTGATTAATTGAAGAACGACGACCGGATTTTATTGATTCAAGATAAAATCGATCTCTTGGTCGGTGAAGAAACTCTAAAGCATAACCGTCCTTTGTAATTTGTAGAACCCATTTTTCTGAAGTAGTGGCTGGCCAGACGGAAGAATAATGAAATAATCTCGCTCCCACTGGAAGAAGTTTTCTTCTGGCGTCAGAACTCCAGTTTAGGGGGTGGTGGACCACCTGATCTCTTCTTGTTTTTGAAGTCCAGGTTCTTGTTTTAAAACTTCTGTCTATCTGGTCCAGAATATCTTCCTCCCCTGAACCCCTGGGTTTGGCTGAAAGGACTGTTGTCTATATTTCCTAAATACTTGAGGAAAACATTAACCTCTCCCGTCTTTATTGGACTCCAAAATTTTGTCTAGTTCAGAACCAAATAGTCGAGCGGGTTCAAAGGGTAATGACGACAAATTATTTTTGGATATGGAGTCCCCAGACCATAGTTTTAACCATATCGCTCTCCTGGCGCACACGCTTGCCGGATGTCTGGCAAACAACACATCCGGTCATACCGGATTTGAATAAGCGGCGCATGCGCAGTGCGTTTGAAACGCACGCTAGCACCAGCCAGAAGAGGACTCCATCGACCTGACACACATGCGCTTGGAGATGGTAAGCCAGGATTTCTCATAACTTTCTGAAAATAAAACACTTGTAATACAGGGACACACCCCTGAAAACAACTCGCATCAAACCGGGTCAGCCCCCTGAAAAAGAGTATACCTGGCGGGAATTCAGGGACCCCCCCCTGAAACATAGGAAGTATAATCCACAGGGACACACCCCTGTATAGACACGGTGGGGCTCTGCAGGTAAGCTACGTGGCACCTGTCACTAGATGAAGCCACACACCCCCCTCCAAGAGGTAGCACCTGATGTCACTATCCGTATATGGACAGTGACGTCAGAGGCTCCTTCTACAGCGCAATCCCTGGCCAGTGCATTCCTGACGCTCTGACCGGGGATCCGCTCCTAGAGGTGGCCCCTGACGTCACTGTCCATATATGGACAGGGACATAAGAGGCTCCTCCTGGGAGCGGAGTCCCCGGCCAGAGTATTGCCGGGGATCCGCACCTACAGGTGGTCATTGACGTCACTGTCAATATATGGACAGTAACGTCAGGGTCTCCTCCAGTTGAGGAATCCCCAGCCTGAGCGTCGCCAACGATCCGGCCAAGGATTCCATTGCAGAAGGAGCTCCTGACGTCACTGTCTATAAATGGATAGTGACGCCAGGGGCTACATCTAGGAGCAGACACCCCGCTCCTAGAGGTGTGGTACTATCTAGAGGGGGGGTTTGGCTCTACCTACAGGGCGGCTGTGGGGCACTATCTAAAGGGTGTATGCGGCACTATCTATAGGGGTGACTACGGCACTATCTACAGAAGGCACTGTTGCATTATCTACAGAAGTGTTACGTAGGGTTCGTGGACCCACTTCGAAGTACCGTCTAGGCGGTATGGCAGCTGTCCAACAGGGCAAAGTCTATAGTTCGTATAGGGTATCTGTGGCAGCTCGGACAGTAGCAAGGCAGGCTTGGCTGGGACTAGGCAGCGGGTAGACGTCAGGCGTGGAGTAGCAGGACAGCACAGCACGACTACAGCACAGCACGGCACTTGACGAGGATAGTACGGGATACAGGAAACACTGGGAACTGGAAAACACTGGGAGACCATTTGCATAGACAAACTAGGAAACTACAAACAACGCTCAGGCATCGAAGCAAGGGGCTGGGCCCGTCTTATAGTCTAGGGCACTCATGGGCTGATAAAACATTAAAGTCCGGTGCGCGCACTGCCCCTTTAGGAGCGGGCACGAGCATGCGCTCGCACCCTACGGGACCCGGACCCGGACGAGGTGTGTGGAAGTGAGCGCTGGCATCTCCTGAGGAGACTGTGGCCAGCGCTTGCAGACCCTTGGCTGCGGCCGTCAAGGGGAGAGTGAACCAGACGGACATGTCTCTGATGAGTCACAGTATCTGGAGAAAAAATAAATAAAAAGATGTCATCAAGATAGACCACAACACAAACATAGAGGAGGTCACGGAAAATGTCATTAACAAACTCCTAGAAGACCGCGGGAGCATTACACAGGCCGAAGGGCATTACTATGTACTCATAGTGTCCATCACGGGTGTTAAATGCAGTCTTCCATTCGTCACCCCGGCGAATTCGGATTAGGTTGTAAGCCCCACGCAGGTCTAGTTTGGAAAAAATCTTGGCACCACGTATACGATCAAACGATTCAGAGATCAGTTGCAATGGATACTTATTTTTCACCGTGATTTGGTTGAGACCCCGGTAGTCAATACAAGGATGCAGGAAGCCATCCTTTTTTTTTTATGAAGAACCCGGCTCCTGCCAGGGAGGAAGACTTCCATATGAAGCCCCTCTCCAAGTTCTCTTTAACATAGGCAGACATGGACAGAGTCTCTGGCAAGGAGAGAGGATGTATCCTACCACGGGGAAGGGATGCACCAGGGATCAGCTCGATAGGACAGTCATACGCCCGGTGTGGGGGCAGTGTCTCCGCCTCCCTTTTGCTGAAGACGTCTGAAAATGAAGCATAATGCTTAGGCAATCCTGCCACTGACCGAGGAAGAGGAGGCTGGTCCGAACGAATCTGCACCAGGCATTGGCTGTGACACTCGGGGCCCTACTGGAGAACCTCTCCAGAGTTCCAGTCCAGGAATGGGGCATGTAGTCGGAGCCAAGCCAGGCCCAGCAGCACGGGGTTAATGGTCTTAGATAGGACATAGAAAGATAGAAGTTCGGAGTGGAGAGCCCCTACTTGAAGCCTTGGTCACAGCTACAACTGTGTCTGGCAGAGGTAGTCCATTTACCGATGCACCCATCAACGGTCTTTCCAGAGGGGTAGAGGGTAATTGAAGGTCAACCAGAGTCCAGATATGCAGAGACCTGATGCGTTTTCTCATCGGACACTATGGTCACGGGTATGGACAACTTAGATGGGAGTCCTTCTTTGCCCAAGGTTGTCTTTCCTACCAACCCTAGGCTTTGGGGCTTTTGGGGACAAAGACGCAAAAGTTGGCCTCCAAGGCCGCAATAAAGACAGAGTCCCGAAGGGCGTCTGTGTTGTCTCTCCTGGGTAGATAGCTTACATTGGTCCATAGTCACAGACTCCTTAGGAGGATAGGCATTTGAGGACAATAGGGGTTGCTGCAAGGTAGGGACCAGACTAGGAAGACCTCCCTCCCGACGAACCTCATGGAGCAGTTCTCGGAGCCTTCTATCAATCCGGGCAGCCAGAAGAATGAGGTCATCCAGGGTACACGGCTGGTCTCGAGCGGCAAGTTCGTTCTTAATTTTAGGAGACAGTCCATGCCAGAATGTAGCCACCAGGGCCTCATTATTCCACAACAGTTCTCCCGCCAGGGTGCGGAAGTGGATGGCGTATTCGCCCACAGAGATGACTCCTTGGCGTAGGTTCAGCAAGGAAGCCGCTGCAGAGGTGACTCGTCCAGGCTCCTCAAACACTGTGCGAAATGTCCAGGGGAACCCCTGGAAGTCACGGGTCTCTGGTCCCTTTCTCTCCAAGATAGGATTCGCCCTTGCAAGGGCCTTGCCAGTGAGAAGAGAGATGATGAAAGCGGCCCTTGTACCATCAGACGAAAATGTCCTTGAATACAGGCTGAAGTGGATCTGGCACTGGTTCAAAAATCCACGGCAGGTACCTGAATCTCCATCATAGTGGTCAGGAAGTGGCAAAGAAAAACGAGGATCAACACTGCCAGGAGGTGTAGTTAGAGGATCAGTACTGCCAGGAGGTGTAGGAGGAGGAATGGCAGCTCGTGCTTCCTGCCGCCTGAAAGAGTTGGTCCTGTCGAGACCGGAGGTCCAGCATATCTGTCCGCATCACTTGTGACGTCATCTTGGTCTTGGATCGACCAGCGGGGTCCATGGCCTGGGCGTACTGTCACGTAGGGTTCATGGACCCACTGGGCCGTACAGCCTTAGTGGTATGGCAGCTGGCCAACAGGGCGCAGGTCAAAGTCTATAGTTCGTATAGGGTACCTGTGGCAGCTCGGACAGTAGCAAGGCAGGCTTGGCTGGGACTAGGCAGCAGGTAGACGTCAGACGTGGAGTAGCAGAACAGGTGTAGAATAGAGCACAGCACGACTACAGCACAGCACGGCACTTGACCAGGATAGCATGGGATACAAGATACAGGAAACACTGGGAACTGGAAAACACTGGGAGACCATTTGCATAGACAAACTAAGAAACGTCAAACAACTCTCGGGCATCGAAGCAAGGGGCTGGGCCCCTCCTTACAGTCCAGGGCACTCATGGGCTGATAAAACATTAAAGTCCGTACAGGACACGGCCGAGGTGAGTGGAAGTGAGCGCTGGCGTCTCCTGAGGAGAAGACTGGGGCCAGCGCTCGCAGACCCATGGATGCGGCCATCAGGGGGAGTGTGAAACGGACGGCCCGCAGCCACGGACATGACAAGAAGGCACTGTTGCATTATCTACATTTGAGCTCCAAAGATCCTCTGTGCAGATGGGAGAAAATTCCAAAAGGCTAACCATCAATGCAGCAAAATTCCCAAATCCAAGTGTGCAAACCTTGTGGCTTCATACCCAAAAAGACTGGAGGCTGTTATCACTGACAAAGGTGCTTCAACTCTCAGTAATGTTTGCTAATTTATTGAAAAGGAAAAACTAAAATATTGCAAACACTCTGTTTTCACTTTGTCATTATGGGTTATTGATCGCAGAATTATGGTGAAAAAGTATTTAATTTTTTTTATATTTTAGCACAAGTTTTCAACATAACAAAATGTAAAAAAAGTGAAAGGGTCTGAAAACTTTTTGAATACACTGTAGGTGCGGATAGTCTCAATAGTATGTTTTTCTTTCAAAGATATTTAAAACCATATTGTAGACTGTCAGGTATACGATTACACAGACCATCCCTGAAAATCGGCATCTTAGCTTTTGCCGCCCTTGACGTGATCGCGGGGTGCTGATGGCGGGCATGGCAGCCTGGGGGGGCCTAATGAAAGCCCCCAGGTCTGCCATTTTGTGCTCCTATGAAGCCATGCCTCTGGCAGGGCTTCATAGGAGACTGTCAGTATAACGATATACTCGCATGATATACTGCAATACTAATTCATTGGAGTTATCCAAGGATTGCTGGTTAAAGGGAACCTGTCACCAGCATTTCACCTATTAAACCAGCAATACCTGGTGGTAGTGGGTTAACCATTTCTATATAACCTATAATTGTCTTCTTAGTCGGCTCAATAGCTTTAGTGTTCAGTTTTTTTGTGTTCCCACACCGTATGCAAATGAGCATAAAAGAATCAAGTCTTCATTTGAAAAGACTCAAATCTTCATTTGAAAAGTCAAATCTTCATTCCTCAAGTCTTTGCAAGTTTAACACGCCTCCTTAGTTTTGATTGACAGCTCCTCGCCTTCCCCCAGCACACAAAATCCTGCGTTTGTACATTGATGTTCTTCTCTTCTGATGTGTGTGCACAAAGGGACACCGGATTATTACGATAAATGGCGAAAAATGTTTGCAGACCGTTATTTACAGTCGGAGGAGGAATTTAGGAGAGGGGATAACGGCAATGAACTTTTGATAGCAGCGGCCAGTGAGGGACAAGTAAAGTTCAATAGGTGAAATGCTGGTGACAGGTTCCCTTTAAAGTCCTCTAGAGGGAATAGTAAAAACAAGTTAAATACAGAAAATCAAGTTAATATATAGAAAAACTTTTCCTATTTTACCCCAAGCGCAATGTAAAAAAAAAAATGAACATAACTGGTTTAGCCACATCCATAAAAGTCTGAACTATTACAATATAACAATATAACATTATTTAACCCACACGGTGAAAATTTATTTTCAAAAGACCAGATTCATTGTTTTTTGGTCACTTCATCTTCCACAAAAAAATTAAACAAAAAGTGATCTAAAAGTATCATCCAACCCAAAATGGTACCAATAAAAATTACAGCTCACGTCACAAAAAAATAAGCCCTCATACTGCTAAATAGACAGGGCAAAAAATTGTGGCTCTCAGAATATGGTGACACAATATAAAAAAATTTTTAAAAAACATTTGTTTCTTCCTTTCCAAGTAGTAAAACATAAAAAAACAACATAAATTTGGTATTGCCGTAATCACGTTGATCCTTAGAATAATGTTAACATGCTGTTTTTACTGCATGGTAAATGCCCAAAAACTAACCCCCCCCAAAAAAATAAAAATAAATGGAGAAACAGCGTTTTTTTCCACATTCCACCCCACATAGAAAATTTTTCCCACTACATTATATTATGTGGAATAAATGGTGCCGTGACAATCTACAACTCGTCTAACAGAAAAAAGGCATCATACGGCTTTATGGACGGCTAAATAAAACAAGCTGAGGCTTTTGGAGGGTGGGAAAATCCAAAAACAGGCTGTGGCAAGGGGTTAATTCAATGGAGGAATTTAAACAAAACCAAGAAATGCATTTTGTAATCCAGCCCTATCCGAGTGAGATCACCTATACTAAGTGAGATTACTTTAATACTTACAAAAAAAAACATACGGTTCACAGCCCCTATGTCTTGAACCTTTGCATCTTACACATTTAGTACAAAGAAACTAATGATAAAAGGAATTAATGAAACGTTCTTAATGGTTATTTCTGGGAAGCAGTCCAGCACTTGGAGCACATCTGCCTGATAAATCCCTGTATTCTTTGTCATTATTATATAAAATAATCCTTAAAAGATGATATGTCCCATACTGCACCGTGAGCAGAACACTCGCCTCCACAATAACAACATTCAATGAAAGACAAAGGTAAAAAAAAGAAATGCAGGAAATGAAACGTCATACGTGAGCAATGCCCTGAGAGTTAGATAAACATTATTTATTTTATGTTACAGAAAGAAAGTCTTAATGGCTTGTTTTATTAGTCTTATGTTTTTAATCCAATTCAATCGTCTGATATCATCACAAAAGGATGGATCACTCCAAATTTTCTTTGTAATATGCCACCATATTATTTTATTGCAAATAATATATATATATATATATATATATATATATATACACACACACATACACACTACCCTTCAAAAGTTTGGGGTCACGCAGACAATTTTGTGTTTTCCATCAAAAACTCACACTTATATTTATCAAATGAGTTGCAAAATGACTAGAAAATATAGTCAAGACATTGACAAGGTTAGAAATAATGATTTTTATTTCAAATAATAATTTTCTCCTTCAAACTTTGCTTTCGTCAAAGAATGCTCCATTTGCAGCAATTACAGCATTGCAGACCTTTGGCATTCTAGCTGTTAATTTGCTGAGGTAATCGTGAGAAATGTCACCCCATGCTTCCAGAAGCCCCTCCCACAAGTTGGATTGGCTTGATGGGCACTTCTTACGTACCATACGGTCAAGCTGCTCCCACAACAGCTCTATAGGGTTGAGATCTGGTGACTGCGCTGGCCACTCCATTACAGATAGAATACCAGCTGCCTGCCTCTTCTCTAAATAGTTCTTGCATAATTTGGAGGTGTAATTTGGATCATTGTCCTGTTGTAGGATGAAATTGGCTCCAATCAAGCGCTGTCCACAGGGTATGGCATGGCGTTGCAAAATGGAGTGATAGCCTTCCTTATTCAAAATCCCTTTTACCTTGTACAAATCTCCCACTTTACCAGCACCAAAGCAACCCCAGACCATCACATTACCTCCACCATGCTTGACAGATGGCGTCAGGCACTCTTCCAGCATCTTTTCAGTTGTTCTGCGTCTCACAAATGTTCTTCTGTGTGATCCAAACACCTCAAACTTCGATTCGTCTGTCCATAACACTTTTTTCCAATCTTCCTCTGTCCAATGTCTGTGTGCTTTTGCCCATATTAATCTTTTCCTTTTATTAGCCAGTCTCAGATATGGCTTTTTCTTTGCCACTCTGCCCTGAAGGCCAGCATCCCGGAGTCGCCTCTTCACTGTAGACGTTGACACTGGCGTTTTGCAGGTACTTTTTAACGAAGCTGCCAGTTGAAGACCTGTGAGGCGTCTATTTCTCAAACTAGAGACTCTAATGTACTTGTCTTGTTGCTCAGTTGTGCAGTGGGGCCTCCCACTTCTCTTTCTACTCTGGTTAGAGCCTGTTTGTGCTGTCCCCTGACGGAAGTAGTACACACCGTTGTAGGAAATCTTCAGTTTCTTGGCAATTTCTCGCATGGAATAGCCTTCATTTCTAAGAACAAGAATAGACTGTCGAGTTTCACATGAAAGCTCTCTTTTTCTAGCCATTTTGAGAGTTTAATCGAACCCACAAATGTAATGCTCCAGATTCTCAACTAGCTCAAAGGAAGGTCAGTTTTATAGCTCCTCTAAACAGCAAAACTGTTTACAGCGGTGCTAACATAATTGCACAAGGGTTTTCAAGTGTTTTCTAATCGTCCATTAGCCTTCTAACACAGTTAGCAAACACAATGTACCATTAGAACACTGGAGTGATGGTTGCTGAAAATGGGCCTCTATACACCTATGTAGATATTGCATTAAAAACCAGACGTTTGCAGCTAAAATAGTCATTTAGCACATTAACAATGTATAGAGTGTATTTCTGATTAATTTAATGTTATCTTCATCCGTGCTTTTCTTGCAAAAATAAGGAAATTTCTAAGTGACCATATATATATATATATATATATATATATATATATATATATATATATATATATATATGTTTAGAACGGATCCTGAGTTTTAATCTTTATTATAGTCCTTAGTTTGCTATTGGAACCAGTTGTCAGCTATCGACAGATATTCCTCTAATAACTTAGTTGATTTCATGTAATGCAATGTTCTCTGCTGCACTGCATTCTGGTGCAGATATATTTCTCTACTCATGTATAATCTACAGTTCCCATGAAAAATCGCCAGAGCAAGTTCAGTGTATAAATCTGAACAAGCAGGTAATGCTGGAAGACTTCACCTCTGAGCTGTGCATTATTGAGAATCGAATCTAGAATGTAATACATACTGTAACTCAGGATTAGTGTAAGATTAGCAATACGCTACATTTACAAAGTCACTTCAACTTATTCAACCTATAAAATGAATTACTATGGACACCATATCTTACTATTTTCATATTACATACACATCATATCATTATTGTCCCGATCTATGGGTATGTGGACCCACTGGGCCGTACCACCGTAGCGGGATAGCAGCTGGCCAAACAGTGTACCAAGTCAATATATAGATATAGACCAAGCACAAGGGTACCTGTAGTCGTTCAGACAGTAATGGAGGCTCGGCACAGACGGGACCTTGGCAGCAGACACCAGGCGTATTGTAACACAGCAGGCGTGACCAGGGGCACAAGACAACTCCAACTTTCTAAGGCACAGGAACAAAGGTAGCACGGGATACAGGATATAGGTAGCAGTACAGGGGAACACTGGGAACAGGATAACACTAAGGGACCATTTGCAAGACGAACACGGGTAAACACAACAACGCACAGGCAATGAGTGAAAGGGCAGAGCCCTTTTTATAGTCCAGGGTGATCATTGGTTAATTGATGATTATTTTCATGTGCGCACGCTGGACCTCTAAGGCCGAGCACGAGCGTGCACGTGCACCCTACGGGACATAGCAGAACGGAGCGGAGGTGAGCACTGGCGTCTCCTCGGGAGGAGATGCGGGCCAGCACTCACAGATCCATGTGGATGCGGCCGTGGTGAGTAATCCCAATGGTCCGCGGCCGTGGATGCTACAATTATAAAGCTCCGTAATGTGAAAACAGAGCCCCAAAGGTCTAACATATAAAACACATATACCACTCATTCGAAGAACAATGCAGTCTCCTATTTTATTTTTTCTCCTTTTCTTTTCCTGTTCGGCCTTCCTTATTTTCTTACTTTTTCTGTACATTTCTTTCTAGTCAAAATATTTACAGATGTAGCCAAGTTTATCTAGACTCTGAACTTGCTGCAGTATGATATCACACAACAAAAGCCATTGAAAAGCCACTGAATAAGTCATGTTAACCCCTTAATGACCGCCGATACGTCTTTTTACGGCGGTCATTAGTGGGCTTTATTCTAGAGCGCCGCCAAACTACGTCGCTGCTGTAGAATAAAGTAAACAGAGCAGGGAGCCGTGAAATCTCCCTGCTCTCAGCTGCCAGAAGCAGCTGAGGGCTGGGGGCGTCCCTGCTCTGCCGGGTGAGATCGATATTAGTATCGATCTCGCTTGTTTAACCCTTCAGATGCGGTGCACAATAGCAAGCACCGCATCTGAATGGTTTTGGAGAGAGGGAGGGAGCTCCCTCTCATCTCACTGACACCCGGCGATAAAATCGCCGAGTGTCTGTGTCTTCTATGGCAGCCGGGGGTCTAATAAAGACCCCCAGGTCTGCCTGCAGCGAATGCCTGCTAGATCATGCCGCAGGCATGACCTAGCAGATGCCTGTCCGTTTTAAACGAACAGGCAGTAATACACTGCAATACAAAAGTATTGCAGTGTATTATAATAGCGATCGGAGGATAGTGAAGTCCCCTAGTGGGACTAGTATAAAAGTAAAAAAAGTTTAATAAAGTTAATAAAAAAAAAAGTGAAAAAAAAAATATGAAAAACCCAGCTTTTCCCCTTACAAAATGCTTTACTATTAAAAAAAACTACAATAAAGCAAAAAAGTTACACATATTTGGTATCGCCGCGTCCGTAACGACCCCGACTATAAAGCTGTTACATTATTTAACCCGCACTGTGAACGCCGTAAAAAATAAAATAAAAAACAATGGAAAAATTGCTGTTTTCTGTTAATCCTGACTTAAAAAAAATGTGATAAAAAGTGATCAAAAAGTCGCATCTACTCTCAAATGGTACCAATAAAAACTGCAAGTCGTCCCGCAAAAAACAAGACCTTATACAGCTATGCCGACGCAAAAATAAAAAAGTTACAGCTCTTCGAATGTGACAATGGAAAAATCTAAAAAATGGCTTGGACATTAGGGCCCAGAATGCCAGCAGGGGGAAGGGGTTAAAGTTTCTTGCCACCGTGTATTTAATGAGTTACGAGTCAAGACAGAGATGGCTACATCTGTACGCTTTCTCTCCTACTAAAGAAAAATAGATGGGGGTGTGGCTAGGCACGGATGTGAGCGGTCGCACAGTACTTCGGCTCCGAGTGGTGAACCATGATAATCATTTTACAGAGAAAATACTGCTGCCAAAATTCCCTATCACTTGAGGAAAAAGGGTAAGACGCCCACGAGAAGCAAAATGGGACCTTCGAGGACGTCGGCCATGGCTGAAAAGCTTAAAGACTTCACTGTCTGCTGTTGAAGAGCCTGCGATGCCTGTTACAGTATGTTCACACGGCCTATTTTCAGACGTAATTCGGGCGTTTTACGCCTCGAATTACACGGGAAAAACGGCTCCATTACGCCTACAAACATCTGCCCATTGCTTTCAATGGGGTTTACGATGTTCTGTTCCCACGAGGTGTAATTTTACGTGTCGCCGTCAAAAGACGGCGCGTAAAATGATGGCTCGTCAAAAGAAATGCAGGACACTTCTTGGGACGTTTTTGGAGCCGTTTTTCATAGACTCTATTGAAAACCCATAACGGCCGTAAAAAAACTATGCGAAATTGCAGCGAAAAACGCGAGTGTTCAAAAAAGTCTGAAAATCAGGAGCTGTTTTCCATTGAAAACAGCTCCGTATTTTCAGACGTTTTTGGTTAAGCGTGTGCACATACCATAAGGCTGGGCTCACACGAGCACATTAACGTCCGTAATTGACGGACGTATTTCGGCCGCAAGTACCTGACCGAAAACAGTGCAGGGAGCCGGGCTCCTAGCATCATACTTATGTACGATGCTAGGAGTCCCTGCCTCGCTGCAGGACAACTGTCCCGTACTGTAATCATGTTTTCAGTACGGGACAGTTGTCCTGCAGCGAGGCAGGGACTCCTAGCATCGTACATAAGTATGATGCTAGGAGCCCGGCTCCCTGCACTGTGTTCGGTCCGGTACTTGCGGCCGAAATACGTCCGTCAATTACGGACGTAATTAGTGTGTGTGCACATACCCTAACACTTACCTCAGCTGAGGGAACCGCCCCACACGAACTGACCTTGCAGCAGGCCTCAGAGACACTGTTGGCGGCGATCCTGGAAACGAAGATGTCAGTCACAACTAAAATTGAGGAGGTTAAAAGGTGGATGTCTGTTTCCTGCGACAGGACTTACATAATCTAAGGGAGAAGGTCACTCCAGCTGAAACCAGGATCTCTGACATAGAGGATCGAACTGCAAATATACCTCATACGCTCCGTGGCCTTAACGGTAAGGTGGAGTTGTGGCGTCAAAAAGCTGATGATCTTGAAAATAGACTGAGGAGAAATTATTTGCGGATCATAAGCCTCCCTGAAAGGGCAGAGGGTCTCAGACCGGATGAATTTTTTGAAAAATGGCTTAAAAAGAGTTGTTCCCGGATACTATTTTCTCGCAGGCGTTTGCTGTTAAAAGGGTGCACCAGGATGTCCGAGTTGTCTCGTTTTGGAACATGGTCTAATTTCAAAATCAATTTCTCCAAGTCTGAGGCGTTAAATGTTTCTCTCCCAGGCCCGTTAGTATCGCTTCTCCAAAGTAATTTCCCCTTTTCATGGCCCTCCAGAGGTATTACATATTTGGGTGCCCGTATAAGTGGGGATCTTACACAATTGTTTACAAATAATTTTATCCCCCTACTGGCCAAGTTTCGCACTGATCTTAATTCCTGGCATAAGACTGAGTTTTCCTGGTTTGGTCGTATCAATATTATTAAGATGTCTCTCCTCCCCCGCTTACTTTATTTCCTGCAGACGATCCCCATCTCTATCCCATCCTCCTATTGGTTGCGGCTTCAGCGATGCTTCGGCTCCTTCATTTGGCCAACTGGTCGTCCACGTTTGAGCCGGGCTCTGCTGACTCGTTCCAGGGGTACGGGTGGGGTTGGTCTGCCGGATTGTCGGCTCTACTATCTGGCGGCAACTCACGCACGGGTTTTAGATTTTTTTCATAACCGTGAATCAAAATTATGGGTCCGTTTGGCTCAACAACTATGTCCCAGTACCCCATCATCCCTGCCGTGGATCCTGCCCGGGAATAGACCGACTCAAGCCTCCTTTGTGGTTTACCATACCCTCATGGCGTTGAGGTCCTTAGGGCCTGGAAGTACGCTTATAGACCCTCTGGGTCCTTTAACTCCTATCACAGATAATCCAGACTTTCCTGCTGGTAAAGCTGGTCGCTCCTTCCTAGGCAGGTCGTCCACCGGCCCCATGTATTTTGCTCAGGTCCTCTCCGCTTCCTCTCTTCTCCCTCTAACCTCCATCTACCCCGATGCCGTGCCCCTAACTCGCCATATATATGAATATGCCCAGTTAAAACATTTTTATGGAACAGTTAACCGACGCGCACATCTTCACAGGGTGTTGACGGACTTTGAGCGCCTATGTGTCTCCTCCCAGCCCCCTACCCATACCATATCCACAATATATAAATTACTCCTTTCACAGCGTTCCCAACAACTCCCCTCCTTCTGTGGGGCCTGGGAGAGAGAATTACATACTACATTTACTGACGCACAATGGAAGAGGTGTTTCTCCCTCTCACAAAAAGCCTCTATAGCCATTAGGGCCCAGGAAACTAGCTACAAAATTGTCTCTAGATGGTATAGGGTCCCGGCTGCGCTTCATAAATGGTATCCGTCTGTGCCTGACAAATGTTGGCGCTGTGGTGCTGCGGGAGGCTCCATGTCACATGTCTGGTGGAGTTGTCCCTTGTTGAGGAGTTTTTGGGATGCGGTACTTAAATTAATAGTGGAGGTTACTGGAGTCTTTGTCCCCAACTCTCCGGAAGCAGCTCTTTTATTCATGTTCCCGATGCCAATACACGTTTATAAAAGCTCCCTAACTAGACATCTCCTTCAGGCGGCAAAATCAGTGATCCCGCGCAGGTGGAAAACGGCCATACCCCCAACATTAGATGAGTGGTTTCGGGAAGTTGCCTTGATACAGCGAATGGAACACTTGGTGGCTCACTCCCTGGCAGCTGTGGTAAAATACACGTCTACATGGTCTCCCTGGATAGTGTTTCTTTCTTCTCCTTCCTACCTCACGGCTGTCACCTGAGTCGGCCTATGCCCCTGTGAAATGTACTATGGCTTTTGCTCGTTGCTGATTTTCATTCATAATACGCCGGAACTGGAGTCCAGGATCCCCTTGTCCTCTCCCCTCCCTCCCTCCTATCCCTCCCTCTCTTGGGGCCTTTCTCTATACTTTCTCTTCCCCTGTCTAGGGTAATGTGCCTCTTCTTCTCTGTTTGAATTAAGTGGTCTAGCTGTACCTCCTGTTGTTATGCCTCTAGGATTACTCATACTACTGTTGTACACCGACCATTCTTTTGCATGTTGAGATGTGATGCACATTATTGATTTTCCCTTTGGTGTTTTGTTTGTTTTTGCTTTGGTCCACTGACCTTGTTTGTTTTTTATTTAAGGTGTGGAGGTCTCCCCTCCACTATGTTTTGTAACTTTTGTGTTCTGAAACTTTTGAGTTCCTGCCAAGCCTCCACCTCCCCCTCCGTTGAAACCCTCGGCCATTACTGGCAAGACTACTGAAGTGTAAAGATCGGGACTCGGTCCTACAAGCTGCATGACGAAAGGGGGAGATTACGTTTGAAAGCACCACGGTATGCATTTTCCCCGACTTCTCCCCAGAGCTGCAACGCCAAAGGGCTTCATATGACCAAATTAAGAGGCGACTGCAGGAAAGACAGCATATCCTGCTTGATTGACAGTAGCCGATGGGGACCGATCGTTATTTTTCTCTACTCCAGAGTCGGCTTAACAGAAACAAGAAGTCGCTGAGATTGCAGATATTGGCAAGATTTGGTGACTATGATTCTTGAAATTACATTTGCAGATATTCACCTGGTGTCCTCCCAGTGTGGAATGACTGGATCCCTCGCTGCGGCACATTGCTTTAATATATTGTTTTATAATATCTCTGATTGCTTAGATAACATTCACTAGATTAGTGGGGTCAGGGAGGAGCAAGCTTGAGGGCCTAGACTATTTCTAGTTTACTGCTATAAGGATCTATATGATTTCATGCGAACATGTTTTTTTTCTACTGCTCCTACCTTATAACTCCACCTTGAGTAGGTTACACTTTATTTTATATGGCACAGTATAGCACATAACAGGGGGAAGCTACTGGCCAGCGTATGTTACATCTGTGATTCCAATGTGTGTAACCCCTTAACGGTGGAAACTACTCCCTATTCAGTCTACTTTACATGCCACGAGCTTCTATTGAGCTCCTGTTGAGCTCGCATATTCACGAATGTTTAAGGCTTCTGTTCTCTATCCTGCACTTCGGAAACGTTTATTATATGATTTGATATGGGATCTCTGTGTATGATACATGTTTTTCTCCCTGCGACATACTCTTTTGGGTCTTGTGTGCTGACACTTGCACATTGTTTTGATATACACTATGGCATCACTTAAGATAATGACATGGAATGTGAGGGGGATGGGAACGCCAAGGAAAAGAAACATGATTTTCTCTGAGCTTAGGAGACATATACCACATATTGTATGCCTCCAAGAGGTTTTGACTGCTTTTGATTGCTGACACAGTACACTTTTTGAGCAAACCTGGGATTCAATGGGGAAGACATTCCTTTCGATCTTCCTTCTCTAGGGGGGTGTCCTTGTTGGTCCATAAAAGTCTTCGGTGGGAGACATTACATACTAAGATAGATGGGGAGGGACAATACATTTTTGTTCATGCCAATGTGAATTCCACTCCTTTTTTTAGTTTTGGGTGAGTACAATCTACTGCATCGTTCTATTGCTCTGCTTTGGGAAGTCATTTCCTTTGTACCCACTTACCAGGAGGCCAGAGTTATCCTTCTGGGTGATCTTAATCTCACTTTGGATTAGTCTATGGACCGTTTCACAATGTTATATGGGCCTAGCGCGTCTTCCTGTACTACTCTGTTGGCTTCATTAGTGGAAGAGATGGGATGGATAGATCTATGGATGGTAAGCCAACAGGGCGTCAGGGAGTCTTCACCTCCATGTTGAGTATTGCTCACCTCCCTAGGGGTGTATCAGATCATAGCCCGTTACTTCTTCACTTGAAACAGCACACTGCTGGTCTGAGGGGCTCTCTTAAGATACATCCATTCTGGCTACAGCTAGTTAAAGTTAATGATAGAATTCCGGACCAACTTGATGTTTTTGTAGAGGCACATAGTCAAGAGCGGAATGGGTTATTGGTATGGGATACCTTAAAATCCTATCTGAGAAGTTGTCTGCGGTCCTCTATATCATATGTCAAGCATTCCTCAGCCCGACAGGAAGCAGAACTAGCTAGCAGGTGTAGGGACCTGGAGGATGTGTTTGTTGGTGATCCCTCCTCACACAACATGGACGCCCGGCTTTCGGTAGGGAGAGAATATTTTCTCCTTATACAGGAAAAGGCAGATCGTACACTTTTCTTTACTAAACAATCTTTTTTTGAATTGGGCAACCAATCCTGTAAATTATTGGCTCAGGTAGTAAAGATGAACACTATGTCTTCCCAAGTCCTGCGTATTCGCAACTCCCAAAATAATATATTTACTTACCCCCAAGATATTTTGGGCCAATTTGCCGGTTTTTATAGGGACTTATATACCTCAAGGGCCCAATATTCTATAGTGGAATTAGACGCATATTTTGAGGAGATTCCATTTTCAAAGTTATCGTCTGACAGTAGTGCGATTCTTGATGCTCCTTTCACGGTTGAAGAAATCTCTGAGTGTATCTTATCTATGACCAAAGGGGCCCTGACGGGCTGCCATAGAGCCCATGGCTATCGCAAGGACGCAGCTTTTCAGGGTATTCATATAGGATTGTGTGAGGATCGCATAGGGCTGTATGCTGATGATATGCTGCTCTTTTTAGCTAACCCGAATGTCTCCCTGCCCAGGGCAATGATGTTGATGAATGCGTTTAGTAGATTCTCAGGTCTACATATAAATTGGAGCAAATCATATCTCACGAGTCTTCATTCTAATAGCTGCGGTTGGGATTCACATTTTCAGTCTCTGCGGGTAGTTCGCAGTTTTAAATATCTGGGTATTTGGATCTCTAGAGATAGTACACAATCCTATGACATTGATGTTTATCCCTTACTATCGTATCCGAAGGATAAATTTGCTGTTTGGAAGTTGCTCCCCCTGTCGGTAGCTGGTAGGATCAACCTACTTAAAATTATAGTGCTTCCTAAGATGTTATATATATTGGAACATGCTGACATACTGGTTCCTAAATGTTTTTTAATTTGGTGAACTCTTCGTTCTCTCCCTTTATCTGGGGCTCAGGAAGACAAACTCAAGCTCAGTATTCTGCAGAGACCAAAAGATTTAGCCGGGGCAGCTATTCCAGACGTGTTTATTATTTAGCCGGTCAACTATGGTTTATTCAGACGTGGATTCAGATGCTTCCTTGTCCAATGCAGAGCACCATATAGCTCATTTCCTTCGCATCCCCTGTTTATGGCCTATTTTAGAACCTCATGACTTTCGCCCTAGACATTCCCTTCCCATAATTAGACTAGCCACATGCCAAAAAACTGTTAAATCACTAAGACATTTTTGCTAAAATGCCTATTTGGTCTAATCATGGTCTGTCCCACTTCCTGCGCTTCAATGATCCCACCTTTTGGGAAGCCCTGGAGGTGACACGACTGCAGCACCTGATAGATGGTGAAGGCCACACTTTATCAGCAAGGGAAATTCAGGATATGTACCAAGTTCCCAAAAGGGATACATTCAGATGTGTACAATTACGACATGTTGTGCACTCTCAATTTAGGGAGGCTCAGGGTCCTATCTCCTCTTTGCCGCTTATAGGGGCACTTAGAACTCAGGGCCCGAGGGGGCTGAGCTCGGTATTTTCCTACATGAGACCATATTCCTAGCCAGAAAAGCTATTGCCACCCGCTGGATGGGAGACATTTCCCCTACAGTTTCTCAATGCCAGAAGTTGGTGAATTCAGTACGGTCATACGAAAATTTAGTGTACAAACATCGTGGTTGCCAACATAAGTTCATGAGTGTCTGGGTTGGTTGGTGTTTGCCTCCTCATATCTCTTTTAGCGTGGGCGACCTTCGGGCTTCCCTACCACAAGATATAATATCGAACGGCTGATATAGATTAAACCCTGTATTATTGTACTGTATTCCGCTTTTCCTGTATCCTGTTAGACGCATCGTGATGTATTGTATGTACTACCCGCCTGCGTGCGGTGATTAGATCTGAACAGTATTGCGCTTTTCTCTTTTTATGCACCTCATAAATTTTACGATCCGTATCTACGGCTGATGTCTAATGCTAGATTTGCGCAGTGTGATCAATGTTGTTCTCATGTTACGGTTTCCGAAGTACGCTTTTCTTGTATCTCACGCAGTACGTTATGTTTATCCTGTCTATGTTTTTTTTTTTTTTTACTTGGTTTATTGTAAAAAAAAAGTAACAGATGTCTTATGTAACGTGGTGTAAATAGTGCTCAGAAAAGAGCAGCCAGAGAAAAATCATATTCCATGTGGTTGACTATAGAGTGCGGGCTATAAAAGGGCTGTGGCTTGTTGGAGGTTATTGGGTAAGTGATAACTCCATGGCTTCATTGTATCTAGCTGCTTATTGCTTCAGCCAGTCCCAGGGTGTTTCTGACTTTAAGATTAATATTCATTTTTTCTTCAGATGACTGTGATGGGGATTCTTTGCAGTACATTGTATGAGAAGGTAATGACCGCAAGTTTCACTAAAAGACGCCAATAATGTTTATGTATTTTTTATACTTTTAGATAGGGGGAAGGTATGTACCAGGTATGCTGGTATCCAGTCATTGTGAAAGTGCTACACATACAAATTCTACAAACGGAGCCAGAAACGTATTTACTTGTGAAACCAAAACAACCAGTGTGTATTATGTAACGCGCCCAACCATACTCAGCATTTGTGAGGATGGTCACGGTGTAAAATGTAAAGCGGTGTTTGTTTATAGTCTACTTTGTGGTTTGCAGAATTTACAAAACATTATTATTTACACTACAGTCTGGAATATCAATACTTTTGCTACCAATGGACTCTTCTAAGGTAACCGTCATACTGTTACGGTCACAGATGGTCCTTTGTCCCTCTATTATCATCTAATGGAGGTGATTACCCTTCTTTATTAGTAACCACTGACATTGGGGATAATAAAACTACATAGGGGTCAGTTTAACTATATAGAATACCTTCCTCAAATTGTTATTAAAATATCCACATTTAATTGGTCATGTAAAATATTTTAGAAAAGTTCATGTTTTAGAAGCTCAATAAATACATGTCCCTGTATGTAACCATCACAACCACAATTAATTAAACCAATTCATTATTTACATTGCTTGATGCTTTTAACCCCTTGGTGTGGAGACCATTATTTTTTTATTTTTCTGTCGTCATAGCCGTATCAGGCCACTTTTTTTTGTTGTATTTTTCAATAGCACCATTTTGGGGTACATATAACTTATTAACTTTTGTTAACCCTTTTTGAGTTCTCTGTGTGGCACACGGTATAAGTGTTATCTTTATTCTAAAGGCCAGTACAATTACGGCGATACCAAATATGTACAGAGGTTTATTTTTGCTTAACAATTTTTGCACACAAAAAACCCTTGTTTTTGCATTCCAAGAGCCGTAACTGTTGTCGTTTTACATCGATATAGCCATATGTAGGCTTGTTTTTTGTTGGTACTATTTTGGGGTACATAGAACTTATTGATTAACTTTTAAATATTTATTTTATTTGGAGGGGGTGATGGAAAAGAAAAAGCAAATTCCGCCATTATTTTTTTGGTACTGCATTCCCAGTGCAGTTTAAATAACACGCTACCTTTATTGTTCAGGTCGTTAAGATCCATCTTTATGTGGAAAGTGACAAAAAAAAAATATATAAAAACACCACCAGAAATTAATCTGGTTTAAATAATATGTAATTTTCTGTTGGTACATTCCAATTTAACAGAAAAAAGTAAAATAAGGACCAAATACTTATTTCCAAATATATGTAGTGCCCACTGGGTATCTGCTGCACTTATGCATATCATAATGCAATGTTTAGCACTTCATAGAGTGAATGGGGGTTAAGGAAATAAAGAACAGTCATGTTCAGAATATAATATTTGCACAATGGAAAGTGTCTGTTAAATTCAAAGCACCAAATGACTTTTCACATTTACTGCTGCTACAGATGTAGCCATCTTTATCTTGACTTTTAACGCATCAAATAAACAGTGGCTAGATCCCTTATCTTGAGTTTTTCAATGACTTTTCAATGGCTTTTGTTTTGTGCTATCACGCCACAGCAGGTTATCAGAATCAAGTTAAAGATGGCTACATCTGTACATGGTTAAGCATGTATAATGTCCTTAGAATGTGCGGTTACTTCATCATTATCTACACCATGAACCAAGTCTGCTGTATTATCAATGGGAAAAATAGAGGCAATGAGTTTGCTGCCATCTATACTATATGCACTTTATAATTTATATGCACTTTATAATTTATATGCAACCAGGGTGGATTCACATTGTAATTTACATTTCAGCCACAGTTCTTCAGCCAATACTTTGTGAAATGACTTTTTTTTTTATAAGATGCCACACTGGACTTGAATTATTTGAGCTAGACACATTAATACTGGTTTATGACCGGCATCAATTTAAGTAAAAATATACAAGACTTGTATCAGATACTAATAGTGTGGCGATGAGAGATTGCTCCCTTTCTAAATTTCGACTCTTTCTCAATAGCAATTGGCAGTCAGTAACTTTAGGAAATGGTAGCAACAGGAATTATTTGTTGACAATGGCACTCAGCAAAGAGAATTTGTAACTGAGCATTTATAACGAGTACCACTCAATATTTTAGGGCCTGGTACTCAGTAACATCATTTAAGTAATAAAACTTGGGAAAGGGCCTCCTTCCTTCTCACCCACTCCTGTTGCTGGCGTTGTCCATACTCCCTATTAAACAGTAATAGTAAAATCAGCAACCCCCTGATAGTGACCCTCAGTGACTATTTACGTTCTCACAGCAACTCATAAATGGGCAGGTGCCTTCTGGAAAGAAAAAAAAACTACAAATCCATAACAATTACATAAGACAGCACCAACAATTACCCAACCTGGTAAAGGGCATTCATGTGCAGTTTTATAGTGTTTGCCGCACTGGATGTTACCAGGATGTCTGCAGTTAACCACTTTACCATGACAGTTGTACAATATTATATATATATATGGAATTTACCTGCAAGACAAGCCTTTCAAATGCAAGGAAGGTGTCCCACTTGGTGCTTTCGGGATGTTTTAACGCCTGGACTGCAGCCAATGCCAGCTGCAATAGGCCACAGTGGTCTTCTAGAGCTTGATTGTTTTGTTTGAAGAGCAGGGCGTGGGATTTAAGTTGCTCGGGGGTAACTCTACCTGTAAATAACAAATAGAGACAACATTAATAACATATTGCATGTAGATATACAATTCCTAAGTAAGAAAATAACAAAAGTAAATAAACAAAATAGATGACATCTCGTTTTGTGTCTACAGCGCCAATGCAGACCTATGCGTCTTCATGGTTACAAATAAAACCTGCGTAGTCTGATCCTGCAGACATATATCACTCCCTGCATTGTCTATTTCTTGCTAACTTACCAAATGTAGGTTAGCAAGAAGGAACTGAAAGTACCTAACAATTTAGAATTTTTTTTACGTAGGGACTTAAAAAGGAAAAAAAATTGCAATAAGCAATACAGAAAATCCTGACGGGGTTGGGAAGAGTTATCAACAAAATATTTTAATTCAATATTCGATTCTGTTCACAGCAGCGGCATGACTTCCGTTATAACAGAGCCATTACAGACATGCCGGATCACTTTTCAAACTGATACTAAGGAACTCTGACTAAGGACCCTATTTGGGCCCGATGAAATTCTGCTATTTTTTTTACGGAATAGCACTGCAGACTACACTATTCTTGCTGTCAAAAATACCAGAAAGTTCAAAAGAAACCCAGACGGAACTCTTTAACCCAAATGTGACAAGACCCAAAGCGTGCTAGATTATCTATAACGGATAATCAAAGAAAAAATTTCAGAATGTACTTGAGTAGGTCTAGAAATACAACTAGAAATCAAAAGGCAACATACAAAATACATTACTATCACTAAAACGTCGACTAGATTTAAAATGATCTTAGTGTGCTGGACTATCAGACTTTTTGTATACTGAATGGCAGCTTAACAGAATTTACGCTGGTTTAGGTTTGTGGCTTGAAACAATATCCACTGTTGCAAAATAGGCATTTGTAATTAATCATGGAAAAATATTACATTTATGTACCGCAAATGACTGTGTCATTTAATTTTTCTCTTTTTGTAAGCATTTTAGTTAGTTTAAAGAAAATAAAAGTTCTAGATAAAAGCAAAACAGATTGAGGTCTATCTAACGGCTTTCTTCAAAAGTGCTCAACATCAATCTGTCGGATCGTAGCGTACAAAAGAAGAAAAAGTGCTGCATTTCTTTAAACTAAACATGAATCAACACCTGAAATAACATGTTAAATGCAATATCAGTGTGACCAAGTCTGAGGCTACAGCCAGACAAAACACAGAAACCTCAGCAAAAAGTGGAACTTGTAGTAGGAGGGTTAATAAAGCAAAGGGCACGGATTGAATCACAGTGCAGCAAAGTTTATACAAGAAGGGCTTCACATTTTATCTAACCCTCCGAAAACGACCCTGGGAATAGACAGTGCGGTTCTTCCAGTGATGGTTACAAGCAATCATTTGTAGCGCTGCATAATAGCTGTCGTCTTAGAATTATGACAAAAAAACCACCATGTATAAACAAGCCCTTAAACAATTAGTAAAAAAATAAAAAGGTAACTGATACAACATAAGCAAGCAGCCTTTACCAGCCCGGAAAAAAAGCGGAATGAAATCCTTAGGCAGTTCAACATATGGTTTTCATTTCCATTATGAAATATAAACAAACGTGACATTTGTAATATATAGCCTTTATGTCTTAGAGTGACTCTAGGGGGCGCTGCTTACAAAGACACAACCAAAACCAGATATTAGTGCAAATTCTCAGCAATCTTGTTTTTATTTTTACTTAAAAAAGTCCAGTTTCAGAAAACTGCAGACAAAGAGTAAGTCTCAATATATTCTGTTTTAGTTTTTTCCTTGGTTTCTGTAATACAGGCCACTAAGCCTCCGTCCACTTAGTATATAGAATATAGACCTGAATAGGAACCATATACCAAGTGAATGCAGATCTGTAATGGCAGGAAGGAGGTGAAGGGAAAGTGAGCCCTAATCTACCCACCGCCCTGTCCCTGCCTACTTGCAACGACCCGCCCTAGGCGACGGGGTACAACTGGGCGGCGGTCCCTACGCTGTCTAAATGCACGGGAGAACAAACAGGGAACACGCAAGGGAAGGGGCAGTAGCCCACGGAACGCCGCGAGGAAACGGAGCGGTGAATGAGTAGTCAGGACCAGGATGAAGTGGAGTATACAAACGTGAGCACGGAGAAGGAAGCAAGCCAGGGGCAAAGCGAAGCAGGTTAAGCGGAACTGCAGCAAGGCAGAAGCACGGCAGAAGCAGGCTGGAGCAAGCAGCAGTGGGGCCAGGAATCCAGAAGAATTACAAGCACTGAGGAAGAGAACACGGCAGGTAATAAAGGACAGGGGGCGGAGCTAACTCCGACTGACCAGGCCGCGATAGGCTCTCCCACTCCTGAGCCTGCCACCCTGATTGGTGGGAGACGGTGTCAGTCTAACAGGTCTGGCCTCAGGTGTGGATTGATTAATCCCAGGAGTATACCTAGACGTAGTACCTGGCAGATCCCTAACAGTACTCCCCCTTTTATGAGGGGCCACCGGACCCTTACTAAGAGGACCCGGTTTAGTAGGGAAGAGAAGGTGGAACCTCCTGATCAATACCCCAGCGTGAACATCACGGGCAGGTACCCAAGTCCTCTCCTCCGGCCCGTATCCTCTCCAATGGACCAGGTACTGGAGGGAGCCCTGGACCATAATCTTGGCCACCTCGAATTCCACCCCCTCAGGGGTGAGAACGGGAACAGGAGGTTTCCTCGAGGGGGACCAGGACGGGGAGCAGCGTTTAAGGAGGGAGGCGTGGAAGACGTCATGTATGCGAAAGGATGGGGGCAGCTCCAGACGGAAGGATACAGGGTTGAGGACTTCAATGATCTTATAAGGTCCAATAAATCGGGGAGCAAACTTCCTGGACGGGACCTTAAGGCGCAAGTTCCTGGACGACAACCAGACCAAATCCCCGACGACAAACCGGGGGTTAGCAGAACGTCTACTATCAGCCTGAATCTTTTGTGCGCTCTGGGACGCCTCTAGGTTCTTCTGAACCTGGGCCCAGACAGTGCACAGTTCCCGATGAACATCCTCTACCTCAGGATTATTGGAACAACCAGGGGAAACGGAGGAGAACCTTGGGTTAAACCCGAAATTACAGAAAAACGGGGAGACCCCTGACGAGTTACTGACCCGGTTATTCAGGGAAAATTCAGCAAGGGGAAGGAATGAGACCCAATCGAATTGACAGTCAGAGATGAAACACCTTAAATATTGTTCCAGGGATTGGTTAGTCCTTTCCGTTTGGCCATTAGTTTCGGGATGGAAGGCGGAGGAGAAGGACAGATCAATCTCCAACTTTTTACAAAAAGCTCTCCAAAATAAGGAAACAAATTGTACCCCTCTGTCAGAAACGATATTGACTGGGGCCCCATGGAGACGCAGGATGTGTTTCACAAACAAAGAAGCTAACGTCTTGGCGTTAGGTAGCTTCTTAAGGGGCACAAAGTGGCACATCTTGCTGAAGCGGTCTACTACCACCCACACCACCGACTTGCCCTGAGATGGGGGCAAATCGGTGATAAAATCCATGGAGATATGGGTCCAAGGTCTCTGGGGAATGGGCAAGGAACGTAGTAGGCCCGCAGGTCGGGACCTAGGGGTTTTGGACCTAGCGCAAACCTCACAAGCGGCGACGTAAGCCCTAACGTCTTTAGGCAACCCAGGCCACCAATAGTTTCTGGTAATGAGGTGTTTGGTGCCCAAGATGCCAGGATGACCAGATAGAGCGGAGTCATGGTTTTCCCTGAGTACCCTTAGCCGGTATTGCAGGGGAACAAACAGTTTGTCCCCAGGGACGTTCCCGGGAGCTGAACCCTGATCAGCCGCGATATCAGAAGCTAAATCAGAATCCGTGGCAGAAACGATTATACCAGGGGGTAAAATACAAGCAGGATCCTTCTCGAAAGGAGGATTGGCCATGAAACTACGTGACAGAGCATCAGCCTTAATATTCTTGGACCCAGCCCTATAGGTAACCAAGAAATTAAATCTGGTAAAGAATAGTGCCCACCGAGCTTGTCTAGGATTAAGCCTCCGGGCCGATTCTAGGAAAACCAGATTCTTGTGATCCGTAAGGACCGTTACCTGGTGTCTGGCCCCCTCCAGGAAGTGCCGCCACTCTTCAAAAGCCCATTTAATGGCTAGAAGTTCGCGGTTGCCAATATCATAGTTACTCTCCGTGGGCGAAAACTTCCTAGAGAAGTAAGCACAGGGGCGGAGATGGGTGAGGGAGCTGGTACCCTGGGACAAGACGGCCCCCACTCCCACCTTGGATGCGTCAACCTCCACAATAAATGGCTCCTCTTGGTTGGGCTGAATCAGCACGGGGGCCGAGATAAAGCACTTCTTGAGGGTCTCAAAGGCCTGGACGGCCTCAGGGGGCCAATGGAGGACATCAGCACCCTTGTGAGTAAGGTCCATAGGGCTTCACCTATGTTGCCTTCCTATAGTCCTTTTATGACCTTCAAATGTCAGATAGATTACTCAGTAATCACCATCATTCGCTAGCTAGCGAATTAGAATATCCACAATCTTATCTATAAAAATGACAGGATATCTCTCTATATACCTTTCTAATTTACATGCCCTTCTGTACCACTATTTATCTTCCTTTTCTTTTCTTCTTCCCAAGTGAACCAACTTTTTGGACTTATACAAGTATCTGGACACTAATTTCACACATTTATCTGGAGTGTAGACAATACATACACATACATTGGAATACATACCTGATTCCTATTTGATCTCCCGTCGTTGTATCTTCCAGGCACCCAGATATGTGCACTTATCCATATATCCGTAGGATTTGGCTAAGTTAAGTTAAACAATGAGACTCATCTACGCTACTATATATCTAGATCTTTACTAAAAAACTCATCTAAGTCCCTCTATGTCTCTAGTGCGCAAGTGCGCTCCACGTACCCCCTTTGTAAGCCATACGAGCTAAGACATACGCCTAAATGTCTCTTATAAATGTCAAAATTGACTAAGTCCGATCGGTCATTAAATGCCCATGCGCCGCCAAGAGACCTAAATGAGTAGCTTATAAATGTCAAAATTGACTAAGTCCGATTGGTCATTAAATGCGCATGCGCCGCCAAGAGAACTAAATGAGTAGCTAATTCTACTATGTCCAACCGGGATACTGATGCCCATGCGCGTTCGGTACACCCTAATTGGTTGTACTTCCCCTCACATATTGGTCCACATTCATATCAAGCGATATGGAGGATTTTCTTGCGTATTCTTTTGCCCAGACATGCGCATTGGCCACTATCATCACATACGTATAAATCATTCAAGCCTGGCCAGGTGCAATATGCGCATGCGCCACGAGCAAAATTCTGCAAAACTCGAAAAAGACACTGAGTCCGATCCTGGACTCAATGCTCATGCGCATTCGGCGCATTCTTATTGGCTACACTGATACGGCCCTCACATTGGCTAATTCCTATGTCAATCTGGGGATGTGGAGGCTCGTCCTCGTAATCGAGACTCCATTGGTTCCTACACAGGTGAACACTGTGGATTACGAAATGGAAGTCTTTAAAGGAAGTAACAATACGTACACGCGCTTACTAGCCCCGTTTTGATCCCCTGAGGACGCTGTGTTGACAGCGAAACATGTCGGGGGGGCTAAATTTATTGTTTTAAACAGCCCTACTTGTCTAGCAAATCCAGCACGCGAATCTAATTTTGAATTTAACCTTGCATCTGTCCCAGCACGGCAGTCTGCAGCTGTCTAGCTGTCATATCTGTCACTGGACAAATTCTAGCACTCTGTGCTCTGTCTGGCAATACATGCAGACGGAGTGCAATCTGAGCGTGTGTGGCAGCAACATCGGCTATAACTTTTAACTGTTTGTATTTATTGTTTATGTCCACCTGGACATTCTTAGTGGCAAAATTAATAAAAGTTACTTTTTAAATAATACCAGTCAGCAGTTGGGAAATTGGCTTTCAGTGTGCCCTGGTACATTTAGTTATTTTTGTATTTATTACGTGCCTGCCAACTGCTGGGGTCTTCCCAGTATTTAAGGTCCGTAAGAGGCTTAGCGACGACCGAGAAGTTGGCAATAAATCTCCTGTAATAGTTGGCGAACCCTAAAAAACACTGTAACGCCTTAAGGGAGGCAGGTTGGACCCATTCCGCCACAGCCTGAACCTTGGCAGGGTCCATGCGGAATTCATGAGGAGTGAGGATTTGCCCTAAAAATGGTATCTCCTGTACCCCAAAGACACATTTTTCAGTCTTAGCAAACAGATTATTCTCCCGAAGGACCTGGAGCACCTTCCTGACATGCTCCACGTGGGAGGACCAGTCCTTGGAAAACACCAGTATGTCATCAAGGTACACAACAAGAAAATTACCCAGGTAATCTCTCAGGATTTCATTAATAAAATTCTGGAAGACAGCAGGGGCATTACACAACCCAAAGGGCATGACCAGGTATTCGAAATGACCCTCGGGTGTGTTGAACGCAGTTTTCCACTCATCCCCCTCTTTGATGCGGATAAGGTTATATGCCCCCCGTAGATCGAACTTAGAAAACCATTGGGCTCCCTGAACCTGATTAAAAAGATCCGGAATCAAAGGAAGTGGGTACTGGTTCCTTACGGTGACCTTATTCAGGTTACGAAAATCAATGCACGGCCTAAGACCACCATCCTTCTTCCCCACGAAGAAGAAGCCAGCACCTACAGGAGAAGTCGAGGGGCGAATGAAACCCTTGGCCAGGCATTCTTGGATATACACCCTCATAGCTTCACGTTCAGGACATGAAAGATTAAATATCCTACCCTTAGGAAGCTTGGCACCAGGCACCAAATCGATGGCGCAATCGTAATCTCTATGGGGGGGCAACACCTCGGAGGCCTCCTTAGAAAACACATCGGCGAAGTCCTGAACAAACTCAGGAAGCGTGTTTACCTCCTCCCGGGGAGAAATAGAGTTAACAGAAAGACATGACATAAGACATTCACTACCCCATTTGGTGAGATCCCCAGTATTCCAATCAAACGTGGGATTATGCAACTGCAACCAGGGAAGACCTAATACCAGATCAGACGATAATCCCTGCATCACCAGTACAGAGCACTGCTCCAAATGCATGGAGCCAACCAGGAGTTCAAAAACAGGAGTATGCTGAGTAAAATAACCATTAGCAAGGGGAGTTGAGTCGATACCTACTACAGGGATAGGATAAGGTAAATCAATAAAAGGCATCTTTAGAGACATAGCAAATTCCACAGACATAATATTAGCAGATGAGCCAGAATCCACGAAAGCACTGCCCGTGGCAGACCGGCCAGCAAACGAGACCTGAAAGGGAAGCAAAATTTTATTGCGTTTCACATTAACGGGAAATACCTGTGCGCCCAAGTGACCTCCCCGATGATCACTTAGGCGCGGAAGTTTTCCGGCTTTTTATTCTTGCGCCTGGGACAGGTGTTCAGTAGATGCTTGTCGTCCCCACAGTAGAAGCAGAGACCATTCATTCTGCGAAACTCCCTACGTTGTCGAGGGGACATGGAGGCCCCGAGTTGCATAGGTACCTCCGAGTCCTCCGTGGAGGGGCGAGGAGACGGGACCTCGGGGGGGATCGCAGAAAGGTCAGAGGGGAGCACATTGAAACGTTCAAGCGGACGTTCCCTGAGACATCGGTCAAGTCGTACTGCTAGGGCCATAACCTGGTCAAGGGAGTCAGAAGAGGGGTAGCTAACCAGCAGATCCTTCAGGGCGTCAGATAATCCTAACCTAAACTGGCACCTTAGGGCCGGATTGTTCCACCGAGAAGCTACGCACCACTTTCTAAAATCAGAACAGTATTCCTCAACCGGTCTCCTACCCTGACGTAAGGTCACCAGCTGACTCTCGGCTAAAGCAGTCCTGTCAGTCTCGTCGTAAATGAGTCCGAGGGCAGAGAAAAAACGATCAACAGAGGAAAGTTCAGGGGCGTCAGGAGCCAAGGAGAAGGCCCACTCTTGGGGCCCTTCCTGGAGTCGGGATATGATGATACCCACCCGCTGGTTCTCGGAATCTGAGGAGTGGGGTTTTAGGCGGAAATACAGTCTGCAACTCTCCCGGAAGGAGAAAAACGTCTTACGGTCCCCTGAGAACCGGTCAGGTAACTTGAGGTCGGGTTCTAGAGGTGAGGTGAGGGGTACTACTAAGGCAGCGTCACCCTGGTTGACCCTCTGGGCCAGGGCCTGGACCTGTAGGGAGAGGCCCTGCATCTGCTGGGTCAGGGTCTCAAGGGGGTCCATGATAGCGTCAGCGTAGGAGAAATGGTAGACTAGGTATGGGCTTGTAATTATGTAATGGCAGGAAGGAGGTGAAGGGAAAGTGAGCCCTAATCTACCCACTGTTTTTTACTAATTATTCTGCCCCCTCTGTATCTGTTGGCGCTCTCCACTAGTTCTTACTTCCCCTTTAATTTTGTCCCGCCCATCTGCTTTATCTGAGGTGCGGTCACAGAATCACGTGACCGCACCTCAGATAACTAATGTAATCCCCACCATTCCAAAATATATGTACCCCACCATAACTGTAGATACTATCAGGGCAGGCAGTTTTCGGGCACTGGTGAAAATGGTGACGCTATTGAAGTAGAAGCAAATAATGAACGGAGCGGACATTGAGGAGGCTGTGGACCAATAGGAAAGCCTTAAACCCAGGACTTCTGACTTATATACCCGGGTTTGAGGCATCCTATTGGTCCACAGTCTTCTCAATGCCCGCCTCTTTGAATTCTTTGCTTACGCCTCAATGCCTGCCCCATTTTCCTCATTAAAAATTCCTCAGTGCTTGTGCACTCCCCGGCATGAAAACAAATGTGTCCCTGGAAAACCCCTTTAAGTTTTTTCTATCTTCAACCACCACTAGGGGGAGCTAAGATGCTTACTACATACTATGCATCTATTGAACTCTATAATAAAACCATATGTAGTAAGCTCCTAAACTCTACCTAGTAATGGTTGCAGTTAGAATTCTATTATTTAACAGGATTTGCAATGCAAATTTTAGAAAAAACGGAGCTCCAACCCCTAAAAATACAAATGTAGAAATTACCTAAAAACGACATGGGATTAAAAGTTAAATATTTGCTTTAAGGCAATCTATTGTACAGTATAGTGTATGTTTTACTAATAAATTAACATAACTGGGCAAAAATTATACAATAGATGATCCATTTTTTTTCATTCCGTGCAAGAATAAATAGTATCAATTTTCAACCCATAGCCCGCGTAATGAAATACAAAACAATAAAGCAGCACTAAAAACTTGTTTCATTCAGCGCATAAGGAATAGTCCCTCCAACTCCAAAAGAAAAATATGGTGTGACATAAAAGAAAAGTTCTAAAGTTCTGCTGAGGTGCAATGTAAAATACCACAACTGAGCTGCCACTCTTATGTAACGTGAGAGCTGTGCCATTTCCCAAAATGCAACATGTTTTATTCCTGTGTGGCCATCATGCATTAGGGAGGAAAAAAAATTTATTTTAAGAAGGTTGATTACCCTCTGGTGAACCAGGAGCCAGTAACCATTCACTGCAGGCCCATGTCAGTTTGCCACACATCAAATGAAATTCTAGAAGCGGTTCCTAAGGAATACGGACAGGTCTCACTTGACAGTTTGAGGTGAGAATAATGAAAGACTTCATAGTTCCTAATGAGAAATGCATTTACATGAGTGATCTGGAGGATATGAGCAACGGATCCCTTTACTTCCATACACAAAGTTAACAGTCATCAGCTTACCTTGTGTAGGGAAAGAGAAGGGTCACTTTATACTTTACGTAAAACACACCTTGGTAATAATAATAATGATGATGCCGAGGTCATCTCATTAAAGTATTTACAATTGGAGAATTATTTTTTAGGACTGTCAATAGTGTCAAGTAAAAGGACAAGCATATACGGCATGCTACACAATCATCAAGCAAAGACAAGGTCAGAAGACGGACAGGGTCAAGGTTTACGAACAGCAATGTAGTCAAGCAAGCCAAGGCCAAGGGTCAGGACATAAAAAAAACAGCAGAAACGCAAGAATACTAGAACACTGGAGTAACGTAAGCCAATAGATTTGTGAATGCTAGAGAAATTGTGTATTCAATGTGTATCTTGGTGCATCATGACATATATGTAACAGGCGGAGGAGCAGCTCCGGCACTCTTGGACTAATGGCCAGGATCGTAGAAACCTTTCATCTTGACCATTTCAACAATAAAAGGGGTTTTCTAAGATCCCCAAAAAATAAAAACCAAGTAGGCAAATTCAAGACTATATTTCTATTAAAAAAAAATTGTTACTTACCGTGACTCGCATTACTGTAGAGCGCCATTTGTTCACACTACGTTGAGGGCATTTTTGTTTACTTTTGCTTCCTTGCACGCTTTAGCACCATGCATTAGGCTCCTCCCTGTTGTATCTCCTCACTCCCGCTTGTAACTGCCTGACATCCTGCGCCATATCGAGTACAGCAGGGACCATGCATGCGTGTTCCCCTGCTGTGTAAGTGCATGCCCCCTCACTAGTGACTTGCCATATAAGGGGCTAAGACTATTGGCTCTTAGCCCATGTGATCAGTACACAGCATCTCAGTGGAGACTGAAGGAAACGTGACATCAGAGGTCACGTGACACAGTGCGAGAGCAGAGGAACGGGTCACTTTTGAAATTGTAAGTTAATTAAAAAGTTTAAATGTATCTGCTTGTAAAAGAGATAGTAATGCCACACAAAATAGTTACGAGTTTACATTTTCCATATGTCTACTTTATATTTGCATTGTTTTTTGAACATTTTATTTTTCTAGGACGTTACAAGGCTTAGAACTTTAGCAGCAATTTCTCACATTTTCAAGAAATATGTGTTAGAAAGTCCCCATAAATCACCCCATTTTAAAAACTGCACCCCTAAAAGTATACAAAACAGCATTCTCAAAGTATCTCAACTCTTTAGGCATTTCACATGAATTAAAGCAAAGTAGAGGTGAAATTTTAGAATTTCCTCTTTTTTTTTTTTTTTGGTCGAAATTCATTTGTAATAAAAAAAAATCTGTAACACAGAAGGTTTTACCAGAAAAACACAACTTAATATTTATTGCCCATATTCTGCAGTTTTTAGAAATATCCCACATGTGGCTCTAGTGTGGTAATGGACAAACACAGGCCTCAGAATCAAAGGAGCACCTAGTGGATTTTGGGGCCTCCTTTTTTTTTAGAATATATTTTAGGCACCATGTCCGGTTTGAAGAGGTCTTGTGGTGCCAAAACAGTGGAAACTCCCCAAAAATACACCATTTGGCAGACTATAAACCTCAAGGAATTTATCTAGGGGTATAGGGAGCATTTTGACCCATTTTTTGCCAAATGAATTTGAATTAGTCTGTGAAACTGAAAGTCAACTTTAATTCTGAAAAAAACATATAATTTTTTAAAAGGAATAAAAGGAGAAAAAGCACCCCAACATTTGTAAAGAAATTTCTCCCGATTCCGTGTTTGCAACGCCCTGGAGGGACCAAAGCAGTGGAAATCCCCCAAAAGTGACACCATTTTGGAAACTACACCCCTCAATAAATTTTTCTAGTGGTATGGTTAGCATTTTGAACCCACAGGTTTTTTTGCGTGAAAATGAATATCAACATTTTTGTCCACTAAAACGTTGCATTTTTTAATTTTCACAAGGGATAAAAGACAAAAAGCTGCGCAACATTTGTATAGCAATTTCTCCCGAGTATGGCTATACCCCACATGTGGTAATAAATATTTTATTTATTATAAATTAACTAACCCTTTCAGGGCGGATTCTTTTTTTTGCTTTTTCATTTTAGTTTTTCACTCCCCGCCTTCAAAGAACAATAACTTTTTGTATTTTTTCGTCAATAGAGTGGTGTGAGGGCTTATTTTTTGTGAAAGGAGTTGTAGTTTCTCTTGACACCATGTAAAGTACCATTTAATGTACTGGGAAACTGAAAACAAAAATCTTTGCGAGCTGAAATTAGAAAAAATTGTGATTCCTCCATTGTTTTTTGGGCTTAGTTTTTACGGCTTTCACTGTGCGGTAAATGCGACAACTTAACTTTAATCTGCATCCCAATACGATTACGGTGATACCAAATGTATATAGTTTTTTTTTTTATATTTTACTACTTTTACAAAGAAAAACTATTTGTTAATGAAAACAAATTGTTTTGTATCCGGATATTCTGAGAGCCATAACTTTTTTTTTTTTTGGTCGAGCTGTACTGTAGTTTATATTTTTTATTACATTTTCTTTAGAGCCAAGTTGACAAAAACAGCGATTTTGAAGTTTTAAATTATTTATTTCTTACGGCGTTCACTGTGCATAATAAATTACATTTTATTTTATTCTGCGGGTTGATACGATTACGGTGATACCATATGTACACTACCGATCAAAAGTTTGGGGTCAACCAGACAATTTTGTGTTTTCCATGAAAACTCACACTTATATTTATCAAATGAGTTGCAAAATGACTAGAAAATATAGTCAAGACATTGACAAGGTTAGAAATAATGATTTTTATTTGAAATAATAATTTTCACCTTCAAACTTTGCTTTCGTCAAAGAATGCTTCATTTGCAGCAATTACAGCATTGCAGACCTTTGGCATTCTAGCTGTTAATTTGCTGAGGTAATCAGGAGAAATTTCACCCCATGCTTCCAGAAGCCCCTCCCACAAGTTGGATTGGGTTGATGGGCACTTCTTGCGTACCATACGGTCAAGCTGCTCCCACAACAGCTCTATGGGGTTGAGATCTGGTGACTGCGCTGGCCACTCCATTACAGATAGAATACCAGCTGCCTGCTTCTTCCCTAAATAGTTCTTGCATAATTTGGAGGTGTCCTTTGGGTCATTGACTTGTTGTAGGATGAAATTGGCTCCAATTAAGCGCTATCCACAGGGTATGGCATGGCGTTGCAAAATGGAGCGATAGCCTTCCTTATTCAAAATCCCTTTTACCTTCTACAAATCTCCCACTTTACCAGCACGAAAGCAACCCCAGACCATCACATTACCTCCACCATGCTTGACAGATGGCGTCAGGCACTCTTCCAGCATCTTTTCAGTTGTTCTGCGTCTCACAAATGTTCTTCTGTGTGATCCAAACACCTCAAACTTCGATTCGTCCGACCATAACACTTTTTTCCAATCTTCCTCTGTCCAATGTCTATGTGCTTTTGCCCATATTAATCTTTTCCTTTTATTAGCCAGTCTCAGATATGGCTTTTTCTTTGCCACTCTGCCCTGAAGGCCAGCATCCCGGAGTCGCCTCTTCACTGTAGACGTTGACACTGGCCTTTTGCGGGTACTATTTAAAGAGGCTCTGTCACCAGATTATCAAATCCCTATCTCCTATTGAATGTGGTCGGCGCTGCAATGTAGATAACAGCAACGTTTTGTTTTTTTTTAAACTGATCATATGCTCGTCTCTAGGGAGTTTGCTATGCTTACCTGCACATGGTGATGCTGCTGCAGATTCAACTGTACCCTCTGACGCCTGGAGCCGGTGTCTTCTCTCTTCCGACGCCATGGTTGAAGTACCTGTGGGTGACGTCACGCTGTGTGTCTGCAGTGAAAGAAGCTGGGTGGGAACGATGAGGTCACCCACAGGTCCTTCAACCTTGGCGTCGGAAGAAGGAAGACACATCGGCTCCAGGCGTCAGAGGGTACAGTTGAATCTGAAGCAACATCACCGTGTGCAGGTAAGCATAGTAAACTCCCTAGAGACGAGCATATTACATTCTCGGACGGCTGGAGCCCATGTATCTTCTCTGTCCGACGCCAAGGTTGAAGGACCTGTGGGTGACGTCACGCTGTGTGTCTGCAGTGAAAGAAGCTGGGTGGGAACGATGAGAAGTGTATGACACTGATTTGTCAGCATCATACACTTCTATTCACAACGCCCAGTTGGTAAAACGAGAAAACATGCGCAGTTTTCCATTGAAAAGCTCATTTGCATAAATATAAAATTGCTCATAACTTGGGCAAAAATGATCGTTTTAAAAAATAAATAAAAAACTTTGCTGTTATCTACATTGCAGCGCCGACCACATTCAATAGGAGATAGGGATTTGATAATCTGGTGACAGAGCCTCTTTAATGAAGCTGCCAGTTGAGGACCTGTGAGGCGTCTATTTCTCAAACTAGAGACTCTAATGTACTACAGAAAAAGAAGGTTGGAACCAGTGCTGAGAGTAGTGAAACTGTTTAAAACAGGAAACTATTTCCAAGTTTTAATATTAATTTGAGTAAAAACAATAAACAGAGAAATGGTAATGACGGGCAGGTAATGTCCAAAAGTTCAGAGAGTGATGAGAAATAGGCGGTAGCCTACGCGTTTCAGACCCCTTCTGGGTCCTTAGTCATGGCTTGAAATTACAAGCCATGACTAAGGACCCAGAAGGGGTCTGAAACGCGTAGGCTACCGCCTATTTCTCATCACTCTCTGAACTTTTGGACATTACCTGCCCGTCATTACCATTTCTCTGTTTATTGTTTTTACTCAAATTAATATTAAAACTTGAAAATAGTTTCCTGTTTTAAACAGTTTCACTACTCTCAGCGCTGGTTCCAACCTTCTTTTTCTGCCATATCCCTCGCGTGTGCCGACACGAGGATCCGTGTGCTGACTACCCTACCTGTGACTAGGTGAGCTGGAGGAAATTCTCCCCCTTGTTTTTCTAATGTACTAGTCTTGTTGCTCAGTTGTGCAGCGGGGCCTCCCACTTCTCTTTCTACTCTGGTTAGAGCCGGTTTGTGCTGTCCTCTGAAGGGAGTAGTACACACCGTTGTAGGAAATCTTCAGTTTCTTGGCAATTTCTCGCATGGAATAGCCTTCATTTCTAAGAACAAGAATAGACTGTCGAGTTTCACATGAAAGCTCTCTTTTTCTAGCCATTTTGAGAGTTTAATCGAACCCACAAATGTAATGCTCCAGATTCTCAACTAGCTCAAAGGAAGGTCAGTTTTATAGCTCCTCTAAATAGCAAAACTGTTTACAGCGGTGCTAACATAATTGCACAAGGTTTTTCAAGTGTTTTCTAATCATCCATTAGCCTTCTAACACAGTTAGCAAACACAATGTACCATTAGAACACTGGAGTGATGGTTTCTGGAAATGGGCCTCTATACACCTATGTAGATATTGCATTAAAAACCAGAAGTTTGCAGCTAGAATAGTCATTTAGCACATTAACAATGTATAGAGTGTATTTCTGATTAATTTAATGTTATCTTCTTTGAAAAAAACTGTGCTTTTCTTTCAAAAATAAGGAAATTTCTAAGTGACCATAATCTTTTGAACGGTAGTGTATATAGTTTTATTTATGTTTTGCAGCGTTTTCACAATAAAATCATTTTTTTATAAAATTATTTATTTTTTGTGTCACCATATTCCTAACTTTTTTATTTTTCAGTCAAAAAAGCTGTGTAAGGGCTTGTTTTTTTGCGGGACAGATTGTAGATTTTATTGGTACTGTTTTGGGGTACACGCGACTTTGATCACTTCTTATTCTATATTTTGGGAGGGGTGTTGACCAAAAAATAGCGATTCTAGAATGGTTTTTCATTTATTTTTTTGCGGTGTTAACCGTGCGGGGAAAATAACATTATAGTTTTATAGTTTGGGTGTAAAGGATTTGCCTGACACAGCTTCTGGGTTGCGGGTAGATTAGGGCTCACTTGTCCGTCTCCCTACCCCGTCATTACATAATCACAGGCCATAAAACCTTTTCTACCCTGGTCCCTGACACACTATGGACCCCCTTGAAGCCCTGGCTCAGCAACTGCAGGGTCTTTCCCTACAGGTCCAAGACCTGGCTCAGAGGTGCAATTAGCGTGATGCTACCCTGGTAGTGCCCCCCACCTCACCTCTTGAGCCCCACCTCAAGTTTCCTGACCGGTTCTCAGGGGACCGGAAGACATTTTTCTCCTTCCAGGAGAGTTGTAGGCTCTATTTCCGTTTAAGGCCCCACTCCTCAGGTTCTGAGAACCAGCGAGTGGGTATAATTATGATCCGGCTCCAGAATGGCCCCCAGGAATGGGCCTTCTCCTTGGCTCCTGACACCCCTGAACTTTCGTCTGTTGATTTTTCTTTTCTGCTCTCGGGCTCATCTATGACGAGACTGACAAGACTGCCTTTGCCAAGAGTCAGCTGGTGACCTTATGTCAGGGTAAGAGACCCGTTGAGGAGTACGGTTCTGACATTAGGAAGTGGTGTGTAGCTTCTCGGTGGAATGACCCTGCCCTGAGGTGTCAGTTTAGATTGGGTCTGTCGAACGCCCTGAAAGACCTGTTAGTTAGTTATCCCTCTTCGGACTCTCTAGATGAGGTTATGGCCCTAGCAATACGTCTTGACCGACGTCTCAGGGAACGACGACTCAAACGTTTTTGTGCCTTCTCCTCTGACTCCCCTATGATGGCTCCAGAGGTTCCGTTGCTTCGTTCTTCCACGGAAAACTCGGATGAACCTATGCAACTCGGGGCCTCCGTGTCTCCCCATCAACGTAGAGAGCTCTGCAGGAACAATGGTCTCTGCTTCTACTGCGGGGATGACAAGCATCAAGTGAACGACTGTCCTAGGCGTAAGAATAAGCAGCCGGAAAACTTCCGCGCCTAAGTGACCATAGGGGAGGTCGCATGGGCGCACAGGTATTTCCCGTCAATATGAAGCCGAATAAAATCTTGCTTCCCTTTCAGGTCTCTTTTGGTGGTAGGTCTGCCTCCGGCAGTGCCTTCGTGGACTCAGGTTCTTCTGCTAATATTATGTCTGTGGAATTTGCTATGTCTTTAGCTATATCATTGATTGATTTGCCTAAACCTGTCCTGGTAGTGGGTATCGACTCCACTCCACTTGCTAATGGATATTTTACACAGCATACACCTGTATTTGAACTCATGGTTGGCTCCATGCATTTGGAGCAGTGTTCAGTGTTGGTGATGCAGGGATTATGGTCCGATTTGGTTTTAGGCCTTCCTTGGTTGCAGATGCATAATCCCACGTTTAACTGGAATACTGGGGATCTTACTAAATGGGGTAATGAATGCATTAATTCCTGTTTTTCTATTAATTTGGTTTCTCTCGCTGAGGAGGTGAACACTCTACCTGAGTTTATTCAGGACTTCGCTGATGTTTTTTCTAAAAAGGCCTCCGAAGAGTTACCTCCTCATAGAGAATAAGATTGCACAATCCATTTGGTACCAGGAGCTAAGCTCCCTAAAAGGTAGGATATTTAATCTCTCTTGTCCTGAACATGAAGCTATGGTTTTTTACTAGATTCAACTTTGTGGTCACCTATAGGGCCGGGTCTAAAAATATTAAAGCTGATGCACTGTCGCGTAGCTTCATGGCCAGCCCTCCTCCTGAGGAGGATCCTGCTTGTGTTTTGTCCCCAGGTATAATCATATCCTCTGTTGATTCTGACTTAATCTCTGAAATTGCGGCTGATAAAGGTTCGGCTCTCGAGAACCTTCCTGAGAACAAGCTGTTTGTTCCCCTGCAATTCCGGCTAAGGGTACTCCATCCCAAGGCAAGTCGGTGGTGTGGGTTGTAGTAGACCGCTTCAGCAAGATGTCCCACTTTGTACCCCTCAAGAAGCTACCCAATGCCAAGACGTTAGCTATCTTGTTTATCAAACACATCCTGCGTCTCCATGGGGTTCCTGTCAATATTGTTTCTGACAGAGGGGTACAATTTATTTCATTGTTTTGGAGAGCCTTCTGTAAGAAGTTGGAGATTGATCTGTCCTTCTCCTCGGCTTTCCATCCTGAAACTAATGGCCAAACTGAGAGGACTAATCAGTCTCTAGAACAATATTTAAGGTGTTTTATCTCTGACTGTCAAGATGATTGGGTCTCCTTCATTCCACTCGCCGAATTTTCCCTTAATAACCAGGTCAGTAACTCGTCGGTGGTCTCCCCCTTTTTCAGTAATTTTGGGTTTAATCCACGGTTCTCCTCCGTTTCACCTGGTGGTTCCAACAATCCTGAGGTAGATGTCGTTCATCGGGAACTGTGCACAGTCTGGGCCCAGGTTCAGAAGAACTTTGAGGCGTCAAGAGCATCCAAAAGACTCAGGCAGATAAGAGACGTTCTACTGGCCCCTTGTTTGTGGTTGGGGATCTGGTGTAGCTGTCCTCATACAATTTGCGCCTTAAAGTCCCGTCCAAAAAATTTGCTCCACGGTATATAGGGCCGTACAAGATCATTGTGGTCCTTAACCCTGTCTCCTTCCGGCTAGAGTTACCCCCGTCCTTTCAGATACACAACGTGTTCCATGCCTCCCTCCTGAAAAGATGCTCCCCGTCGTTGGCTACCTCGAGGAAACCTCCTGTCCCTGTTCTCCTCCTGAAGGGGTATAATTCGAGGTGGCCAAGATTGTGGACAGCCGGATGGTCCAAGACTCCCTCCAGTACCTGGTCCATTGGAGAGGATATGGGCCTGAGGAAAGGACTTGGGTACCCGCCCGGGATGTTCACGCCGGGTTATTGCTCAGGATTTGCCTGACACAGCTTCTGTGTCTACGCCCGTGGTTAATCAGCCTGCACCTGTGCCTAGCTCTGCTAGAGTGACTCGTTCTGCTACCACTCAGGCTGGTAGGCTACGGAGTGGGAGAACCTATCACAGCCTGGCCAGACGGTTCTAGCTCCCGCCCTTGGTCTATGTATACCTGCATTTGCCGCTTGTCCTGTGCCTGTGATTCTCTCTGGTTCCTGGCTCTGCTGTTCCTGCTACTTACAATTGACCTTCTTCATATCGACCCTGGCTTGTTTGACTACTATTCTTCTGCTCTGCTTGTGTTACCACGTACTCTCCTGGTTTGACTCGGCTCGTTCACTACTCCTGTTGCTCACGGTGTTGCCGTGGGCAACTGCCCCACTTCCCTCTCTTCTGTGTACCCTGTCTTGTGTTGTCTGTCGTGCACATATTGAGTGTAGGGACCGTCGCCCAGTTGTACGCCGTCGTCTAGGACGGGCCGTGCAAGTAGGCAGGGACTGGGTTGCGGTTAGATTAGGGCTCACTTATCCGTCTCCCTACCCCGTCATTACATTGGGTCGTTACGAACGTGGTGACAAATATGTGTATTTTTTTTAACGTTAAAGTAGAATTATACGATTTACGTAAATTAATGTAGAAATACAAAAATTTATGAAATTGTAAAACTTTAAATTTTTCCCTATTTTGAACTGCAATATGTACACTACCGTTCAAAAGTTTAGGGTCACTTAGAAACGTCCTTATTTTTGAAAGAAAAGCACAGTTTTTTTCAAAGAAGATAACATTAAATTAATCAGAAATACACTCTATACATTGTTAATGTGCTAAATGACTATTTTAGCTGCAAACGTCTGGTTTTTAATGCAATATCTACATAGGTGTATAGAGGCCCATTTCCAGAAACCATCACTCCAGTGTTCCAATGGTACATTGTGTTTGCCAACTGTGTTAGAAGGCTAATGGCCGATTAGAAAACACTTGAAAACACTTGAAAACCCTTGTGCAATTATGTTAGCACCGCTGTAAACAGTTTTGCTGTTTAGAGGAGCTATAAAACTGACCTTCCTTTGAGCTAGTTGAGAATCTGGAGCATTACATTTGTGGGTTCGATTAAACTCTCAAAAAGGCTAGAAAAAGAGAGAGCTTTCATGTGAAACTCGACAGTCTATTCTTGTTCTTAGAAATGAAGGCTATTCCATGCGAGAAATTGCCAAGAAACTGAAGATTTCCTACAACGGTGTGTACTGCTCCCTTCAGAGGACAGCACAAACAGGCTCTAACCAGAGTAGAAAGAGAAGTGGGAGGCCCCGCTGCACAACTGAGTAACAAAGCAAGTACATTAGAGTCTCTAGTTTGAGAAATAGACGCCTCACAGGTCCTCAACTGGCAGCTGCATTAAATAGTTCCCGCAAAACGCCAGTGTCAACGTCTAGAGTGAAAAGGCGACTCCGGGATGCTGGCCTTCAGGGCAGAGTGGCAAAGAAAAAGCAATATCTGAGACTGGCTAATAAAAGGAAAAGATTAATATGGGCAAAAGCACACATACATTGGACAGAGGAAGATTGGAAAAAAGTGTTAGGGTATGTTCACACGGCCAAATTTCAGACGTATACGAGGCGTATTATGCCTTGTTTTACGTCTGAAAATACGGCTCCAATACGTCGGCAAACATCTGCCCATTCATTTGAATGGGTTTGCCGACGTACTGTGCAGACGACCTGTTATTTACGCGTCGTCGTTTGACAGCTGTCAAACGACGACGAGTAAAAATACAGCCTCGTCAAAAGAAGTGCAGGACACTTCTTTGGACGTTTTTGGAGCTGTTTTCTCATAGACTCCAATGAAAACAGCTCCAAAAACGGACGTAAAAAACGCCGCGAAAACGGTGTGAAAACGCCGCGAAAAATGCGAGTTGGTAAAAAAACGTCTGAAAAGCAGGGTCTGTTTTCCCTTGAAAACAGCTCTGGATTTTCAGACGTTTTTTGTTGACTACGTGTGAACATACCCTCATGGACAGACGAATCGAAGTTTGAGGTGTTTTGATCACAAAGAAGAACATTTGTGAGACGCAGAACAACTTTTCAGTTGCTGGAAAAGCGCCTGACGCCATCTGTCAAGCATGGTGGAGGTAATGTGATGGTCTGGGGTTGCTTTGGTGTTGGTAAAGTGGGAGATTTGTACAAGGTAAAAGGTATTTTGAATAAGGAAGGCTATCACTCCATTTTGCAACGCCATGCCATACCCTGTGGACAGCGCTTGATTGGAGCCAATTTCATCCTACAACAGGGCAATGACCCAAAGCACACCTCCAAATTATGCAAGAACTATTTAGGGAAGAAGCAGGCAGCTGGTATTCTATCTGTAATGGAGCGGCCAGCGCAGTCACCAGATCTCAACCCCATAGAGCTGTCGTGGGAGCAGCTTGACCGTATGGTACGCAAAAAGTGCCCATCAATACAATCCAACTTGTGGGAGGGGCTTCTGGAAGCATGGGGTGAAATTTCCCGATTACCTCAGCAAATTAACAGCTAGAATGCAAGGTCTGCAATGCTGTAATTGCTGCAAATGGAGCATTCTTTGACGAAAGCAAAGTTTGAAGGTGAAAATTATTATTTCAAATAAAAATCATTATTTCTAACCTTGTCAATGTCTTGACTATATTTTCTAGTCATTTTGCAACTCATTTGATAAATATAAGTGTGAGTTTTCATGGAAAACACAAAATTGTCTGGGTGACCCCAAACTTTTGAACGGTAGTGTACATACATACTGTACACATTTTTTTATTAAATATATATTTCCATCTCTACACCATTTTGGCAATTTAGAAGACTTACAAATTGAATAATATTTTTTTATAAATTTTGAAGTACCGTATTTTTCGGACTATAAGACGCAGTTTTTAGCAAGAATAAATCTTGCTAAAAAGTCCCTGCGTCTTATAGTCCGCAGTCAAGGTACCCGGCATCGCCGGGCGCCATGACGGCTTCATTACTTAACCCCTTCCCGACCAATGACGTGCCAGCACATCATGGAACTGGAGGGGGGTGATGTATGGAGCGGGCTCACGCACGGAGCCCGCTCCATACACTGCAGGTGTCAGCTTCTGACATGCTGCTATTAATGGCCAGGAACAGCAATTTTGCTGTTCCTGGCAGTTTAAAGGGGTTGTACCATAAAATGATGGGGGATACATGTGTAATCGATAAGGAGAACGGGGACCGAAAGTTACCAGGAGCGCTGCATGAGAAGCTGTGACTTCCGCGTTGTGTCCGGCAGCATCATAGAGATGAATGGGATTCTTCTGCGCATGCGCGAGCGGCTCTCCATTGATCTCTATGGAGCTGCGGAAGAGATAAGCCGGACACAGAACCTGGAAGTCCGGGCTTCTCATGTAGTGCTTTGGGGGACTTTCGCTCCCCTGTTCTCCTTATTGCTGGGGGTCCCAGCGGTCGGACCCCCAGTGATTTCACATTTAAAGAGGCTCTGTCACCAGATTTTGCAACCCCTATCTGCTATTGCAGCAGATAGGCGCTGCAATGTAGATTACAGTAACGTTTTTATTTTTAAAAAACGAGCATTTTTGGCCAAGTTATGACCATTTTTGTAGTTATGCAAATGAGGCTTGCAAAAATCCAAGTGGGTGTGTTTAAAAGTAAAAGTCCAAGTGGGCGTGTATTATGTGCGTACATCGGGGCGTTTTTAATACTTTTACTAGCTGGGCGCTCTGAAGAGAAGTAACATCCTCTTCTCTTCAGAACGCCCAGCTTCTGACAGTGCAGATCTGTGACGTCACTCACAGGTCCTGCATCGTGACGGCCACATCGGCACCAGAGGCTACAGTTGATTCTGCAGCAGCATCAGCGTTTGCAGGCAAGTCGATCTTATAGTATAAAATCTTACCTGCAAACGCTGATGCTGCTGCAGAATCAACTGTAGCCTCTGCTGCCGATGTGGACGTCACGATGCAGGACCTGTGAGTGACGTCACAGGTCTGCACTGTCAAAAGCTGGGCGTTCTGAAGAGAAGAGGATGTTACTTCTCTTCAGAGCGCCCAGCTAGTGAAAGTATTAAAAACGCCCCGATGTACGCACATAATACACGCCCACTTGGACTTTTACTTTTAAACACACCCACTTGGATTTTTGCAAGCCTCATTTGCATAACTACAAAAATGGTCATAACTTGGCCAAAAATGCTCGTTTTTTTTAAATAAAAACGTTACTGTAATCTACATTGCAGCGCCTATCTGCTGCAATAGCAGATAGGGGTTGCAAAATCTGGTGACAGAGCCTCTTTAACCCTCTATTCTGTGGATATAAATGATACATGTGTTTTATGGAAAACCCCTTTAACTAGTTAAATGCCGTTGTCTATAGCAACCGTGGCATTTATAGGGGTTTTTCTATGAAGGACATTTATGACATATCCACAGGATATCCTCAGAAAAAGCGTGGTTGAGGCTTGAGAAAGACCCTCCACTTGTCACGGGTCAAAACGTTGCCATTTTTTACTGGATGTTTGACCAATAAAAGAACATATTGATTGAAATTTGGGAGACGTGTGCTGCTGTTCAACCACGCTTTTTCTGAGGATTACATTACGTCAGACTGGGTTTGTCTGATCTTACAGAGTGACACCGCTCCTGATATCGGGATTTGTGCTGCTTCAAATATTTTATTTTTTGGATATCCACAGGATATGTCATAAATATCAGATAGATGCAGGTCCCACCTCTGGGACCCGCACCTATCTCTATAACGGGGCCCCCTAAACCCCGTTCTAGCTTTCTGTGCTCTCCCGGCCACTTGAATACATGTGGAGTTACTGAAACAGCATAACTTGCTGAGCTACGCTGTTTCCGTAACTCCCATAGAACTGGACAGCAGTTATGGAAACAGCGTAGCTCGCATGCTACGCTACTTCTGTAACTGTCATTCACTACTATGGAAGTTAGGGAAACAGCGTAGTTACGCTGTTTCAGTAACTCTACATGTAACCAAGTGGCCGCTGGTTCAAGTCCCCTAGGGGAACTAAAAAATGTATACAAAAAAAAAAATGTTAGATACATTTTTAGGAGTATAAAATAAAAAAAAAAACCTTTTCCCATTTTTCCCCAAGCACAATGTAAAAAATAAAATAATTTCGTCCCGCAACAAAATAAGCCCTCACACCGCTCAATAGATAAAAAAAATATATAAAAAATGTGGTGAAACAGAATAAATTAAATTATTTTTTTCATATTTTCTGTTGTGTAAAACCTGGGTGCGTCTTATGGTCAGGTGCGTCTTATAGTCTGAAAAATACGGTACATTTTGTTTTCATGCACCAAGACTCATAAACCCACCATAAAATAACCTCCCATTTTGAAAACTACACCCCTTAAGAATTTTAAACCCACAGTTTATTTGTAAGAATTCATGCAAAGCAGGTGTAAAAAAAAATATATAAAATTTTAATATTTCACAAGGTGTGTTTTTAAAGACAAATTTCTTTGTAAAGCGAACATGAGAATGAAGATACACACCCCAAAATCTATCAACCTGTTTCTCCTATGTTCAAAAATACCCCCATTTTGGCCCTAATGCACTGCCTGGAAACACGGCAGGGCCCAAAAGGACGAGAGCACCTGTTACCTTTCAGGACACATATTTTGCTTGAAAATGTTTCAGGCCCCACTAAACATTTGGAGAGGCATTGAGGTGTCAGAAAGATAGAAACTTCCCATAAATGACCCTTTTTAGAAAACTAGACCCCTTATGGTATTTATCTAGGGGTGTAGTGAGCATTTTGACCCCACAATGTTTTTGCTGAATTTAGTGCAAAGCAGGTAAAAAAAACGCATCACTTTTCACACAAATATGTCATTTAAAAGCCAGATTTCTTTGTAAAGTGAACATGAAAATGAAGAAACGCCCTAAAATGGATCACCCTGTTTCTCCTGTGTACAGGAATATTCTTATTGTGGCCCCAACCTACTTACTGAACACACGGCTGGGCCTAAAATGGAGAGAGCACGCTTTGGTTTTAGGGCACAATTGAAGAGATTCCAGGCCCTATTCTATGCTTGTAGAGGCATTGAACTGACAGAACGATAGAAACCCCCAAGAAATGACCCATTCCTAAAACTACACCCCTAAAGCTATTCAGGGGTGTAGTGAGCATGCTGACCACTATGTTCTCATAAGAGGGGCATGTCCTGAAAAATGAATTTGCCTGCTTATACAACTATGTCTTGCTAACAAAGCTGTTGTCCCACATTTGTGTCATTCTGATGCCGTTGTAAACAGCATTCTGGTCTGATATATAATACATTATACCGGGAAAAATAAACTGTTTCAAGGGCAATATTTGTAAAAAAAAATAAAAAATGGAGGAAAATGTATACAACTATGTGGCTAACTCGAGTTTGTTCACAAGAGAAAAAACACCTGTAGAGTGGTCATGACAAGTTATTTTTTATAGCGACTGGTCATACATCTGTTTAGCCCCATCAATCCCTATATAAGGCCCCAAGCACATGACCGTGCCCATAAAAACGGTCCTTGATTACGGGCGCAGACGGCCGCGGACAGCAGTCTGCATTTGCGGGCCATGCTCCCAATATACATTATGGGAGCACGCCAAGCATCATCTGTGCCACGAATCATCTGTGCCACAGCGTCTGCTACATCTCATATCTGTCTAGACTCTCATACAGATGCTCTTGTGCTTAGACTTTCCATTGACTGTTGATTGGCCAGCTGCCACTCCGTTATGGCGGAGCGGCCTAGTGGGTCCACATACCCCAGAATCGTGACAATATAATTGTATGGGGCAATCCACCATCTGAACTGGGTTGTGCTTGCGCATTAGCGCATTAACCCTAGAAGGATTACGGGGAATTCTTCCCTAGAAGTGTACCTTGAAGATGACAACATAAAAAATGTCTCCTCATCTCCTCTTGCGGAGTCTGAATCTGAACAGAAAAAGGCGTACGCATCTTCAGCGGTGAACAGTCGCTTTGTCATTTTATAAGGATTATAAAACTATAAAATGTAGATTTTATTTTATAGAGCGATAACTCCATAAACCTCTAACCCTAATTAGCCCTACCTAATAACCTAACGCTAAATTATTTTCAGCTAGCACCGACTCTACCTTACCTTACACCATGTACACCCTAACAAGCTAATCTGATACTATCCCTAACAAACTTTTTTTATATATATTTTTTTTTACAAGAACAAAAAAAAAAAAAAGAATGAATGCCGAAAAACCCACCAAGGCATGCTGATGTGGCATAGGGATGGGCTGATCAGTACAGGAGGGTACTGATCGGGCACTATTTTTATATAATTTCTCTTCACATAAGCCGTTAAAAGATGGCCCTCACACGGACATTTTTCCCTGTCATGTGAATGTAGGATTAGATGTTGCATTCAATAGCGACTGCGGCATCTAAGATTTTCTGACAGAAGTAGGGGGCTCACTCTGTCACCCCATCAGCACCCCCATGCTGCAATCGTGGGGGGGGTGAAATGGGTTGTCAGGGACAGCAGGGGCCTAACTGACTGCCTGTCAGTAATCCACTGACAGGCATAATACATTGCAATACATTAATATTTCAATGTAATATATAAGTAGTCCAAAAAAATTGTATGTTCTAGTCTACTAGTGGGACTTCAAATAAAACGTCCTACGAAAAAAACAATAATAACATTCTCTTTTTTTTCTATAAAGCGTTCTTTTGGAAGGACCTTGATGCCCTTCTTGAAAAATATAATATTACAGGTTATAAGTACTAGATTCTGGAAATGTAACGTTCATCCAGGGAATTATTCTGATTTGCATCAACCTCATGAGGGTTTTGCCGTCCTCTGGATTAACCCCGGTAGGATTATAGGTTGGACTCGTTGGGCCTGTGTCTTTTTTCAACCTTATTAACTATTTCGCAAAAGTATTAAAACATTAAAAGAAAAAAAAAAAATATCTCGAAAACCAAGTTGACACAAAAAGAAAAGAAAAAACAAAAATGACACCCTACCCCAAGAAAAAGAATAAGGGTTAATCAAAAAGTTGTTTATAGCCAAAAATGGTGCCATTAAAAAAATACAACTCGTCACACAAAAAAACAAGCCCTCCCTCGACTATGTTAATGGTAGAATTAAAAAACAGTTATGGCTCTCGGAATGCTATGAAAAAAAAAAAAGCCTGCTGTTCCCAAATTTGGCCATGTCATTAACGTGTTAATGGGGAAAACACGTATTTATGGATACAGACATGTTAGGAGAGCTGACCGGTCCTCTTTAAATCAGTATGATGCTTGTATAAGATTAAAGAGAAGAGATCAGTCACATAGGCAATGCTTGATATCACAGTGGTTGGGAAGAATTTCAGCTGAGACAGTCATCTGGACATTTCCAGTAATAAACTTTTGGTAAACATGTTTCATATATGAAAAAATTGTAGGCTACTTAGAAAAAAAACCGTATTTTACTAAAATGAGGCTTTTACAACTCCGGTGACATGAAAACTTCTGAAGAACAACAATCATACTATCACGTTGTGTTCGTGGACCCACTGGGCCGTACCGCCTTGACGGTATGGCAGCTGGCCAACAGGGCACAGTCTATAGTTCGTATAGTGTAAATGTGGCAGCTCGGACAGTAGCAAGGCAGGCTCGGCTGGGACTAGGCAGCAGGTAGACGTCAGGCGTGGTGTAGCAGGACAGGCGTGGAATACAGAACAGTACGACTACAGCTCAGCACGTTACTTGACCAGGATACAGGATAAAGGTACGGGGAACACTGGGAACTGGAAAACACTAGGAGACCATTTGCATAGACAAACTTTGGATACGGCAAACAACGCTCAGGCATTGTCAGGGAGGGGCACAGCTCTTCTTATAGTCCAGGGTGCTCTGGGAGCAATCAGCTCAATCTCCCACATGCGTGCGCTTTGGCTTCTTAAGTCTGGCTTCGTCCGAAACGTGCGTCAGGTGTGACGTCTCTCGTTGTGTTAAGTGAGCTATATGGGTAGGTTACTTGTTCACTTATCTCTTGATCTTGTTTGCTCACGTCCATGTTCTGATACCACACACTGATCACTATACTTAGTTATCAGAGTCACATGCATGTATATGATTGTTGTACCGTCTTTTACATGCTGATCAGCTGGATTATTTGACATATGCATCTGGCATTTTGCATTTGAGTGTTGGACTGTATCTTTCATTACCCATGCTCGTTACCAAGTGTTTACATTTTGCTCTCTGCACAGAGGGACGTCCTGTTCATGCATTGCATGACTCATTTTTTATTGTTTATGTATTTTGAATAAAGATTGTATATTTTTCTATATGAAACTACTGTGTGTTAATTGTACCCCATAGGCTGTAGGTTTATCATGTGTCACTTTAACCCCTTAATGACCAGGCCATTTTGCACGTTAATGACCAAGGATTATTTTTTGTTTTTTCATGGTCGCATTCCAAGAGTCGTAACTGTTTTTGCATTCCGTCTATATAGCCGTATAAGGGCTTGTTTTTTGCGGGACGAGTTGTATTTTGTAATTGTACCATTTTTAGATGCTTATAATATATCGATTAACTTTTATTAACTTTATTTTAGGAGAGAATTGAAAATAAGCATCTATTCCAGCATTGATTTTCACGTTATAAATTTACGCCGTTTACTATGCAGCGTAAATAACATGTTAACTTTATTCTATGGGTCGGCACGATTACGGGGATACCAAATATGTAAAGGTTTTATATGTTTTCCTAAGTTTTCACAATAAAAACCCTTTTAGAAAAAAATTACTTGTTTTTGCATCGCCGCGTTCCAAGAGACGTAACGTTTTTATTTTTCCGTCGATGTGGTCGTATGTGGGCTTGATTTTTGCGGGACAATGTGTAGTTTTCATTAGTACAATTTTGGGGTACATGGGACTTATAGATTAACTTTTATTTTATTTTTTATGGGGGGAATGGCAGAAAAGAGAGAATTTTGCCGTCGTTTTTTGCGTTTTCTTTGGACGCCGTTCATCCGGTGGTTTAATTAATGTGTTAATTTTATTGGTAAAGTTGTTACGATCGTGGGGATACCATATATGTGTATGTGTGCTTTGTTTTGACAGTTTTACTAAATAAAACCACTTTTTGGGCCAAAAAAGTAGTTTTATTTGACTTTGACTGTAATTTTTTTTATTTTTTTTTCACAAACTTTATTTAACTGATTGTAATTTTTTTTTTAAGTCCCATCAGGACACTTCACTATGCGATCTGTTGATCGCATATATAATGCTTTGGTATACTTAGTATACCAAAGCATTATTGCCTGTCAGTGTAAAACTGACAGGCAATCTGTTAGGTCATGCCTCCGGCATCGCCTAACAGGCAGATGCTGAAGACAGACCTGGGGGTCTTTGTTAGACCCCCGGCTGTCATGGAAACCCGACGGCGACCCGCGATTTGTTTGCGGGGGCGCCGATCGGGTGACAGAGGGAGCTCCCTCCCTCTGTCAAACACATTAGATGCCGCTGTCACTATTGACAGCGGCATTTAATGGGTTAAACTGCCGGAATCGGCGCGCGCTTCGATTCCGGCAGTTGCAGCAGGAGCCAGGCTGTGTATAACAGCCGTGCTCCTGCCGCTGATCGTGTGGGTACAGTGACAGTACCCACGCGATCACAGGACGGATATATCCGTCCTCCTGCGCGAACTAGCAGCTGCTGAGGACGGATATATCCGTCCTTCGGCGTTAAGGAGTTAAGTAGTGATAACTTTAGAATGCTTTTATTTATTTTTTCAACAGATTCTGAGAATGTTTTCTTGGAACACATTGTACTTTAAGTTCGTGGTAAAATTTGGTCAAAACATTCAGTGTTTATTTGTGAAAAACACCAAAATTTCGAGAAAATTTGCAAAAATTTGCAGTTTTATAAATTATAATGTATCTGCTTGTAAGACAGATCGTAATACCACGCTAAATAGTTACTAGTTAACATTTCTCGTATGTCTACTTTATGTTTGCATCATTTTTTTTAACGTCCTTTTATTTTTCTAGGACGTTACAAGTCTTAGAACATTAGCAGCCATTTATCACATTCGGTCAGATGCTCTCTGATGTTTGCAGTCTGTCCTCGAAGCAAAACTCTTGTTTTTTCTTTAAAATCTTTTATTTTCTTATTTTTCATGGATAACTTTTAGTTCTGCTTGCTTCTGTCTTCCATGGAGTCTGCATTGTCCAGGTTATGCCTTAGGCTAAGTTCACACGGAGTATTTTGGGGGAGGAATATCTGCCTCAAAGCTCCAAACGGAATTTTGAGGCAGATATTCCTCCCCCAAAATACTCCGTGTGAATAGCAATTATCGCGCCGTTTTTCGCCCGCGGCCATTGAGCGCCGCGGGCATAAAACACGCTTTCTCCTGCCTCCCATTGAAGTCAATGGGAGGTCGGACGCGGAAGCGCCCGAAGATAGGGCATGTCGCTTCTTTTTCCCGCGAGGCAGTTTTACTGCTCGCGGGAAAAAGACGCCGACGCCTCCCATTGAAATCAATGGGAGGCGTTCTCGGGCCGTTTCTGCCGAGTTTTGCGACGCGGTTTCCGCGTCAAAAAACTCGGCAAAAGACCCCGTGTGAACATAGCCTTACAGTTTGCTCATTACAAGGCATATATTGACGTAGACTCCGGAGCTCATGTTCAGTGCTGCTTACTACTAGTTGTGTGTACACTCATATCTTTTCACATTTTTGAGAAAATGTAAAAAGCCTTTTTTCAGAAACCAGTTAGGTTCTGAAGTGGTTTCAAGGGCCCTATATATTAGAAACCCCATATAAATTACCCCATTTTAAAAACGGAACCCCTCAAAGTATTCAAAACAGCATTTAGAAAGTTTCTTAACCCTTTAGGCGTTTCACAGAAACTAAAGCAATGTGGAGGTGAAATTTACAAATTGCATTTTTTTTTCAGAAAATCAATTTTAGCATTTTTTTTTTCCATAAAACAGAATGTTTTACCAAAGAAATGCAACTCAATATTTATTGCCCAGATTCTGCAGTGTTTAGAAATATTCCACATGTGGCCCTAGTGTGGTAATGGACTGAAACACAAACCTCAAAACCAAAGAAACACCAAGTGGATCTTAAGGCCCCCTTTTTATTAGAATATATTTTAGGCAACATGGCTGGTTTGAAGAGGTCTTGTGGTGCCAAAACAGTGGCAACACCCCCAAAAATATACCATTTGGCAAACGTAACCCAAGGAATTTATCAAGGAGTATAGTGAGCATTTTGAACCCATGGGTGTTTTTTGCTGAATTTAGTAGAATCAGGCCGTGAAAATTAAAATCTAAATTTTTTCCCAATAAAATGTAGAAATTTTCAATTTTTGCAAGGCATAAAGGAGAAAAAGCACCCCAACATCTGAAAAGCAATTTCTCCTGATTACAGAAATACCCCATACATGGTAATAAGCTGGTCACGTTGCATTTGCAAAGTCCCTGACGGGCCAAAACAGTAGAAACCCCCCAAAGGTGACCCCGTTTTGGAAACTACATCCCTCAATGAATCCATCTAGGAGTATAGTGAGCATTTAGACCCCACAGGTATTTTGAAGAATTCATTGGAATTAGGCCATGAAAATGAAAATCTAAATTTTTTTCCACTAAATTGTAGAATTTTTTAATTTTCACAAGCGATAAAGGAGAAAAAGCACCCCAACATTTGTATTCTCCCGAGTTCAATAAATACCCAACATGTGGTCATAAACTGCTGTTTGGACGCACGGCAGGGCTCAGAAAGGCAGGAGCGCTATTTAGCATGCAGATTTTGATGGATTGTTTTTTGTGCGCCATTTCGCATTTGCAAAACCCTGAGGTACCAGAGTACAATAGAAGCCTCAAGAAGTGACCCCATTTTGGAAACGACACCCCCTCATGGCATTTATCATTTGGTTGGACATATGACAAGGCTCAGAAGTGAAGAGCAACATGCGCATTTGAGGCCTATTTTGGCGATTTTCACAGCATTGGCCCACAATTGCAGGGCTCTGAGGTCAAATAGTAAAACAAACCACCAAAAAGTTACTCCTATTTTTGAAAAAAACACCACTTACGGCATTTTAAGGCGTGCAGTGTGCATTTTGACCCCACAGGTTGTTTTTTCATTAGAAATTAATGCCCAGCGGATAGTGCAAAGTGAAAATATGACATTTTAGTGCAATATGTTGTGCCCAGTTTGTGCCACTTAAGACAAATATCTCAAACGGGTTCTCCCGGGTATAGAAATGTCATATATGTGGATGTAAACTGCTGCTTGGGCACACTGTAGGGTTCAGAAGGGAGGGAGTGCAATAAGAAGCGTGGCTTTTGATTGGTAGTTCTGTTTGGGGTTTTGCTGGTATTTCAGTTTATAATGTGGGGACATATGTAAGCTGTGTGGAGTACATCAGGGTATAATAATGCGGTAAATAAATAATCCGCAAATATGTGGCCAGTGTCGCACTGATTAACTGTGCCTAATCTTATCCGCTTTTGGATCTTTTTTGTTTTTTCACCAACGGAGCTGTGTGAGGGCTTATTTTTTTGTAGGACAATCTGTAGTTTTCATTAGTATGATTTTGGGGTACATGTGATTTCTTTGATCACTTTTTATTCCATTTTTTGTTAAGCAACATGACAAAAAATAAGCAATTCTGACAATGTTTTTTATTCTTTTTTTTGTTTTTACAGTGTTCACCGTGGGCTATAAATGTTTTTACTTTTTTTCTGCTAGTCGATACGATTACGATGGTGCCATAAGTAATATAGTATTTTTATGATTTGCAGCGTTAATAAAATCCTTTTTTTTGTCACCATATTCTAAGAATAATAACTATCTTATTTTTCTATCGACAAGACTGCGCAAGGGCTTGTTTTTTGTGGGACGGGTTGTAGTTTTTATTGGTACTGATTTGGGGTACATTTGATTTTTGTGGGGGATGGTGATCAAAAAAATAGCGATTCTGGCATTGCTTTTTATTTAATTTCTTTTTTGGTGTTCACCGTGCAGGAAAAACAACATTATAGTTTTATAGTTTGGGTCGTTACGGACACGGTGATACAAAATGTGTACTTTTTTTTTAATGTTTTCATTTTTTTCTGTAATAAATAACTTATAGGAAAAAAGGCAGATTTTTTTAATGTATTACTTTTATTTTTACACTTTTGTACATTTTCATAAAGTGTTTTTTTTCCCCCCCACTATGGGACTTGAAGGCCTGCAACTTTGATCTTATAGCAAGATCTGTCGCCCCCGCAATCACATTGCGGCGATGCCGATCGGCTAGAAACCACTAAGATGCAGCTGTCGCTTTTATCGCAGCATCTAAGAGGTTAATGGCAGTAATGAGAGCTAGCTCCGTTTCCTACCGTTACAGCAGGGTTTCAGCTGTAACAACAGTGCAAACCATGACGTGCAGTTGCGTCATAATGCTTTAAAGGGGTTAAAGGGGTTTTCCAGGCAATAAAAATTGATGGCCTATTGTCAGGATATGCCATTAATAGCTGATGGGTCGGGGTACGACTCCTGGGACCTCCGCCGATCAGCTGTTTTGAAGGGGTTGAAGCGCTGCTTCCCCTTAATTGCACTCTTGTGCACTGTGAATGTTCGACACGAATTTAGCGGCGATTCACATGTATTGCAGCCTTTTCTCAAATTGAAGTGAATGAGAGAAAAAAGGTTGAAATAACTGTGAATCACCGCTAAATGTTTGTCGACTATTCAAAATAAACAAGAAGAAATGAAGGTGAGGCAGCGCTCGTACGAGCGCTGTGGCCCTTTCAAAACAGCTGATCGGGGGGGTCTCAGGAGTCGGACCCCGACCCATCAGCTATTGATGGCCAATCTTGAGGATTCATTTTTACTGGCTGGAAAACCCCTTTAATGAACTTTCAGAAGGAATGGATGGTGTTATTACCCAAGATTGTGAGGCCAAGACTACCGAAGATTACATGGCCACTTCCCAATGTCCGAAAAGTTGCATTTTGTTGCGAACACTTGGTCACCTAGATTACTAAAACTAGGCTACTGCCTAAGTCAGATGACGGGAGTATATGACGTCACTATGGCTGACTTTACACTATATGGCCAAAAGTATGTGGACACCCCTCCTAATTATTGAATACATGTGATTCAGCCATACCCATTGAAAAATATATATAAAAATCAAGCACACAGCATTGCAATTTCCAAAGACAGACCTCGGTAGTAGCATGGATCGTACTGAAGAGCCCAGTAACTTTAAACAGGTCAATAGAATGCCATCTTTTCCACAAGTCATTTCTGATCTGCTAGATCTGCCCTGGTTATCTGTAAGTGCTATTATTGTGTAGTGAAACATCTAGGAGTAAAAGCAACCACAAAGCTGTAGACCACGGCTGAAGAACGTGGCATGTAAAAATACCTTATCCTCTGTTGCATCACTTACTACAGAGGTCCAAACTGCCTCTGGAAGTGACATCAGCACAAGAACTGCATGTCAGGAACTTCATGAAATGGTTTCCATGGTTGAGTAGCTGCATACAAGCCTAAGATCACCATGCGCAATGCCAAGCGTTGGCTGCAGTATCGTAAAGCACGTCACCACTGGACTATGGAGCAGCTGCACACAAGCCAAAGATTACCATGCCTAATGCCAGGCATCCTCAAGAGTGGTGTAAATCCCACCGCCACTGGACTATGGAGTAGTAAAAACGTCTTCTCTGGAGTGATGAATCACGCTTCACTATCTGTCAGTCTAACAAATGAATCTAGGTATGGCAGAAGCCAGGAGAACACTACCTACTGGAATGCATAGTGCCTACATTTAAGTTGATGAGGGATAATGGTCTGTGTCTGTTTTTCAGGGTTTGGGCTAGGCCCCTTATTACCAGTAAAGGGTAATATTAATGCTTCAGCATACAAAGACATTTTAGACAATTGTATGCTTCCAACTTTGTGGAAACAGTTTGTGGAAGGCCCTTTCCTGTTCCAGCATAAATCTGCCCCTATGCAAAAAAGCAAGGCCTATAAAGACATGGTGTGATAAGTTTGGTGTGGTGGAACTGAAATGGCCTGCACAGAGCCCTGACCTCAACCCCATTAAACACTTTTGGGATAAATCGGAAAGCTGATCGCAAGCCAGATCTTCTCATTCAACATAGGTGTCTGACCTCACAAACTCTTTAGGCTAATTGGCTTCATATTCCCTCAGACACACTCCAAAATCTTGTGGAAAGTTTTCTTCTTTGAAGAGTGGAGGCTGTTAGAGATATAAAAGGGGGCCCAGCTCCATATTAACAAATTTACTGATTTGCAATTAAGCAAAAAAATGCCCTGGTTTCCGGCTAGCTAATATGGTGTAATATAAAATCTAACTTTTATTTCAATACAATTAAAGAGACCAAAACTAAAAGTAGCCCCATTTGAACACCTGAGGACGCTGCATTCGTAGCGAACCATGTCGGGGGGCTCCGTTCTATATTTTAATATCAATGCTCTACTGACAGGCAGCTACGGTCATCTTCTCAATTCAGCAATCACAGCGCACTGCAGGCGCTGTCCTAATACATATATACCGTACCGCATTGACTGCATGCACTCTTGGCAATTTGCCACACAAATCTCTCATTGCCAGTAAGCATTGGCTAATTTTTAACAAGTGTGATATTTCGTTTTGCTCTCTTTAATTGTATTGAAATAAAAGTTATATTTTATATTACACCATATTAGCTAGCCGGAAACAAGGGCATTTTTTTTTTTTGCTTAATTGCAAATCAGTAAATTTGTGACATTGTAACGCCTACCAGCTTGTAGGGTCTCCTCTTTGTTTACAACTCCATATTAATGCTCATGGTTTTGGAATGGGATGTACAACAAACTCATACTTTTTGCCATATAGTGTATGTCACTGGCTGTGATGACCTTTATGGAGGGGCAACAGTGCAGAATTTTCTATTTCCTTTATAACCTGGAGAAACTTTATATGCCTTTTGTAAAATTCATAAAATCCTGTAAAATACTTAGCGGCTCGGTCACCAGTTTATAACTGCCCTATCTCCTACCTAATCTAATAAGCGTTTATTTTGACCAAGTTACGATGAATTTTCGTTTTATGCTAATTTGTTCTAAATGTCCAACTGGGCGTTTCTTTACTATTCACCAAGTGGGCATTGTCAAGAGAAGTGTATGACGCTGACCAATCAGCGTCATACACTTCTCTTCATTCCAGCCCAGCCTGATCCATAGCACAGCGTGATCTTGAGAGATCACGCTGTGACAGGACTTCCTCCCACAGGTCCTTCACCAGAGCCAAGGAAGACAGAATAGACATCACCTCTGGGAGGAAGTCCTGTCACAGCGTGATCTTGCGAGATAACTGTGCTGTTAAACAAGCTGGGCATGAATGAATTGAAGTGAATGATGCTGATTGGTCAGAATCATACACTTCTCTTTACAATGCCCACTTGAAGAAAAGTTTAAAAAAAACGCCCAGTTGGGCATTTAGAACAAATTAGCATAAAACAAAAAATTATCATAACTTGATCAAATATAAACGTTTTTTGCAAAAAAAACAACAAAAAACTGTTATCTACATTAAAGAGCCTATTAGATTAGGTAGGAGATACGGCTGTTATAAACTGGTGACAGCACCGCTTTAATTTAAAATGTATTGACTTAGTCTTAAGAAAAAATGAATAGAACCTGAGTAGTATAAAATTTTAATTTTACTCTATTCCATATAAAAAAAAAAAATGTGAAAAAATACGGACAAAAACACACAAAAAAATTTTCATGGTGGATCCATGAATTCGCCATTCACGCATTAAACATCCAAGATGAACTTCAAACATTGTATGTTGTGACAAAAAAGCTTTAACATCCAGGAAGAAATGTGAGCATGATATGTAATGTCATCAGGCAGTGGAATGCAGACATAGTAAAACTGTATATTAATACGTTTCTATTTAAGCCCCATGCATAGAAAAAGTAGAGTTAATTTCCCACATAACTCCTTGCTTGAAAAGGGAAAGCAATGGGGTCAGTGCCCCCCTACCCATTTAGAGGTCAGGTGCATTTGAAGCAAGGGGATTGGGGAACCTCCTCCTTTAAATAATGTTTTGATCCTCCCGACGAGTTTCCTCATGGCCAAAATAATTAATCAGGGGAGACTGGCCTAATAGCTTATGTCCAAGGTTTAATACCAAAATAAATATTTGGAGCTTTCTTTCATTTTAGAAAGGATCTTGCAGTGGTATAAGGATCTACTGGCAACGGGAGGCGCTCGCTCGGGACCCCACCCCTCGCGATGATGCCCCTGTAGCATGGTCGTCACGTCTCCCTACCCTAACATTGTCTGTGATAATGCATCATGCTGAGTATGATGCAGTGTAGATGATATTCAGCACGCAAACAATGAGGAGAGAAAATACCCAAACTAAGGAGTTATTGGTAGGGTGGGCAGCGCATAAAGGGATTAGGGGGTAAGGAGGAAGGATAAATAGAGTCAATGGAGCAGAGTGGGGTGCAGTGTTGCAGTAAACCGCTAACCTGCCAGCCCAAGCTGATCCAATAAATTCCAAGTATACATTAATTAACCGGCACAGAGACCAAATTTATGGAGGGAAGAGTGGTAAAGATCCTGTGATCATTTATGGAGAATGGGTATTTAATGGCAAAGGCAATTTTAATGTAAAGCCTAAGACTAACAGGTATTTTGGGCGAGGCAAAGAGGTAGTAGAGGGTCGCCCAAGAGGGCTTTGATACATATAAAAATTACAGAAATGTGTATTCATTAATAATCTATAAGCCAACTTAAATAAAACACGTATAATCCAGTTGTTCATTCAGGCCATTAGGTCTAACTGAGCCCATTTTAAAAGATTTATCTTTTTGTAGCACTACCCTATCCATATCCCCCCCGCCTCAGTGTGGATTGTACCAGTTCTATAGCCGTAAATTTAAGGCATTTAGGGTCTCCACCATGCACAAGATGAACGTGCCGAGATACGGGTTTATCCCCGTCATTGGTGAGGTCACCTAAATGTTCAAGCATTCTTTTTGTCCATTCTCTGGTAGTCTTCCCTATATACTCTAATGGGCAGGGACAGGTTATTTTATAGATCACATTTTTAGAACTACAGTTAATGAAGTCCCTGATTGAATAATTTTTTCCCGTATGCAAACTCCCACAGCATTTTACCCGCTGCACTACTGGGCATGCTTCGCAGTGCCCACATCTATAACAGCCATTGATCTTCCTATCTAGCCAACATCCCTCTTTTGTTAGAACTGTGAGGTGACGGTGTGAGACCCGATCCCCTATGCTTCTTCCTCTTCTGTAAGTGACCTGTGCCCATGGGGATAGGACCTCCTTAAGGTCTGTGTCCATCTGGAGAATACTCCTGTGTTTTCTTAGACTGTTTTTAACTAGTTGATCAGCCTTGTCGAAAGTTCCTATTAGTCTAATGGGTTGTTTATCGGCTTCCCTTTTTTTAGGGATCGATAGTTGTTCTCTATTCTGAGCGTGGACGTGTTTAAATGCTTCTTTTAATATTTTGGGAGGATATCCTCGCTCTAAAAATTTATATTCCAGGTTTTAAGCGCGTTCTTTAAAGTCTTGTATGTTGGAGCAAGTTCTTCTGAGGCGTAGATGCTGTCCCTTTGGTATACCCCTTCTCAGGGAGTCGGGGTGGGATAGGGGTGGCAGCTCTCCCACCTCAGAAGGAAGTTCATTGAAGTTGGTTCCCTGAAAATAGCTGTTCTTAGACTCCCGTCTCCATTTCTGGATAGGAGGACATCCAAGAACGGGAGTGTGCTGGGATTTAATTCATAAGTAACGCATCCACATTGAGACAGGATCGTTAAAATATTGGAACTCATCTGCCACCAGCCCACGAACAAGTTCGTAGGGGGGACACTATAAAAGTGTAAATCATTTTTTTTGTGTGTTTGTTCAATTTCTTTTTTTATATAGAATACAGTAAAAGTTAAATTTTTTATAAATATCCGGTTCCGTTCATTTGTATATGCAATTTATACAGAGGATCGTTCAACTATATAGTCTAGGTGGAGGACTGTAAACTTAACCACCAGTGTCTTTGACTTAGTCTTAAGAATGCTTAAAGGCTATGGACACCTTTGTATTGAATGTTTTTGTAGAGTTCATTTGCTTCCTAAATACAAATTGTAGCAACTTTCCAAATAACCTTCATTAAAAATGACCTACCATTTTGCTGCTGTAGAATCTGTGCATCTCCTGTAGATAACTGGTTGTGCTGTTGCTTCTAACTCAAATCTGTCACTCCACTTCTCCTGACAGGCTGATATAATCTGCTCTGAAGGTTGTAAACAGCAGATCAAAGAGCGGAGGAAAGCTTCCAAGTGATCAGAGAGGGCAGATCACAAAAACTGTGAGAGTATAGATAGGGTGGAAAGCAGAGAGGAAATCACATAGGCTACCAGTATTGAATGTACATAAGAAGGAAAGCCGAGAGGGAATCGCAAAGGCTAGAGAGAGAAAGAGAAAGCAGTGCAGATACAGGTACAGATACAGGAGAACTAGTGAAGGCAGCAGCATCTTTGACACACAGACCTTACATCCAACATGTAATACTGGCAGAGACACGTCCACATGAGAAAAGTCTGAAACTAGAGCAGCTTGCAAACGGAATATCAGGGGTGTGAAAACGTATAAAAGAATAAAGATTGCAGCCTGAAACTTTTTTTAACTTCAGGTAACCACTAACATATAAAATATATATTATATATATATATATATATATATATATATATATATATATATATATATATATATAATTTTTTCCATGTCGAAGGTATCCATAGTCTAGAAGACAACTCCATTGAGATGGCTGCATCCAGCTGCAGACTTAATGGAGAGGTGGCCTGGCAGTTACAAGAAGAACTGAGCAAACTTAGCAGTCAGGGGATAGGTTACTGTCCTTCCAGTCTCAAACTGGAATATCCCTTTAAGACTTATTCATTCCATATTGCCCCTGGCATTCCTGTAGTTCATTCAGCTTAATTTCTGTATATGGAGATCAACAATCATGTCATAAATCAATATATTTCATTTATTTTTTACATTGCAAAGTTGTGCCCCACATCTTACGTCAATAGAATTATGTACCTGTAGGTTTTTTATGAAAAGCTAACAAGCAAAGTCACGAATGGACTGTGCCTAAAATAGCAAAACTTCACCAAAAAGCTAATGCAGAAATCCTGAAGATTTCCAGACATGCTTGGTTAACAAAGAAATCTTTGTTGCACAGTGGTTTTATGTAGACAAGTAAGGAAATATTTGAAATGAGATTAAAAGAAAGATGTTTCCACATGAAACGTATTCCACGCTGAGCTCTGAAGGCATCAGCTTTCTTGAGGAGAACGGGACATGCTGCTGACATAATCAGATGCTGGGGTATAGAACAGCAGAAAATGGCCATCCGTTATTTATTAGGAAGAGTATTTTAGGGGCACATATGCCTGAAATATGAGTATCACTGCTACATTAACGATATGCTATACAGAACACCATATAACCACTGACAAACTATAATAAAATCTTTTTATAACTCGTATAAACCTTTTATAAAAAAACTTTACACATATGCCTTTTAACCCCTTAGTGACTAAGCCTGTTTTGGCCTTCAGGACCAGCCCCATTTTTGCAAATCTGACATGTGTCACTTTATGTGGTAATAACTCCAGAATGCTTTTACCTATCCAAGCGATTCTGGGATTGTTTTCTCGTGACATGTTGTACTTTATGATACTGAAAAAATTTTGTCATTAAATTCAATATTTATTTGTAAGAAACGCCAAGATTTAGAGAAAATTAGCAAAAATTAGCATTTTTCTAAATTTTAATGTATTTACTTGTAAAACAGATAGTAATACCACACAAAATACATACTAGTTTATATTTCCCATATGTCTACTTTATGTTTGCGTCGTTTTTTGAACATTCTTTTATTTTTCTATGACCTCACAAGGCTTAGAACTTTAGCAGCAATTTCTCATATTTTCAAGAAAATTTCAAAAGGCTATTTTTTCAGGGACCAGTTCAGTTCTGAAATGGCTTTGAGGGCCTTATATATTAGAAAGTCACCATAAATCACCCCATTTTGAAAACTGCACCCATCAAAGTATTCAAAACAGCATTCACAAAGTATTTTAGCCCTTTAGGCGTTTCACAGGAATTAAAGCAATGTAGAGGTGAAATTTACAAATTTCATTTTTTTTCTTCAAAAATTCATTTGTAATACATTTTTTCTGTACCACAGAAGGTTTTACCCAAGAAATGCAACTCAATATTTATTGCCCAGATTCTGCAGTTTTTAGAAATACCCCACATGTGGCCCTAGCGCGGTCATGGACTGAAACACAGGCCTCAGAAGCAAAGGAGCACCTAGTGGATTTTGGGCCTCTATTTTATTAGAATATATTTTAGGTACCATGTCAGGTGTGAGGAGGCCTTGTGCTGCCAAAACAGTGGAAACACCCCAAAAGTGACCCCATTTTGGAAACTATACCCCTCAAGGAATTTATCTATGGGTATAGTTAGCATTTTGAACCCACAGTTTTTTTGCTAAATTTATTTGAATTAGTATGTTAAGGTGAAAATCTACTTTTTTTGTGAAAAAATTAGGAAATTTTAAATTTTTACAAGGAATAAAGTAGAAAAAACACCCCAACATATGTAAAGCAATGTCTTCCGATTATAGCAATACCCCATATGTGGTAATAAATTGCTGTTTGGACCCACAGCAGGCCTCAGAAGAGAAGGAGCACCATTTGGATTTTGGATTTCTGATTTTGCTGGAATAGTTTTCAGTGCCGTGTCGCGTTTGCAATGCACTGGAGGGAATAAAACCGTGGAAACCCCCCAATAGTGACCCCATTTTGGAAACTATACCCCTCAAGGAATTTATCTAGGGGTATAGTTAGCATTTTGAACCCACAGTTTTTTTGCTAAATTTATTTGAATTAGTATGTGAAGATGAAAATCTACTTTTTTCTGAAAAAAGGTAGCCATTTTTAATTTTTACAAGGAATAAAGGAGAAAAAGCGCCCCAACATTTGTAAAACAATTTCTCCTGATTACGTAAATACCCCATATGTGGTAATAAACTACTGTTTGGACCCACACCGGGGCTTAGAACGGAAGGAGCGCTATTTGGCTTTTGGAGCTCAAATTTAGCTGGAATGTTTGGGTGTCATGTCGAATTTGCAAAGCCACTGAACCGAAACAGTGGAAGCCCCCCAAAAGTAACCCCATTTGGGAAACTACACCACTTAAGGAATCTATCTAGGGGTATAGTGAGCATTTAGGCCCCACACGTCTTTTGCAGAATTTATTAGAATTAGGCCGTGAAAATTAATATCAACATTATTTCCACTAAAATGTTGAATTGTTTCAATTTCACAAAGGATAAACGAGAAAATGCACCCCAACGTTTGTAAAGCAATTTCTCCCGAGTACGGCAATACCCCACATGTGGTCATAAATGTTTTTTCATTAGAAAGTAATTAACCCTTTACGAACTGATTCATGTTTTGCTTTTTCGTTTTTCCTCCCCGCTTTCCAAGAGCCACTACTTTTTTATTTTTCTGTCAATAGAGCGGTGTGGGGGCTTATTTTTTGCGGGACGAGCTGTCGTTTTTATTGGTACCATTTTTTGGTACGATGCCATATCGGTGGACATAAACGGCTGTTTGGGCACGCTGTAGGGCTCAGAAGGGAGGGACGCCATTTGGCTTTTGGAGCGTATATTTTGCTTGGTAGTAGCTCTGCCGTTTTGCTGGTATTTCAGTTTAGAATGTGGGGGCACATGTAGGCTGGGCAGAGTACATCAGGGGCATAATAAGAGGGTATAATAATGGGGTAAATAAATAATAATTCACAGATATGTGGCCGGTGTCGCACTGATAAATGGCGCCCGATCTTATCCGCTTTTGGAACGCTCTGCACATTTTGCATCGCCATAATCTGGGAGCCGGAACTTTTTTTATTTTTTCACCACCGGAGCCGTGTGAGGGCTTATTTGTTGCGGGACAATCTGTAATTTTCATTGGTACCATTTTGGGGTACATGCGATTTTGTTGATCACTTTTTATTCAATTTTTCAGCAAGCCAGGTGACCAAAAACCATCAATTCTGACAATGATTTTTATTTATTTTTGACGGCGTTTACCCTGGGCTATAAATTACTATTATACTTTATTCTGCGGGTCGGTACGATTACGGCGATACCATATGTATATACGTTTTTTTATGTTTTGCAGCGTTTGAGCAATAAAATAACTTATTTAGAAAATAATGTATTTTCTGTGTCACCATATTCTGAGAGCCATAACTTTTTTATTTTTCAGTCAAAAAAGCTGTGTAAGGGCTTGTTTTTTGCGGGACGGGTTGTAGTTTGTATCGGTACTATTTTGGCGTACATGCGACTTTTTGATCACTTTTTATTACATATTTTGTGAGGGGTGGTGACCAAAAAATAGTGATTTTGGCATTGTTTTTCGTTTATTTTTTTTGCGGCGTTCACCGTGCGGGAAAAATAATATTATAGTTTTATAGTTGGGGTCGTTACGAACGCGGTGATACCAAATATGTGTACTTTTTTTTTACGTGTTCATTTTTTTTCCTATAATGAAAGACTTATTATAGGAAAAAAAAGCAGTTCTTGTTTATGTCACTTATAACTTTTATTTTTACACTTTTTTTAAAACATTTTTATTCTTTTTTTTACTTTTTTCACTTGTCCCACTAGGGGACACTTAGACTTGCAGCTCTGATCGCTGCTGGAATACATTACACTACACACGTAGTGTAATGCATTTCAACTGTCATTGTGACGTGACAGTCACACTGACAGGAAGCCTACGACGACCACCCTCGGGGTGGTCCTCATAGGCTTCTGTACATGGCAACCCGGAAGCCATTGTCTGGCGTCCGGTTGCCATGGGTACCATCGCCAGCCCCCGTGATTTCACATGGGGGCTGCCGATCGGCGCTAAAGACCTTAATTGTGGCGTTCAAAATCGAGCGCCGCAATTAAGGGGTTAACTGCCGATATCAGCGGCGACAGGCCGCTGATCGGCAACGGGGAGAGCAGGGCTGACACCCTGCACAGTTAACCGCCGCTGCGGTGTAGCGCCGCGCGGCGGTTAACTGTCAAAGCACTGACGTAACTGTACGTCAAGGTGCGCGAACTTACTGCTCACCATGACGTACAGTTACGTCATGGTGCGTTAAGGGGTTAATCCCCTGATTATTCTAAGAAATGCTAAGGTGAGGATAAACATCCTTTTACCTATGACGTCTACTGTACTTAGTTTTTTGTAATTAATTGTCTCTAATCAAAACCCTATACCTTTTAGACACTTCTATGGGTAATGGGTTACAACTACTTAAAGGGGTTGTCCAGGAATAGAAAAACAAGGGTGCTTTATTCCAAAATAATGCCACAGCAATACCACACACACAATATGTAGGCAGGTGTGGCATTATTTTTGGAAGAAAGTCATGTTTTTCTAATCCTGGAAAACCTCTTTAGGCTGAGTTCACAAGGAGCGGACACGCTCCGTAAAGTTACACTGCGTATCCACCTCAATGCCCATAGGGAATTCAAGGCGAAAAAACGTACCAAAATGTGGTGCAGTTTTTCGCCCGTAATGTCCGCCGTGGAAAACTGCAGCATTTAGTCGGTCTGCTAGCAAGTCGGCCTCCTGTGATGATGTTTCATCCCAGGAGGCTGCTACAGTCTGTGATTGGCTGTAGCGGCGGTTACATGGGATGAAACGTCATCCCAGGAGGTCGGTCGGGAGGAAGAAACACACACTTCTGGGCAAGTATAAGATTTATTATTTTCCCGAGTTGCGTTTTTTGCAGTGGAATCGCAGCGATTCCGAAGGCAAAAAAAACACGCAACAACTGCTATATGTTTTGTGGGTTTTACCTCCCCATTGAATTCAACGGGGAAAATCCGCAACAAATAAGCAGCGTTTACGCAAATGCAGTTGACCTGCTGCTGAATAAAATTTTGAACCGCATGTCATATTCCGAGCTTTTTTTCCGCTCCGTATTTAAGCAGCGTGTGGATGAGATTTGTTCTCTCTCATCCACTTTGCTGTTACTGTATTATGCTGCGGATTTTCTGCAGTATTTACGCAACGTGTGAACTGACCCTTAAAGATGATCGGTCACTTCTCTTGACATGTCTGTTTTAGTAAATAGTTGTATTCCCTATGAAATAACAATTCTGGAGCATCTTTTCTTAGAAGTCTGTGTTCCTCTGTTATTGCTCCAAGAAATGTGTGAATAAATTGACAACTGTGTGTTACCAGTTGGGGGTGTCCCTACACAGACTGACAATGTCCAAACAGTGCTGACCGAGTGAGACTGTGTAGGGACACCCTGCTTCAACAAGAGGAATGCTAACACCCAGTTGTAAATATCCTCATAAATTTTTAGGAGGAACAACAAAGGAATGGCACAGCGCAAAATTCTAAGAAAACAGCATTCAAGGATTGTTATTTCATGGGGAATAAAAGTATTTACTAAAATTGGAATGTCAAGAGAGGTTACAGTTCCTCTTTAAAGAAATGTAATGTCACTATTCCCAGCAGACTGTGTTGTGAAGGCATAACCCATTTGATAACCAACGATGAACAGGCGATTGGCCAACATGAAATATATAACAAGTCCTCAAACATAAACATTCCTTGTTGGAAGGTTTAAATTACATTACATAATCATCTCATCATAGCTTGCATAAAATATCAAACTGCAATAACAAAAAAATACACCAACAAATATAAACAGCGAAAGGCCCCCTTCAGTACCTTACTATAAAGGACTGTCAAAAAAATTACTTTTCTTCTAATTCATAAACAATGAACAGCGTGGCAAAGTTGGGGCATTTCTTCCAGCCATCACGGTGGTCCAACTACACTCTATTTTAGTGCATGACTGTTGGCAGCATTATCTGACCATGACACATGGTCTGCTTTGGCACAAAGGTGTGCTGGATATGTAGAGAATGTGGCTTTCCAAAGCACATGACCAAGGCGCCAACATTTTCCCATCTGTTTTTTAAGTTGTATCCTCTACTCTGACCTTTCTAAGAGAAATATGATTATTGCTCCACTGTGTACAGATGGGATCGTCCTACAAGATCAATAACAGACAGGATAACTTCTGTATTAAAATACATCACTCGGATAGAAGATGTTATCTCTAGAAATATTTGCAGTTTTACAAAACTCAAATCATGAAAATTTTTTGGGGCTATACATAGTTGGCGATCTTTTCAGTTTTCAATTAATTTGTTTCTATCGAACAAAGTGCCCCAATTGCCCAGAAAAATGCTGTACGCACTCTGAGATTTTCTAGGACTGTATCCAACACTTTTCAAGCTCTTTAAAGCCAATACAACATTAGCAATGTCAAAGTGAAATCAGCGACTAAGGGTAAACCAATAATGGCTGGTGGTAACAAACCTGTTTAACCCCTTCATGCCGGTAATCTGTAGATTCATGTCCTAGCCGCAAATGCGGCCAGGACGTGAAACTACAGGGTGGGCCATTTATATGGATACACCTAAATAAAATGGAAATGGTTGGTGATATTAACTTCCTGTTTGTGGCACATTAGTATATGGGAGGGGGGAAACTTTTCAAGCTGGGTGTTGACCATGGTGGCCATTTTGAAGTCGGCCATTTTGTATCCAACTTTAGTTTTTTCAACGGGAAGAGGGTCATGTGACACATCAAACTTATCGAGAATTTCACAAGAAAAACAAGGGTGTGCTTGGTTTTAACGTTACTTTATTCTTTCATGAGTTATTTACAAGTTTCTGACCACTTATAAAATGTGTTCAAAGTGTTGCCCATTGTGTTGGATTGTCAATGCAACCCTCTTCTCCCACTCTTCACACACTGATAGCAACACCGCAGAAGAAATGCTAGCACAGGCTTCCAGTATCCGTAGTTTCAGTCGCTGCACATCTCGTATCTTCACAGCATAGACAATTGCCTTCAGATGTGCAGTAACTGAAACTACGGATACTGGAAGCCTGTGCTAGCATTTCTTCTGCGGTGTTGCTATCAGTGTGTGAAGAGTGGGAGAAGAGGGTTGCATTGACAATCCAACACAATGGGCAGCACTTTAAACACATTTTATAAGTGGTCAGAAACTTGTAAATAACTCATGAAAGAATAAAGTAACGTTAAAACCAAGCACACCATTGTTTTTCTTGTGAAATTCTCGATAAGTTTGATGTGTCACATGACCCTCTTCCCATTGAAAAAACTAAAGTTGGATACAAAATGTCCGACTTCAAAATGGCCGCCATGGTCAACACCCAGCTTGAAAAGTTTCCCCCCTCCCATATACTAATGTGCCACAAACAGGAAGTTAATATCACCAACCATTCCCATTTTAATTAGGTGTATCCATATAAATGGCCCACCCTGTACAGTCTTCTGCTTTTGCCGGCATAGCGCTGAGGAGAGCGTTCCGACGCCGGCGGTGAGTTCCCCTGGCTCCCCAGCAACCTGCTCACTGATGGCCAAACCAATTGGTTCGGCTTCTGGCCATGTGATCACCATGATTAACCCCTTAAGGACTCAGCCACTTTTGGACCATATGACACAGGCTAATTTTTTTTAAATCTGACATGTGTCACTTTATGTGGTAATAACTCCGGAATTCTTTTACCTATCCAAGCGATTCTGAGATTGTTTTCTCGTGACATATTGTACTTTATGATAGTGAAAAAATTTGGTCGATAAATTCAATATTTATTTGTGAAAAACACCATAATTTAGAGAACTTGCAAAAATTTGCATTTGTCTAAATTCAAATGTATCTGCTTGTAAGACAGATAGTTATACCACACAAAATAGTGATTAGTTACCATTTCCCATATGTCTACTTTATGTTTCCATCATTTTTTGAACATCCTTTTATTTTTCTAGGACGTTACAAGGCTTATAAGTTTAGCAGCAATTTCTCATATTTTCAAGAAAATTTCAAAAGGCTATTTTTACAGGTACCAGTTTAGTTCTGAAGTGGCTTTGAGGGCCTTATATATTAGGAACCCCCACAAATCACCCCATTTTAAAAACTGCACCCCTTAAAGTATTCAAAACAGCATTTAGAAAGTTTCTTAACCCTTTATGCGTGTTAAATTAAAGCAAAGTGGAAGGGAAATGTGCAAATTTCATTTTTTTTTGCAGAAATTCCATTTGAATCCATTTTTCCTGTAATACTGAAGGTTTTTACAAGAGAAACACAACTGAATATTTATTGCCCTAATTCTGCAGTTTTTAGAAATATCCCACATGTGGCCCTAGTGTGCTACGGGCCTGAAACAAAAGCCCCAGAAGCAAAGGAGCACCTAGTGGATTTTTCGACCTTCCTTTTCTTAAATTATATTTCAGGCACCATGTCATGTTAGAAGAGGTCTAGTGGTGCAAAAACAAAGGAAACCCCCAAAAGTGACTCTATTTGGGAAACTACACCCCTAGAGGAATTCATCTAGGAGTGTAGTGATTATTTTGGCCACACAGATGTAGCTTTAGGTCAAAATGTTTCATTTTCTCATCAAATAAAGGAGAAAAAGCACCGTAACATTTGCAAAGGAACTTCTCCAGAGTACGGAAATACCCCATATGTGGTAATAAACCACTGTATGAATACACATCAGGGTGCAGAAGGGAAGGAGCGCCATTTGGCGAACAGATTTTGCTGTATTCGTTTTTCTGCACCATGTCGCTTTTGCAAAGCCCCTTAGGTACCAGTACAGTGGAAACTCCCCAAAAGTGACTCCATTTGGCAAACTACACCCATTGAGGAATTCATCTAGGGGGATAGTGAGCATTTTGACCCCACAGGTGTCTCATAGATTTTATTACAAATGGGCAGTGAAAATGAAAAATTACATTATTTTCCAATAACACGTAGCATTACTTCAAAATTTTTCATTTTCTCAACAAATAACAGAGAAAAAGCAACGTAACATTTGTAAAGCATTCTCTCCAGAGTAGGGAAATACCCCACACGTGGTCATAAACTGCTATTTGGACACACAGCAAGGCTCTAAACTGAAGGAGCGCCATTTAGTATTTGGAGTGGAGATTTTACAAGATTGTTTTTTTTACACCATGTTGCATTGAGCTATAGTACCAGTACAGTGGTACTCCCGATAAATTACCCTCAAAGAATTTATCTAGGGGTGTAGTGAGCATTTTAACCGCACAAGTGTTTTGCAAAAATGAGTAAACAATAGATGTTGCAGATTGAAAATTGCTGTTTTCCACAGATATGCCATTTCAGTGCCCAATGTGTTGTGCCCAGCTTGTACCACCGTAGACACACATCCCATAAATTGTTAAGCGGGTTCTCCAGAATACAGTAATACCCCATATGTGGTCATAAATTGCGGTTTGGGCACACTGCCAGGCTCAGTTGGACCACCATTTGGCATTTGAAGCGCAGATTTTGCTTGGTGTTTTAGTGGTATTTCAGTTTATAATGTGGGGGCATATGTAAGCTGGGCGGAGTACATCATGGTATATGTAAACTGGGCGGAGTGCAACAGGTCATAATAGGATGATTTAATAATGGTGTGAACAAATAATCCATGGATTGGTGTGGTACGCTTTGAACCAATCCTTTATACACAGGCCGGGTTTATTAGGTATTATACAAAATATCTGCGCTCCAGTATTGCCTAACCTTTAACTTCTTCACTAACCCTATAAGCAGCACAAGGCCCTAAAGTTTCCTCATCTCCGCTGCATCTACAGAGACCACCTGTGGGGTCCAGCAAATGATGATGTGGGGTATTTAGTGAAATTCTACTGGACCTAAATAAAAATGAGTCTGGGCCGTCATTTAGCATAATTTTGCATCATTGCGTTTTGAGAGTCATAACGTGTTATTTTTCCGTTGATGGTGCTCTGTGAGGGCTTGTTTTTTGTGTAACGAGAGGTAATTTTTATTGGTTCCATTTTAGGGTACATGCGATTCATTTATTCAATTTTTTGGGAGATGAGGAAACCAAAAAACAGCCATTCTAGCACGTATTTTTTTTTTATTTTTTTTTTTTACAGTGTACACCGTGCAGTATAAACAACATGTTAACTTCATTCTGTGGGTCGATACGATTACAGCGACACCAAATTGATATCGTTTTTTTACGTTCCCACAATAAAAATACTCTTTTCTAAAAAAAATCATGTTTTAGGGTCGCCATTTTCTGACAGCCATAACTTTTTTATTTTTTAGTTGATATCGCTGCGGGACGGCTTGTTTTATGCGTGACGAACTGTAGTTTCTTTTAGTACCATTTTACGTTACTTGTAACTTTTTGATCACTCTTTATTAAAAAAAATTTGAGACAAGATGACCAAAAAAGAAAATGCTGTAATTGTTTTTTATTAAAAAAATTTACGATGTTCACCTTACGGTAAAAATAATGTGACATTTTTATAGATCAGGCCGTTCCGAACGTGGCGATACCTATTATGTATCGTTTTTTTTCATGTTTTCATTTTTTTTTCTAATAATAAAAGAAGTTGATCAGGGAAACAGGGCGATTATTGTTTTTATTAGTTAAAACTTTTATTTATGTATTTTTCTTTCACATTTTTTTTAACTTTTTCTTTTACACTGACTTGGGGACTTGAAGATCTGGTCTTCTGATCCCTGGTACAGTACACTGCACTACTTATGTAGTGCAGTGTATTGTAACGGTCATTCATCATCTGACAGTTAGCCTATTAGGTCCTGCCTCGGGCAGGACCTAATAGGCTTCCGTACCTGGGCAATCAGGAAGCCTAGCAACGGCTTCCTGGTTGCCACAGCAACCATCGCCACCCGCGATCCATCGTGGGGGGGGGGCCCGGGGGTACAGAGGGAGCTCCCTCCCTCTGTCAACCACTTCAATGCGGCGGACGCCAACGACAGTCGCATTGAAGGGGTTAAATGGCTGCGATCGGCGGTAACAGCCATCGCAGCGGGATGTCAGTTGTGTAGAACAGCTGACAGCCGTAGAAGATAAAGCGCGCACAGCTCCTGTGCTCGCTTTATATGCAGGGCGTGACTGTACGCCCGTGTGCGGGAACGCACTTTGTATCTGGACATACAGTCACGCCCAAAAGTGGGAATGGGTTAACGAATCATAGTGATCTCTGAAAAGTTTGTTTGTAAACAAACTTTTCATGCTTGTCTTCTCCTCTCAGCCTTCTTCACGCTGTCAGTGTTTTAGAGATAAGAGTGATTGAGAGAAATATATATATTGTAATGCCGCGGTTGCAGACCGCAGACACCTTTCATCCTGCCGACATCTTTCTCCCAAGAATGAAGTGCTCGAAATTTTCCTGGTAGACGACACAATGCAAAAGGAGCCCCGACCAAGTATTGAGGGCATATACTGTACATACTTTTTAGTAGACCTACATTTCTGTATTAAAAATCATTTATGAAATTGGGCTTATTATTCTAATTTTCTGAGAGACTAAATTTTGGGTTTTCATTAACAGCCATAATCATCAACTTTTACCCCTTAATACTGAAGGTATTTTAAACCTTAATGACCGAGCAATTTTGTATGTTTTTCCATTGTCGCATTCAAAGAGCTATAACTTTTTTATTTTTGTGTCGACATAGCTGTATAAAGACTTTTTTTGTGGAACAAGTTGTATTTAATAGCAGCACCATTTTGGGGTACATATAATGTATTGATTAACTTTTTAATAACTTTTTTAGTGGGGTACCAGAAAAAAACTAATTTCGCCATTTTTTTTGCGCCTTCATTTTACGCCGTTTACCGTGTGGTATAAATAACATAACAACTTTATTCAGCGGGTCGTTACGATTGCGATACCAAATTGATATGGATTTTTTTATGTTTTCCTACTTTTACACAGTAAAAACACATTTTTTTAACAATTATTTGCTTTTGTGTCGCCATATTTTAAGAGCCATAACTTTTATTTTTTGACCGATGCAGCTGTATGAGGGCTTTTTTTTTCGGGACGACTTGTAGTTTTTATTTGTACCATTTTGGAGTAGATGCGACGGCTTGATCACTTTTTATCAAATACTTTTGAAGGCAGAATGAGCAGAAAACATCAATTCCGGCGTTGTTTCGGATTATATTTTTTACGATCTTCATCGTGCGGGTCAAATAACGTCATCGTTTTATAGTTGGGTTTGATACGGACGCGGCGATACCAAATATGACTAACTTTTTACTTTTTTTCATAATAAAGTATTTTGTAAGGGGAAAAAGTGGGGGGGGGGGGTTTATTTTTTTTACTTGGGACATTTATTATTTATTTCAAACTTTATTTAACTTTATTTTTAGTCCCACTGGGGGACTTCACTGTGCAAACTTTTGATCGCTATTATAATACACTGCAATAATTCAGTATTGCAGTGCATTAGTGCCGGTCAGTGTAAAACTGACAGGCACCTGCTAGGTCATGCCTGTGGCATAGCCGAACAGGCAATCACTAAAGGCAGACCTGGGGGCCTTTGTTAGGCCCCCAGGCTGCCATAGAACCCATCGTCACCCCGCGATGCACGCGGGGATGCCAGTCGGATGAGAGAGGGAGCCCCCTCCCTCTAAAATCACTCAGATGCGTTGCTTGCTATTAAGAGCCGCATATGAGGGGTTAAATATGATCGGAGAACACTGCTAGTGGTTGCCCTGAAGCCCGAGGCGGTTTGCAACAGCACGGGCTTCAGGAGATCCCCGCACAATGCGGGGAAAATTCTTCTGAAGTGCCGACGTGAAAAGGCGGCACTTCAGAAGAACTACCCTGAACGGCCGACGTAAAAACACTATACGCAGGTCATTAAGGGTTTAAAAGAAAAAAAAATCTGGAAATAAATCAGTGTGTAATGAATCTATATAATATAGGAGTTTTCCTTTATGAATTGAATTACAGAAATAAATTAACTTTTTGAGGATATTCTAATTCATTGAGAAGGACTATGTAGTGTCTATGTAGCGTCCATGGCCGCAGACCATCGGGTTTACTCACCCCCCGGCGGCCGCATTCATAGATCGGAGAGCGCTGACTCGCATCTCCTTTCCAGGAGACGCCAGCGCTCACTTCCGCTCCGGTGTGTCCCGTGTGTCCTTAGAGGGCCAGCGCGTGCACATGGGAATCCTCAATTAGGCCATGATTCCCTGGACTATAAGAGGGGCCCTGCCCCTTTTCTCATTGCCTGAGCGTTGTTAGTATTCCCATGTCAGTTTTGCAAATGGTCCCTTAGTCTTATCCGGTTCCCGTGGTTTCCCGTGCACTATTACCTGTATCCCGTGCTGTGTCCTTGTTCCTGAGCCGGTTTGTGTTGGAGTCGTGTCCTACTGCACCTGCTGTTATCTGCCACGTCCAGTGTCATCTACCACCTCCAGTGTTATCCGCCACGTCTGGCACAACTTGCTGCACCTGCTTGCATTCGTGCTAAAGCCTCGGCCACTGTCTGGACAATTCACGTACCCTTGAGTGGGACTTTGTATTGATTGGGTGCTCTGTTGCTTGGCCAGCTGCCTACCCGCTACAGCGTTGTGGCCTAGTGGGTCCACATACCAACAGGCCATGGTCCCCGCTGGTCAACCTGAGACCTTGACGACACAAGTCATGCTGGCAGAGATGCAAGACCTTCAGTCACGGAAAGACCATCTCCTCCTGTCAGTGAACGCCATAGCACATCGGCTGGTTGCTCAAGCCACAGTCGTCACCGCATCTATTCCTGCTGTTCCTCCTTCTACACCTTCTGTCTGTACCAGTGCCGATCCCCTATGCTTCCTGCCACTACCTCCTCGCTATGACGGAGACACGAGGTCCTGCAGGGGATTTATGAATCAGTGCCAGATCTACTTCAGACTACATGCCAGGGCCTTCTCCTCTGATGACACTAGGATCACCTTCATAATCTCTCTCCTTAGTGGCAAAGACCTTGCATGGGAAAATCCTCTGTTGGGGATTTGGCAGGGACCAGAGACTCGTGACTTGCAGTGCTTTTTACGGACTTTACGTTCGATATTTGAAGAACCTGGGAGAGTTTCTTCTGCTGCTGCATCCCTGCTGACCTTACACCAGGGAGGCCTCTCCGTGGGCGAGCATGCCATTCAGCTTTGTACACTGGCTGCTGAACTAACCTGGAATGAGGCTTTGGTGGCCACATTCTGGCAGGTACTGTCTCAAGGGATTAAAGATGAGCTGGCCGCTTGCGATCTGCCACCTATCCTGGACGATGTCATCCTACTAGCCACCCGGGTTGACATGAGGGAGCGTTCCCAAGAAGTTCCCGGGAGAGGATTTCCTAGGCTGGCTTCTACTTTCCAGCAATCCCTACTGTCCTTTTCAGTCGTCCCACCAGAGCAGCCTATGCAGATGTACCGGGCCAAATTGGCTATCCCGGACAGACAATGCAGACGCACTTCAGGACTTTGTATTGCGGCCTCGGAGGCAGTGTTGTGCGTTTGTGTCCCCAGGGGCCAGAGACCCCCCAGTGCCTAGGATTGGTTGGTGAGAAAGCCCTAGGCGGAACGGTACAAAATAAGAAATAAAATTCCAAGCTGACCATTCCTGTGACCATGGTGTCCGGGTTTCTGCCTATTTGGACTCCGGGTCCGCTGCAAACTTTATCCAAAAAGGATCTAGTGGATCATCTCCAGTTGCCCACAGTTCCTCTGGAGACGTCTTTGGCTGTTGCCTCGGTGAACGGACTGCCTATGTCCGATCCGATTGTATCTGAGACCAAGCCGCTGAAGCTCCAAGTTGGAGCCCTTCATTCTGAACCAATTTTGTTTCTTAGTTTTGCCCAAAGCAGTCAATCCTGTTCTGCTGGGTCTGCCTTGGCTTCAACTACATGCCCCAGTACTGAACTGGAATTCTGGAGAGGTTCTAAAAATGGGGCTCCAAATGTTCCAATCACCATCTGTTGCAGATCCATCCTGTTCAGCCTCCTCTGCCTCAGTAGTTGGCAGGATTACCCCCTCATTTCGCTCAGTTTATGGATGTCTTCAGCAAAAGGGAGGCTGAGACACTGCATTGACTACCGTGATCACGGTCAAGAACAAATACCCATTGCCACTTATATCTGAACTGTTTGACTATATACGAGGAGCCAATATTTTTTTCAAAATTAGACTTGCGTGGGGCTTCTAACTTGATCTGAATCCGTCAAGGGGACGAGTGGAAGACGTCGTTAAACACCCAAGATGGGCACTTCGAATACCTGGTGATGCCCTTCGGACTGTGTAACGCTCCCACGGTCTTCCAGGAATTAGTCAATGATATCTTCCGAGAACTCTATGTCTGCGTTTTAGTCTCTCTCGATATTTTGATTTTCTCTCCAGATCAGACGACTCATCGGAGGAATGTCCGTCAAGTTCTACTGCAATTAAGGTAGAATCATCTATATGCCAAGCTGGAGAAGTGCGTCTTTGAAAATAATTATCTGCCCTTCCTGGGCTACATCATCTCAGATCAAGGTCTCAAGATGGATCCTGACAAAGTAAAGTCCGTTCTGGAATGGCCACGTCCTCAAGGCCTGAGGTCCATACATCGTTTTTTTGGGATTCCCCAACTTTTAACGGCAGTTTATCCCAAACTACTCATCACTGACTGCTCCCACCTCTACCCTTACCAAGAAGGATGTGAATGCCAGGGTGTGGACTCCAGAGGCAGAATCTGCATTTAATAGCCTCAAGAAAGCCTTCACTTGAGCCTCGAACCAATCATGTCAAAATTTTACTCCGCCCCCTAGACGCCAGAGGCATTAATGAGATGCACTCTGCTGCCTCTCTCTGCGCATGCGCGTTCGTTTAGGCGATGGCTATGATTTCCGGGTACGTCAAATTATGCGCCGGGTGTCACATGACCATACGTCACGGATGACGTGAGCGAATTTGATAGGCTAGCATTGTGGCTTAGCCTCAGCCCTAGGGGAGGAGTATTAATTATATAAACTCGGAGTCTGTAGGGAAGCGTGCCGCTGATATCAATGCGAGCACGCTTCCGTGTGTATAACAGAATATCTGTTACATATCTATATTACTGGCGCAGCAGCCAGTTTGCGAAAAGAACAGACCCCTGATAAAAATTTTATATATAGAAGCGCGTAGGGTCAGATGAGAGAGGGGTTTTAGCATAGGTGGCAGCATTATCATTGGACAACCCCAGCACTGGGGTATATAGGAGTGGTAACTGCAGGCTCCGGTGCTGTGCAGGGTCCCATTCGCTGTAACACCAATGGTTAAACGCTGCTTGATCCCATACTTTTAAACACTCATTCATAGGAGGGTTCACAAATGAATCAGAAAATGCAGTTTATTTAATAAAAAAATGTTATCAAGCACGGTGGGCTCATTTCACAGTGGTGATTGTACCCCTGTTTTTAGTGAGTTATTCAATAAAAATTATATAGTTTTACTCAGTCACTCCAGTGAATTGCAATTACAAATAAATATAAGTAAACACTTTCTCCTCTATCCTCTAGAAGCAGATTCAAAATATAATTTTCATATTTTCAAAAATAAGAGAGTCGATGGATTACTTTTTTAATTCAGTTTTGTATGTCCTTAATAGGGTTTAGTTATAATTATTTTAATATAGAAGAATAAAAGATTGATAATCCATTCTGCTGTTAAATATAGGAACAATTGCAGAGTTAGTGGGAGTAGATCCTATGGATTGTCTGAGTACAATCCTTGTGTTTGAATTTAAAACTTAATGTAATACCCCCCCCCCCCCTGTGTATATCTTTGAGAATTTATTTAATTAATTATATTTGAACCAATTATACCAAACAGGTAATAATAATCATCATTTTCATATGTAGGTTGAAACACAGTCATTAACCGTAACAGAAACAGCTGTGTAGGAGGCTTAAAAGTGGGTGAGGAACAGTCAAACACTGCTACAAAGGCGAGGTTGTGGAAGACAGTTTCATGTCACAGGTCCACCATGGCAGGACTGAGAACAGCAAGACTTACTACACCAGCAAGGTCTCACCCAGGCAAAGATTTCAAAACAGACTAGGGTTTCAAGATGTGCTGTTGAAGCACTTTTGAAGAAGCAGAAAGAAACGGGCATTGTTGAGGACCGTAGACACAGTGGTCGGTCAAGGAAACAATGCAGCAGATCAAAGACACCATGTCGAAACCAGAACGGTCAGAAACCAGTGGGACCCAGGTACACCCATCTACTGTTCAGAGGAGTCTGGCCAGAAGTGGCCTTCATGGAAGAATTGCGGCCAAAAAGCCATACCTTTGACCTGGAAACACGGTCAAGTGACTGTGACTCAACTGATCATGGAAACATAGGAACTGGCATGCGGACTAAAAATTTTAAATATTTGGCTGTCACAGAAGGTAGTTTGTTCGCTATAGTGTCTGCAGGCAACACTGAAGTATGTTGGAGGTTCTTTGCAAGTTTGGGGCTGCATATCAGCAAATGGAGTTGGGAATTTAGTCAGGATTAATGGTATCCTCAATGCAGAGAAATACAGGCAGATATTTATACATCATGCAATGCCATCAAGGAGGTGTCTGATTGACTCCAAATGTATTCTGCAGCAGGACAACTAGAACGGTTCTCACCGGTTTGTTTGTGGGTCCTCTGTGTCGTCTGGGAGATGGTGCTTGTAACCCAGGGCAACGCTTGGCACAGCAGGTTTAGAGGCAGTCAGATGAACAGGCCAGAAGTCAGGACAGGCAGCAGACGTCGTTACGGGTATGGATAGCAATAGGTCAAGGCAGGCGGCAGGCAAGAATAGTACAAGTTCAGGCAGAGGTCACAACGGGAAATCCAGACAAAGGTAGAAGTAACAGGGAAACTGGGTACAGGGAAGCTCACAGGGATAACTTGGTTGAACAAGCAAGGATCTGAGGGAGGAGGATCTTTAAATAGGAAGTCAAAGGATTTTGGCACACGCTGGCCCTTTAAGAAGGGAAGTGTCAGCGCGTGCGCCCTCTAGTGGCTGCAGCCGCACATCGTGGATGACGGCCGTGGAGGGAGGCGAGAGATGCAGTTACCGGACGATGCCCAGAGCCTGCAGAGCGTCCGGATTGGGTGAGTAGAGCTCGGGACGAGAATGAGGGAATGGAGGGTACGGGAACTGGAGCAGAGGCCGTGGAAGCAGAGGGGAACGGCGCGGCAGCCGTTACAACAACGACCCCAATCATACAGCCAATGTCAATAAATACTATCTTTAGCATAAAGAAGAACAAGGAGCCCTGGAAGTGATGGTATGGCCCACACAGAGCAGTGATCTCAACATCATCGAGTCTGTCTGGGATTATATGAAAAGACAGAAGGATTTGAGGAAGCCTACATCCACAGAAGATCTGTAGTTAGTTCTCCAAGATGTGTAGTTAGTTCTCCAAGATGTGAACAACAATTTCCCTGCCGAGTTCCTTCAAAAACCGTGTGTAAGTGTACCTAGCAGAATTGATGCGGTTTTGAAGGCAAAAGGGTGATCAGACCAAATTTTGATTTGATTTAGATTTCTCTTCTGTTTATTCACTTTGTATTTTGTCAATTAAAAAATTGCTAAAAAAAAAATATTACACTTCTATTTTTGAAAGCATTCTTACTTTGCAGAATTTTTCACCACTGCCTAAAACTTTTGCACAGTACTGTATATATAATCCACCAATTTCACCGCCACGACTACATTTGCCAGTGACCGTGTGCCTGAAAAGTGAAGAAGCAATGGTATTTTACACTATTAGAAAAAAATGTCACTTGCGTACAGACTGATGTAGAACGGCTCTGTATAACGGCTTGATGCAGAATAATGCCAATTTTCAGTGGCACTATTATTAGCATTTAGATATATCTAAAACAATGAGTGACATCACGTGCGTAACGTCTGCATCAACAGGCAGTGGTACGCTATCAGCACCAGTATCTAAATGGAAATTAAAATCTATTTTTTATTTGAAAAAAAAATTGTCTGACACAGACTGAAGGAAAACGGCTGTATAAATGTTTTCATCTATTCCCTAATCTCTGCTCCTTACTATAAAACGCACTGACACTAATCCACTATATCTGCAGCAGTATTTCCTGGTTGGGCTGTTTATAGTGGCTAGGACTCATTTGACTGTCAGCTAGTGAGCCATCAGTGACTCACACTTATACACCTCATGATTGGCTGTGCAAGAGGCAGGGCTGACTGCAAGGCATTATGGGAAAGCCCGCCGGGCCACCTCCCGAGGTAAATTGATTCTTCTTCTCTGTCTACTTCTGATCTTTAAAATGTCATCCGCCATTTTGAGCGATGCATGCGGGACGAATCCCAATAGTTTCAGATTCTCTAAAATCCAAAACTTTTGGGAAATTTGTAACGAATTTGATTAGTGTAGAATCTATTCACTCATCTCGAACATGGAGTAAAAATAAGAACATAGTAATGAGAAAACTACAAGAACTGCAACAAACTTGAGAACAACAGTATACACATTAGGCAACAATATGAAGCTGAAAGCAGCTATAGCAGAGACTTTTGGCGTTGCACTGTGGTCTAGGCACTGAGAAAGGCTGAGTCTTCCGCTGACACTTTCAAACTTCTAGTGGAAGATGCAGTCACTGTTGCAATTGGAACTTTATTTAAAGGAGGTTCCGTTACTTAGTAACTACTCTCTATCCTATCCAAATACACAAGTAAAACCACTTTCCCATTAACTCACATTTAAAAATATGCTGTTCATCACTCTGGTCAATTGATGTCGACCCACTTCAAAATCCAGACTTCCGATGACATCCTAACTGTTCACCGCTGAAGTGCTTTTCTGAAAGAATGTCTCTTCTGGCCGCCTGAATGAACGGTGCGCCATCATGGACGTTCGCTCTGTGGGTTGTTCCGGCCAAAAAGGCATTCTCCAGGCACATGCATGTTTCAAAGAAAGTCTCGTTGATCCACGCATGCTCAGTACAGTCAGACTTCAGTGTGCCTGCGTTGCCCTTCCATTAGGTTTTGCGGCAACCTGTGATCCCGGCGTACAGTATGCCATGTGAGCAGCACAGCATGCTGGGAGCAGAGCCAGAAGCGTCCATAAACAAGAAAAGCGCCATGTAAACAAATGTCAGAGTCATAAAAAGAAAAGCGGAGGGGAGGCACGGAAAACGAAAACAAGGTATTTGGGGGGGGGGTTTATGTGGGGCCACAGTAAGGCAGCTATGGTAAGTTTAAAAACATCATATGGTATTGGAAACCCCTTTTTATACGTTTTTCTAATGATTTAGTTGGTAAAGGGGTTCTCCTGGCATTTTATATTGATGGCCTATCCTTAGGATAGGTCATCAATATCAGATTGATGGGGGTATGACTGCCGGCAACCCTACTGATGAGGTAACGAATGCCGGAGCCTCCTTAATGTTTAACAGGCACAGCGCCGTAAGACATCCCTAGCGGCTGTGCCTGGGAAAAATATCTGGTGCAAATCTGCTCCTACTAATAACATTTAATAGTCTGCATGTTTGCCAGCCCAAAATGCGTCAAACTCATTAATAGACGTGCCCCCACTAATAAATTTGGCAAATATCGTTACAACTACCTAATTTACATAACTGATGCAAAAAAAAACACGCCAGCCTTAATAAATGTGGGCCAATGTGTTTTCAAGCCTTGCATTCTCAAGATTAAATTCCCAAGGAAATGGAATAACACCCAACTAAATTGTTTCGGTCTTGGGTAGCCCCTACAACTACCCCAAACCCTATTGTAAAGGTCACATCTCTTGTTGTTATCTTCTGGGGAACCCCTATCCAGGTTTAACAGAACCCAGATTGGGAAACAATGTTCTAGGCCAATAAACTGTAAAAGGGGTTATCCCACAACTTATCAGCTCTCTACAGGATATGTGTTTCATTGCTGGGGGTCAAAAGAATGGGGGTCCCGAGTCCCCTGTTTAAAATGGGGGCTATACTTATTACAGGTGGGAGGAATAGTAAGTGCAAATCTAAGCTTGGAAAACAAAGATACTTTTCAGAGACACCAAAATATAACGCCATAACCACTGATGTCTTAAATGGAGAATGTATGCTTTTAAAAAAAATTACTAGAGGTTACGTATCCTAATACATTTTTAGAAGTATCCTGCATGGAGACCAAGCAAAACAGGCCTAAAATATTTTTGGGGAGTCTGCATTATTTCTGCAGAAAGACCGATCACATAGTGAGCTATAAGAAAACATTATTCGCCACAGACATAGGAAGTCGACAAACATGAGCAGATCTATGAATTAACCAGCAGTATGAATTACACATATTTAACAACATAATGTGTATTCTCGCACACTTTGATATGTATAGAAACTGCTTTCCTTATCCCCTACTTCCTTTAATGGAATGTATGCAGCCCTTTAATCCAGATGGCACAATAAAAATTTACATTTCTATCTGGATAGTAGGAAAAGTTCCTTGCAGGGACCAAGCGAGATCAGAAGAGAAGGAAAAAGAGAGGTCTTCCCCAGAGTCAGCAGTGCCCACCGGAGTCTAAAGTTTCTGCCACTTCCTGCAGAAACTGCTTACTCCTTAATGGAATACACTGTGACTTGAAGAACAGACAAAGATATAAGAAAATACACTGCATGCAGAAAAGCAAATGTACACTGTGGTTCATAAGTTTGTGAGTGGCTAGTTTTTTTCCCCACCAAATACGTACCTTTACTTCACAATAATAACTCTGTCTTCAAGAGGGAGAAGATTCCTTCTGGACACACCAAGGAGAGTATGATCCTTCCCTAATTCTGAATACCATTAACCGTTTGATAAATGTCTACACCTTTTCTATATGCGGTCATTGCATTTGCAATATATACCTCTTGTGGTAGGACATTCCATTGTTTGACTTCTCTGAAAAGATTCCTATATTGATGATGAACTTATGTTCCCTGATCTGTCGTATATTTCTTGGAATGAATAGTTAATTTGGTACTATTGACCTTGTATATACATATTACTAAGATCACCTTATGGCTTAAAGGGAATGTGTCGCTAGAATTTTTTATTTTTTTTTAGTTAAACAGTTCGTATATAAATGATTACACATTGTTTTCATTTTTTTCACAAGTCAGGAAATATTATTAATTAGATTCTAATTTAGAACATTTCAGTGTGCTGGTCACTAGAGCGAGCAATTCCCAAAATTGCAGCATTGGCATGTGGTAAAGCAACCTCATTGCTTTATGCTGCAAAATTGGAGAAGACACACTCGCTCTAGTGTCCTAACACAATCCTCCCTCCTTTATCCTGGCTAGTGCCAGGAGAAAGGAGGGGGTTGAATGTTCAAATCTCCTACACTGTGTGCCGCCATTTTTTGAGCGAATGCACAGTGTAGGAGGATTAGATACAGTGGTAATCACACAGTATAACACGAACATACACACACATCACATACACAAACATAACTTACCTGCTCCTGCCGCCGCCGCTGCCTCCGCTCCTAGTCCTCATCTTACAGTCCGGCTGCGGATTCTGGTCCACATGAAAATGGCGCCGGATGTCGCTCTGCCAAAGACCTTCCTTTTGGTCTGTGTGGGAGCGGCGCATGCGCCATTCCCACACAGACGGCTTACGCTATAGTGAATGGAACGGCTCCCGTTCGCATTCTCTATGGGATGTATGTGCTGTTAATCGACACATACAGAGATGAAAAAAAAAATGACAGCCCCCATAGAGAAGAAAAAGAAAGAAAAAAGTACAACACAAAAACACAAATAAATAAAATTTATTTTAATGACCGTAATATATATAAAAAAAAATATTTTTTCGTGACACCTTCCCTTTAATATGAGAACCATAGCCACAAACTGCTGACCCTCGCAGGTCCAACTCCCAATATCCCCAACAATCTGCTGACTTTGCAGGGAGAAGTTGCCGTTGGCTGCTCATTGCACCTGAAGCGGCCACTACAGGGTAAATGTACTATTAAATGAATGAATGTCCGCCTAGGTCCTACAGGAGGAAGATTTGCCATGTTAGCAGCTCTCTGCTTTGATTCATAGAGGGGGGATCCTGAGCAGGAGACCTCCTCTTTATGATGTGAATGTGTCCTACAAAGGGTTGTCGAAATTAGACAACCTTTTTTGGGTGCAGTCACACGCGGAAGATTTTGTTGCAGAAATTTTTTGCAAAAGAAAATCAGTTCCATTAATCTGAATGGGGTTGTTCCTGCACCAGGTGCATGGATTTATGCCAGTTCCATTCAGATGAATGGAACAGATTTTTAGTGATAGAAAACTTCTGCAACAAAATCGGTGTGTTACTGCACCATTAAAGAGGCTCTGTCACCAGATTCTCAAATCCCTATCTCCTATTGCATGTGATCGGCGCTGCAAAGTAGATAACAGTAACGTTTTTTGTTTTTTTTAAAACTTTCATTTTTGGCCAAGTTATGAGCTATTTTATATATATGCAAATGAGGTTTGAAATGGACAACTGGGCGTTTTTTTTTCGTTATGTCCAACTGGGCGTGTATTGTTTTTTTTAACTGGGCGTGTTTACGTGTATGACGCTGACCAATCAGCATCATACACTCCTCTACATTCATTTACACAGCAGTGATGTGCAGCCACATACACAGAGATTAACGTTAATAAAGTGTCCTGATAATGAATACACATGAAATCCAGCCTGGACATCATGTGTATTCAGAATCCTGACACTTCTGAATCTTTTCTGTGAGATTTCCAGCAAGTGAAACGAAATCTCGTTTACATCCGTAATCTCGCGAGATTTCGTTTCCCTTGCTAGAAATCTCAAAGAAAAGATTCAGAAGTGTCAGGATTCTGAATACACATGACGTCCAGGCTGGATTGTCATGTGTATTCATTATCAGGACACTTGATTAACGTTAATCTCTGTTTATGTAGCTGCACATCGCTGCTGTGTAAATGAACGTAGAGGAGTGTATGATGCTGACTGGTCACTGATTGGTCAGCGTCATACACGTAAACACGCCCAGTTAAAAACACAATACACGCTCAGTTGGACATAACGAAAAAAAAACGCCCAGTTGTCCATTTCAAGCCTCATTTGCATATATATATATATATATATATATATATATATAAAATAGCTCATAACTTGGCCAAAAATGAACGTTTTTAAAAAACGAAAACGTTCCTGTTATCTACATTGCAGCGCCGATCACATGCAATAGGAGATAGGGATTTGAGAATCTGGTGACAGAGCCTCTTTAAAGGGGTTTTACTATCAGGGACATTTATGACATATCCACAGGATCTTGTTCTTGCTGGTAACTTGGCTTCACTTAATAGTCTTCTGATTGTAGCAGTACTCACTGGAAACTTCAGATCTTCTTTGATCTTTCTGGAGGTGATCATTGGCTGAGCCTTTGCCATTTTGGCTATTCTTCAATCCATTAGAACAGTAGTTGGCCACTTCCTTTCGCGTCTTTCAGGTTTTGGTTGCCACTTCAAGGCTTTTGAGATAATTTTAGCTGAGCAGCCTATAATTTGCTGTACTTCCATATGTGTTTTTCCCTCTCTAATCAACTTTTTAATCAAAGTACGTTTTTAATCAGAACAATGTCGGGAACAACCCATTTTACCCGGTGTTTCAGAAGGAAACGCACTATAACTAACATGTGCAACATTTGCCACCCTCCTACCTTAAATAAGGCCCAAAATTGACACCTATTATTCCACAGAATGAATGACTTGACCAATTCAACTCCTCACTGCTATTATTTTCGCAAGCCCTTTCAATTAATGATTCAATTACTCAGAATGAGCGGCATGCATGTCCTCATTTTGGGCTCTGTTTTTTTCCTACTACTCTACTACACTTACAAGTAAATTATTAAATATCACTTCTACCAAAAACATTGATTTATCAGGTTAATGATGTTCGACTGTTCTTTTTTTTTTTTTTTTAACACTACTATAGGTGCGGGTCCCAGAAGTGGGACATTTATGACGCATCCTGTCTATTGTCTGACAGTAGTGAAAAAAGTATTTTACTCCTTATAACGGTCCGCTGATGGACAGCAGATCATTACTGCATGTGTCTCAGCACAGCCTGATGTTCTCATAGGTAAAGAAAGCAAGGGATTGTTCTAAAAATATAAAAACACAATGGTGCAGATTTACTAATAAGATTGTGCCTAGACCTGGACATAAAATGTGCAAAAATGTGGTGCATTTCTGGCCATAATGTTGCATCAAGTCTTAGACCTATTTATGAAGCAAATACGCCAAAAAGAACAGGATGTTTGTGCCTCCCTAAACACTTGTCAAAAGGGTATAAAAAAAAAGAAAAAAAGGTGTGATTTAGAGAAAAGGGGCGTGGCTTATATCGTGCCAAAGTGCGTCAAAACTTTGTGCAACTTTTTTTTGCGTAAACGAAGCCAACCAAGAGCTGGTATAAGAAAGTGAAATGTGTCTAACCAGTCTAGCAAAACTTGTCATAAAGCATGCACCAATGTGATCAATTTGGCGCATCTGACTGTGGTCTAAATTTACACTGTTTAAATCTTACACAGCTTAGTGAATCTGCTCTAGTCTTTTATTAAAGCAGATTATTACTGTATTTAGTGTTGGCTACGTAACTGCACCGTCCAAAAACTTTTCATATGTCCTAAAGACATATCAGAAGTTTTGTTTAGTTGGGGTGCGGGTGCTGAGACTTCCACCATTGCTGAAACGAAGGTGCAGAAGCGTTCAGCTGAGCACTCTTCACATTTGGCTGTGATTGGCAGACTGTCAGACCATCAATGAGCCGGCCATGTCAGGCAGGTCCAACAGTGACACAGATCTACAAAGCCAATAGAAGATTTAGGAGTGAGAAGTCAGCAGCAGAGTACCGGCTTGTTGATTGTCTTCACTTGAAAACATTTTCTTTTTTAGTGTATAGACAGAAAGTTATTACTTGTTACATTATTTACTTGTTATTAGGTAATGGTTAGTTATAGGATGAATGGATCAGTGGGGAGATTGACCTAGAATACCACATTTTTAACATTTCCCAGAATAGTGGAGGTAACATTTTTAGCAGACTTACAAGTTGCTGAATGCTAAATCATTTTATTCAACCAAAAGAGATAAGTTGTATATAAACCGTTTTAGTCGTGCAGAAATCCATATACAAGCAAATTCATAATTTGCGAGGTATTTTCATGCCACAAATCCATTTCCCTACCCTAAGCTACTAATTAGATGGAGCAGAATGTCTTAGAGGAAGTTTTGCTCCCCCTACCCTCTTGCTTGTAACACACTGACTCCCGCTGCAATGTAAGGCCCTGTTCACATGACAATAATAGCCTCTATTGACGTATACACCGGAAACAATCCCGATGTATACCTCTGATACAACTAAATATGTCGCCCATAGGCTCTCACTGTAAAAAAAAAAAAAAAAAAAGTATAATGCGCGGTATAGGTTTTCTTTTTATGCATACAGTTGTATGGAATAGTCTTCTTTACGGCATACCAAGATATACCGGCCTGAAGGAGGTCAAATGGACACTTTTAGCCTCTGTCGAGCTAATGATGCCCTATGGATACATTCAGGATAAAAGCCAGAAAAACTTTCCGGCGTACATGCTAAGCGTTCATCACGCATCAGGGCCTAACATGAGTTGTTGTATAGTAACAGATAGGAGCAGGACACTCCTCACTGCTGGCTTTGAGAGAAGCGTCTTGCTCTTGTCTATCACTCAGCATTTATCGGTTTTCGCTAATCAGCAATACCTCTCCTCACTAGCCTGGAAAATATGTCATTCTAAAGGCCTATTTACATGGACCAATGATTGGGTGAACGAGCGCTGGTACAATCGCTTGTTTCCGCTCATTGCCCTGTGTAAACAGGACAACAATCAGCTGACAAACGAGCAAACGCCCATTTGCCAGCTTACCGCATTTTTTATTTGCAATCCAAATGAGATGAGACCCGAATACTGCAGGGACTCGCGGGAGATACAGTGTTTCTGAATACACCATCCACTGTGGACTTAAAACGTCGCTATGAAAACTAATCTAAAAAGGTTGGTGACCCTGAATCTACATCTTGCCACACTTGGTGAATACTATAAATCTCATAGAATCCCTAGGGGACATTTTATGCACCAAAAAATTGTACCAATAAAAACTACAGCTCATCCAGCAAAAAATAAGACCTCCCACTGCTCAATCAACCGAAAAAAAAAAAAGTTACGGCTCTCAGAATGTGGTGAAACAAAACTATTTTTATTTTAACAATTAGATTTTTCTTTGTAAAAGTAGTATAATGTAAAAAAAATAAAAATAAAACTATATAAATTTGGTATCACCGTAATTGCATTGAGCCGCAGAATAAAATAATGTTTTCGTTTTTACCGCACGGCGAAAGCTGTAAAAACTAAAACCCCAAAAACTGGAATCAGATTTTTTTCCTAGATCAGCCCGCAAATAATTTTTTTTTAGTTTCCCAGTACATTTTATGGCACTTTAAATGGTGTGAATAGAAGCTACAGCTCCTCCCACAAGAAATAAGCCCTCACACCACTCTATTGACGGAAAAAGTTATGGCTCTAAGAACGTGGGGGAGTGAAAAACGAAAAGAAAGCAAAAAATTGATTCATTTCTAATGAAAAAAATGTATGACCCCATGTGGGGTATTTCCGTACTCGGGAGAAACTGCTTTACAAAAATTGGTTGTTTTTTTCTTCTATATCCCTTATTTTTGCGGCCTAATTATAATAAATTCTGCAAAAGACCCGTGGGTTCTAAATGCTCACTATACCCCTAGAAAAATTCCTTGAGACGTGTTTCCAAAATGGGGTAACTTTGGGGGTTTCCACGGTTTTGGTCCCTCCAGGGCGTTGCAAACGCGACATGGCACCAAAAACCAATCCAGCAAAATCCGTGCTCCAAAATCTAAATGGCGCTTCTTCCCTTCTGAGCCCTGCTGTGGGTCCAATCAGCAGTTTATTACAACATATGGGGTATTGCTGTAATTGGGAGACATTGCTTTACAAATATTGGGGTGCATTTTCTTCGTTATTGCTTGTATATATTAAAAATTTCGAATTTTCATTTTTACAGACAAATTCAAATATATTTAGCGAAAAACCTGTGTGGTCAAAATGCTAACTATACCCAAAGATAAATTCCTTGAGAAGTGTAGTTTCCAAAATGGGGTGACTTTTGGGGTGTTTCCACGGTTTTGGCACCACAAGACCTCTTCAAACCTGACCAAGGTGCCTAAAATATATTCTAATAAAAAGGAGGCCCAAAATCCACTGGGTGCTCCGTTGCTTCTGAGGCTTCTGTTTCAGTTCATTAGCGCACTAGTGCCACATGTGGGATATTTCTAAAAACTGCAGAATCTGGGCAATAAAATATGGAGTTGCATTACTCGGGTAAAACCTGTGTTACAATATTTTTTTTATTAGAAATTAATTTTTTCAAAAAAAAAATATGATTTGTAAATTTCACCTCTACTTTGCTTTAATTCCTGTGAAACATCTAAAAGCTTAAAACACTTTGTGAATGCTGATTCTAATACCTTGAGGGGTGCAGTTTTCAAAATGGGGTGATTTAGGGGGATTTTCTAATATATAAGGCCCTCAAAGCCACTTCAGAACTGAACTGGTCCCTGAAAAATTGGCCTTTTGAAAAGCTCTAAGCCTTGTAACGTCCTAGAAAAATGTAAGGACGTTCAAAAAACAATGCAAACAAAGTAGACATATGGGGGATGTTAACTAGTAACTATTTTGTGTGCTATTACTATCTATCTTTGTAAAGGGAAGGGTCATATATATATAAGTTGGATTGGCTTGATGGGCACTTCTTGCGTACCATACAGTCAAGCTGCTCCCACAACAGCTCTATGGGGTTGAGATCTGGAGACTGCACTGGCCACTCCATTACAGATAGAATACCAGCTGCCTGCTTCTTCCCTAAATAGTTCTTGCATAATTTGGAGGTGTCCTTTGGGTCATTGTCCTGTTGTAGGATGAAATTGGCTCCAATCAAGCGCTGTCCACAGGGTATGGCATGGCGTTGCAAAATTGAGTGATAGCCTTCCTTATTCAAAATCCCTTTTACCTTGTACAAATCTCCCACTTTACCAGCACCAAAGCAACCCCAGACCATCACATTACCTCCACCATGCTTGACAGATGGTGTCAGGCACTCTTCCAGCATCTTTTCAGTTGTTCTGCGTCTCACAAATGTTCTTCTGTGTGATCCAAACACCTCAAACTTCGATTCGTCTGTCCATAACACTTTTTTCCAATCTTCCTCTGTCCAATGTCTGTGTGCTTTTGCCCATATTAATCTTTTCCTTTTATTAGCCAGTCTCAGATATGGCTTTTTCTTTGCCACTCTGCACTGAAGGCCAGCATCCCGGAGTCGCTTCTTCACTGTAGACGTTGACACTGGCGTTTTGCGGGTACTATTTAATGAAGCTTCCAGTTGAGGACCTGTGAGGCGTCTATTTCTCAAACTAGAGACTCTAATGTACTTGTCTTGTAGCTCAGTTGTGCAGCGGGGCCTCCCACTTCTCTTTCTACTCTGGTTAGAGCCTGTTTGTGCTGTCCACTGAAGGGAGTAGTACACACCGTTGTAGGAAATCTTCAGTTTCTTGGCAATTTCTCGCATGGAATAGCCTTCATTTCTAAGAACAAGAATAGACTGTCGAGTTTAACACGAAAGCTCTCTTTTTCTAGCCATTTGGAGAGTTGATTCGAACCCACAAATGTAATGCTCCAGATTCTCAACTAGCTCAAAGGAAGGTCAGTTTTATAGCTCCTCTAAACAGCAAAACTGTTTACAGCGGTGCTAACATAATTGCACAAGGGTTTTCAAGTGTTTTCTAATGATCCATTAGCCTTCTAACACAGTTAGCAAAGACAATGTACCATTAGAAAACTGGAGTGATGGTTGCTGGAAATGGGCCTCTATACACCTATGTAGATATTGCATTAAAAACCAGACGTTTGCAGCTAGAATAGTCATTTAGCACATTCACATTGTATAGAGTGTATTTCTGATTAATTTAATGTAATCTTCATTGAAAAAAAACTGTGCTTTTCTTACAAAAATAAGGAAATTTCTAAGTGACCCTAAACTTTTGAACGGTAGTGTATGTATGTGTATATATATATATATATATATATATATATATATATATATAATACATATAATGTCTCATGAGCCAGAGCTGTGGAAACACAGCCCTGGTCATGAGTACAGTGGTAAACAAAGCAGTACAATTAGCATTGCCCTGCTTTGTTTCGAATCCATGGAGACAGGAGATCGTTTTATCCCCTGTCTCCATTTCAAATCTCCCGCGCGCATGGATGATTACACGCGGGCACTCATGAGTCGGCTGGTGATACATCACCATGCCGACCCATGCTAGCCGGGGGCGAGCGCCTCTCGTCCCCCACTGGGAGCGTACCGGCAGGGTTAAATAGCCCTGCGTCGGTATGCTCAGGAGCTGAAGACCACTACACCAACGAGGAGCAGCTGGGATATGCCTGCCTCCCACACCACCACGGACCGGCTCACGTCTCCTGTCCTGCCTCTCCTCCATTGAGGGCTCCTGCTCCTGCTTCTGCTCCACAGCAACAGCTATACTTAACCCTCTCTCTCCCGGTCTCCTCCTGCTGTACCTGAAGTTAACCCTTGCTCTCCCCGAGTACTGTCCCTAAGTTAACCCTTGCATCCCTGAAGTTAACCCTTGCTCTCCCTGAGTACTGTCCCTAAGTTAACCCTTGCGTCCCTGAAGTTAACCCTTGCTCTCCCTGAGTACTGTCCCTAAGTTAACCCTTGCGTCCCTGAAGTTAACCCTTGCTCTCCCTGAGTACTGTCCCTAAGTTAACCCTTGCTTCCCTGAGTAACCCTTGGTGCCCCCGAGTCCCTATTAACCCTTGGTGCCCCTGAAGTTAACCCTTGCTGTCCCTGAAGTTTGCCCTTGCTGTCCCAGAAGTTAACCAATTACTGCCCTGAGTTAACCCCTTGCTGAAACCTTGCAGTCCATGAGCCCTTGCTGCCCTAAGTACCCTGCAGTGACCCTTGACCTGCACATCCCCAGGTACACAGAAACCCATTCCCCTTGTTCCTCCTTATCCCGTATTAACCCTTCGTGTATAGGGAGTTATATTAGGAGGGAGTAGGACAGAGATAGTGAGCGTGTGAGAATTACAAGTAACTTCTGTGTATTGTAACGTAACTGTATTCATATGTATGTTTAGGTAAGTGGGTGGTGGTATAATTAGGATTGTAGCACACACGTTATCAAGGTACAAAATAAGGTGTCTTTAGTTCACCAAAACAGCGACGTTTCGACCCCAAGGGTCTTTCTCAAGCTTGAAATAAAGACACCTTATTTTGTACCTTGATAACGTGTGTGCTGTGGTTCTTCTACCTCTTTTACCTGTTTTTGGAGTTGCTTACTGTATGTTATTAAATATTACCTTTATTTACTATACGGTCTTATTCCAATGAGTAGCAGCAAAAGCAATTAGAACGAGGTTCGTATAAGGAAAAGGTAGGGGAACTAGGCATAACCCTAGTGACCCTGAATATAAAGGAGGTAGTAATAGTGGGTGACACTAACCAGTGAATCCCGCTATTACCCCACCCCCTTTTACATTGGCGAGCCAGCCCAAACGGTTTTCAATTTATTTCTGTCTTTTGAACAATAAAATTGTGTTAAAACGTGAACTGCAGATAGGCGGAGAGGCGTGGATAGGTAACGTACGTACACAATGTATTATTGGGTTATACTGTGCGCCTAGACCTTTTTGAAGTTCAGACGAGTAACATAATTTTATTTAAGGCTTGATACAGGATACAATTGACCAGCAAACCTATTGTTTTTTGTTTTATTTTCTGAGGTATTAACATCTTTTATTTTGCTTTGCGGCGTGCTGCTCTACGGCGACGAATCGTCGGGTGAACGAGCAACTTATACAAAAGAGTTTGCAGAAGTATCAACGTCGGTGTTCTTCCGGTGAAGTCCAGCTGATCGGAAAAAGGCGTTCCGGAAGAAAAAGGACATTTTTCATAACAGCGGAGGACAACGCAGATGGAGATGACTTCTGAAACAGTGAGTATGGACTTCTCCACACTTAAACACCTCGCCAAAAACAGTAAATTTAATCCAGTAACACCTACAACATATAAATCAGTAGAACTGCTGTGGTCCACTTTATTGGATCAGGCTTATGCACACGACAAGTTATGCATTAGCAAAAAGGAGCGTTTTTAACAAAACCTCCAAACGACTCCAAATGTTGTCAAAGTTAGTGTATACTTTTGAGGACACCATTTGGAAGCCAGAACATGCTTAGACTATAGCTGGCACAAGATTGGCAGGTTAAGTGGCCACAGGCAGCTTCCACTGCCATTGTTGTGTCGAAAACATCAAACAAGTATACACTCTGGAAACTCAGCTACAAGAAGAGGCCCAGTTTACAGCCCAGAGAGGCAAGAAGATCTGCATGTTGGAGGATAAGCTCTCGGAGAAAGAGACTTATTTTTCCGACATGGATACAGAGCTTCTCAGATTGTACACTGAGATAAATCACCACAAACATAGGACTGCATCCATGGATGCAATGATAGAGACACTCAGGGGTGATCTAGCTGCAAAGTTGCAAACCATTGCGAGTTTGCAGCAGACCATCACTCAGCTATCTTGGCCTAGTACTAACAGCATGGGACCCTTGCCCACGAAACAGGTTTGCGTTTCGGGAACGGCACAGTGGGAGACAGCGGCAACAGCGCCATTGTCTTCTGAGGATCACAGATCCAATAATCCGGGTTCAGATACTAGGGTACAGGTGGAGCGGACATTGACTTTTTCTCCAACACACTTGGAGAATAGACGTAGTAGTTGCCTCCATGGAGAGGACTCCACTTGGAGATTGGGCAGCGAATGGGATACGGTACATACCGCTTCCAATCCACCAACTGGTCCTCCAAAATCACAAGAATTTTATCACCGCCATAACAACATGGAAAGGATAAACTTCTTGTTGAGGATCTGTAAAGAGATCTCAAAGTATGATCCAAGTGTGGATCCTTTTACGGCATGTGATATTTTTGAGGGCCATTGCAGAAAATATTCGGTGGCCCCGGAATATCGCATGGAACGGTTTAAATTATGGTTGCCTACCCACCTCAACCAGAGGTACGAAGCAACGGGGAGTACGTATCCAAAAAATGGCCAATTTCATGATAGGAAGATCGCCTTTCAATACTCATGAGATTGGCAACAGGTCATCTGGATGTCACTCCAGAGATCCTTACAAAGTTCAAACCTTCCATACAGGATGAGCCTTTGACTCTCTGTGGTCGGTTTGAAGCAATGTACAGGAAGGTTACCAAAGACCAAGGTATGGGAGTTCCACAAGGCATGGTCCGCATGTTTGTGGAAAAATGTACATACCTTGACACTGCAATACGGCTCAGTGCAGCAAGGGACCCATCGCTCATTGATGCAGCCATGATTATTGAGCAGTATAGACAGGATATACTGCACAATAAGACCCTTAAAATTAGGGAGTGTGGGGATGTAAACGTTAAATCGCAAGATCAACGTGGACATCATGCTAAGATATACCCATCTCTGCATCCCACAGCTCCATCATTAGAAAAGACAGGCAGCATATGATGCTTCCGGTGTTTACAATATGGTCACATGAAAAGGAACTGTCCTAAACTGGAACGCACGAATCGTACCTACCCCGAGAAGAATGGTAATAACAATGGTTTCAAGATGAAGCCTAATTATGCCAAACAGACCGGGGAACATACTGAAAGCAGCCAGGGACATTTGCCGGCGCAGACACTGAAACGCATGGCACTTGTATATGCTCCAGACAAAGTGGGTAACGGAACGTTAGGTGCAGAATCTCCCAATTTTGCACATAACGCTTCAGTGGACAAATCGCAGGTAGCAATTTGTTTCACAGAAGTACCCACTGGTAGTCTGGTGCAAATTAACTGAAGGCTGGGGATCCCTAAAGATTTGGCTCCGGTATGTCACATCATACTGGATTCTTCAGGGAGACCCCACATTAAAGCTAAAATAAAAAACCAGGACACAAAGATCATGCTGGACACGGATGCGGAAATTTCAATTACAAAATGTCAAACATGATCTACAACCAGACAGCCCTCAATGTGTTGTGATCGGATTTGATGACCAACAAGGGGGGGGGGTGAGAGCCCACAGGATAGATCAAGTTGTGGTTCAGATTGCCAAATACGTGACCCTGAAAATCCCAATGTGGAATTACCACGGCTCCGACAATATCATCGGAACTGATGTAATGACACAGAACGGATGGATCATTGACCTGGCAAACTTCATTGTGTGGAGGGGCCCCAGACAATCAAAGGTATGTGTCATACAACGGCATTGTCTGAGATCACCCCTGCCCATGGTTGGCAACACAACTGACATCCTGGAACCCAAATGGCCAGAGATTTCACACAATGCAAACCTCTAGCCTATTGTGTACGAGCACCCAGACCTCTGGGCAAGAATGACTGTGGGAGAATGATTGGTGTTCAGGTGGACATACAAGGGCCAGAACCACCACCTCAACGACAATACCGCTTTCCACCTGAAGCCACACAGTCAAGAATGGATACAGTCCAGGACTTGGAGACAAGGGGAGTGGTCATAGAGGGCTATTCAAGATGCAATAACCCTTTATGGCTAGTGAAGAAAAAGGACACCAATGCATGGAGGCTAACGATAGACCTCCGGGTCCTTAATAAATACACCCCTATGTCTGCACCCATGGTTGCACAGACTCCTGACAATGGCGAGGATAGTGTCAAAAGTCGCATATTCTCGACCATTGATGTTGCAAATGGGTTAGGCATAACCCTAGTGATCCGGATTATAAAGACAGTAGTAATAGTGGGTGTCACTAACCAGTGAATCCCGCTATTACCTCACCCCCTTTAACACGTTATACAACAACTTTTTTGGTTTCATATTTATTGGGACAATCTTGTATAATAATGGTTTTTTTATATAAATTATTGATGTTTTTTAGATAACCATTGGAACATCGTGACCACTCACCAGCTCTACATGTACCGGGATATAATGATACACATCCATATCTTCCCGACTAATCCTGCTAGTCCAGTAGTACACAATGAGATGTATATATATATATATATAAAAATAGTTTGAACATCTTGATACATTATATGAGTTCCGTTTCTTACCCCAAGGGGACTACCAATATCATAAATGTAGCACTGTTATGTTGTACAGTGCTCTGATTGCCTCAGATATCAGGTCATCATAATTGAAATATCAGTCCTGGATTGCAGTCTGGCAGATTCAGATGCTAGTTGGCACACGTCATTTCTACTTCCTGTATTGCTTGCTGCGTTGAACTCACTAACTGGCTTGAGTGTCAGTTTTTGCTATGCAACTACAGTCTTCCGTCTTCTTTATGAGAGCATGCGCAGTAGAAGGGAGAGGACACTAATGAGCTTGTGGATTCAACATGTGGAACGGACCTGCCTCTCCTTTCACGAATTTACATACACCAGCCCAGATTGGTGAGTGGTCGGATGTTCTCCACCCTCACACATATTGTTGAATTTTCAATTTCATGCAGATTTTTGCATGTTTTAATAATGTTTTTGTAATTTTGTATTCACGGTTATCAACACTGGCAATTGATCGCTAGAATTTTTTTTTAAAGTGTCGGATTTGAATGTATATCAGTATGGTTTTGTTATATATACACTGTCTTAATGTTTATTCATTATGCTAATGAGACACACAAACAATATGTGAACCATATATAGTGAATCGCTATGCTTGATAAAGGTCCTATAGCAGGACGGAAACGTTGCGGCTTGTGCTGGCTTAATAAACCACCATTTTTTTCACTAACACGGAGTGCTGTGGGATTTTCTTCAATATTGATCTATATCCCCTGGATCGGTATTACCTGCTTGCACCTGAGACCATCTTGGAATTGCATTTTGAGTGGGTGCGTGTATATATATATATATATATATATATATATATATATATATATCCCAAACAGTGAATTATAATACATGCAGGTTGTGTTTTTAGATATACTGCCCATTACACAAATGCTAGTGTTGAAACAATTGTGCATGGCAGCAGTTAGATAAGCTGGCATAAGGATAAACTTCTAACAGTTCAGTGCAGTCCCACTTCTCTGCCTGCCCACTAACCAGAAACAACAGATAAGTCACATTGGAGATGAAAGGAGCATAAAACATATCTGTGCAAGTCTTTTCAAAGAAGAAAGACAGTCAAATTCTTTAAAAATAAAACTTTTGTATGATGAGGCAATGCACATACAAATATAATGATTAGAAATAAGACTGTTCACTAGTGTCACGGGTTCCATATATACAGGACCTATGATGGATATAAGGGATCCATTTTGTCATGGATCCCACTGATTTATAATTGGAACATCAGGTTTCCATTTATATCTTTTACTTGGCAGAATAGTAGTACGCTACTCTGCTCACCAGTGGTAACAGAAACCTGACGGAAACGGAACCATACTGCTAGTGTGAACAGAGCCTTAGTATTTCCTGCTTAGTTATAATATTTACCCATGCTCATCTTAATGGGCAGCTTCTCTCTGCTGGCCGCATCTACTAGCTGTCTTCTTACTTCCATCACTGCTTCCTTCTGTTTCATGGTCAGCATGGACTCCCACAGAGACTTGGCAGCAGTGTCACTAGAAACATAAAAAGCAAAAATGTAAAAAAGAAAATTCGTCCTATAATGCTATACTCTCACAGTAACATCATTCACGTGCTAAAAATAACAACAGTTTTTTATTCTACACATAATCATCTGGCCCACAGCTGGGGAACAAACCATAAAATTTAATCAAGCCACTAAAAAATAAAATTACCCTGAAGCCACGCAGCCAGATACTCGTGTATATATTATTTTGGCAAGTAAAAAAAAAATAATAATATAAAAGTCTATAAAACTGAAACAATGGTGGGAAGTTCTGCAGATGACACTTGGTTCTTCTTGGCACTTCTAGTAGGGTTCAACCAAATACCACATTAAATATTAATAATACATTCCTATAGTAGAGCTGTCCAGCTGCAGTGCCTATGAGATCTTACATTGTACATGCATTGTTTCTATTCAGCAGCATTGAAACAGTTAGTAGCACGTGTGCTTATAACATATATAACATTTCACACATCTTATAATATCCAAGTCCTCATCGTTGCGAACAACAAAGTGGCCATTGTATAACGCTATTGAAACTAAAAATATTAAGTCAGAAGTATAAACATATTAGAGTACGTGATATTCTGAATGTAAAGTAAAATCAATAAACAGGTTTTATATAATTATATATATTTTGTCATCATGTTTTGGAAATAAAATATTATACATTTCATACTAGTTGCTGGACCCGCACTTATCCAGAGAACATAAGGATCTCTCTACGTGATCTCAGTGATGACGGAGTCATGCTTGTACAGAGTCTTTCTCCATCTAAATTAATCAGAGTTTTAGAAATATCCGAGTGACAGCATTTGTTGCCTTGGGGTGCCTTTGCCATTTTTTCATCAACTTTGCATAGCTTTACGAAGCGGTCATGTCAGTCCCCTCAGGACTTCTGACTGGTCAGGAACAGTAATTAATATACAAAACACCCTTTCTGTGGCCACCATTACAATAAAAATTGCAACGGGGTTGTCCTTGAACCTTCTAAGTCCCCTGCAATCGCAAATTTGCCTACACTATTATTTGTTTTCTGTAGTTGATATAGCATCAACATATAACCTGCAGAGCTGTACAGAGAGTATCATCATTCATATCAGCCCCATAGACAGTGGTGTCAGGGGCTCCTCCTGGAGCAGAACCCCCAGCCATAGCGTGGCTGATGCACTGGCTGGGGATTCCGCTCCTAGAGGAAGCCCCGATGGTGCAGTATCTACATGGGCACTGTGTGTGGCACTATCTTTGGCACTTTATATGTGGGCACTGTGGTAGTATGGGCACTAGTGTTTTCAGGGGGTTGGGACAAAAAATCCTGACAAATGAAATCCATCCGTTTTTTAACAGCCATGAATAAACGGATGGCAAACAGCCGTTAAAAAAAGGACAGATGGACTGGAAATGCATGAAAATTTTAATACACACTTAGGCCTCATGCACACGACCGTAAAAACTCCCGTTATTACGGGTCGTAATTACGACCCGTAATAACGGGCTCATAGACTTCTATTGGCCACGGGTACCTTCCCGTTTTCTTACGGGAAGGTGCTCGTGCCGTTGAAAAAGATAGAACATGTCCTATTTCAGGCCGTAATAACGGCACGGACAGCCCATAGAAGTCTATGGAGCTCCCGTAAAGACGGGTGGCTACATGTGTGCACCCGTCATTACGGTAGCGTTGCTAGGCGACGTCAGTAAATAGTCACTGTCCAGGGTGATGAAAGAGTTAACTGATCGGCAGTAACTCTTTCAGCACCCTGGACAGTGAATTCCGATCAGAATATAGAGCAACCTGTAAAAAAATAAAATAAAAGACGTTCATACTTACTGAGAACTTCCTGTTTCCTCCAGTCCGGTCTCCCGGCCGTTGCCTTGGTGACGCGTCCCTCTCGACATCCGGCCCGACATCCCTGGATGACGTTTCAGCCCCTGTGACCGCTGCAGCCAATCACAGGCTGCAGCGGTCACATGGACTGCCGCGTCATCCAGGGAGGTCGGGCTGGATGTGAAGAGAGGGACGCGTCACCAAGACAACGGCCGGGTAAGTATGAAATTCTTTAACTTTTATTACAGAAAGGGTTGTCCCTTCTCTCTATCCTGCACTGATAGAGAGAAGGGCTGCCGATTAGTGCAGTGCTATTTTGTAGACAAAAACGTGCCCGTAAATACGGGTGACACCGGACCCATATTTACGGGCACGGGTCCGTAAATACTGGTGCAATACGGGTCGAATACGTGTGACACCGGACGCGTATTTACGGGTGGGAAAAAATACGGTCGTGTGCATGAGGCCTGATGCAAGACGGCCATGAAAAACGGAGGCCTCATACACACAACCGTATTTTGGTGAATTGTTAAGTACATATGACACACGGATGCACAACAAGAGTTTTTTGCGGTCAGGCGGACAGCAAAACCAATACGGTCATGTACATGAGGCCTGACTGTTGATCAGTTTTTAAAGGCCATTTTTTTTCACTGTCGTTTGAATGTAGCCATATATTTATTTTATTATTAGGCACTAGAGGGCATTATACTGTATGGTGGCAGCTAAGGAGGCATTGTACTGGATGGGGGCATTATACTGTGTGGGGCAGCTAAGAGTACATTATACTGTATGGGGCATTTTAGGGGGCATTATACTGTATGGGGGCATCGGTTGTTGGCTTTATACTGTATGGGGCAGCCATGGGGGCATTATACTGTGGGGAGGGACTATGCAAGCATGATACTGTGTGGGCTGAACTAAATGTGTATGGGCGGGGTTAGAGGTGTTGGTTAAAAGGAAAAAAGTTTGCGGCGCTACGTTGTAACTCTTTGCGATACTTGAAAGTTGGGAGGTATGCCCTATGTCTATAGACCACCTAACATTACTGTTTTGGGAGTATATACACTCTCTAGGCTACAAATCATTTTTATTATATTAGTTGACATTACAGAACTGTGCTTGCTAAACTTTTATTTGTGAAAAGAGACTAAATACTAAATTACAAATAACCTGTTTGTCCAAATCCCAGTTCACAAGATGTTTGTTTCTATTGGCCAACAGGAAATGCTAACTGCATAAATGTTTTTGGAAACTGCAGAGTTTGTAGAATATTAGGCAAGTTCTGAAAGAATGACTCAATCTTAGGACAGGACATATTTCTAACACTATGTTTATTTGCTGGAAAATCTTCAACTCCGGGAACAGTCAACAATGGTGAAAAAAAAAACAAACTGAATTTCACAATGAGTTGCAGGCTTAAAACCATTAAAGGGTAAATAAATTTGATCATCTCACACCCAACTACAGATGGAAAACATCAACTTAAAATCAATAGAGAGTTCACTGAAATAACATACAGTAATGAGAATAATGTGCCGTGAACACCAAAAATTAACCAATGTATTGACAGATGGTTAATTGTCTAATAGCTTTCAGATAAAACACATTTTCATTGTTTAAGGTCCCAACTAAACAGGATTTTTTTGGTGCAAGACAAAAAATCTTATGTGGTTGGACAACTATAAACTATGAGCAATCATACACAATTGTTGAGAAACGGTCACATGACTTGTACATGAATCATTGATTATCTTTTTTGTCAGTCCAGTAGCACAACGGGTCTTAACAAAACAAAGTCACGGCCGAGAAGGGGGGAGTAGGGAGCAGGATCACCGACGGACAAGCTCTCGGGCTGAGCCCGCTCCCTGCTCTGCGGGTAGAATTCCCTGTAACGGGCAGGAACGGAGAAACCGCTGATCAAGGACGTTAAACCGCTTAGATGCTGTGGTCAATAGGGACCGCAGCATCCAAGCCATTAAAAAAAAAAAAAAAGAGGGTGGGTCCCCTCCATCCTCCCATCACCCGAAGGCCCCAAGGTCTACCAACGTTCTGATTCTATTAAGCCCTGCCAGAGGCAGGGCTAAACAGTAGCCAGTAAAAAAGCAATACACTGCAATACATAGGTCAAATGATTGCTTGTGTATGTCCCCAAGGAGGAATTAAATATATTTTTAATAAAAACATAACAAAAAACACACACACAAAAAAACATAATTGGTATTGCAGTGTCCATAAAAGTCCAAACTATTCCAATATAATGTTATTTAACACTGTAAAATATAAAATTACAAAAAAATTCCAGGTTTGCAATTTTTTGGGTTATTTTAGTGCCCCTTAAAAAAGAATAAAAAGTGATTGAAATGTTTTATGTACCCCAAAACGGTACCAATGAAAACGTAAGCCTGCCCTGCAAAAAGCAAGCTCTCATGCCGCTCCATCGATAGAAAGATAAAAAAAAAAAATACCGATATATATATATATATATATATATATAGAGAGAGACAGACCATGTGGACAGGTTGTGGATGGGGTCTATATTTCCCCAAGATTTCGGTCTTCTACTATCTGAAAACAACCAGGGAATAATTCAGCAGAGAATGTGGTTCTCCCTCTGCAATAGGTTTTATCTAAAACCTGGAAAAGGGGGGCGGACATAAAACATATGTTTTGGAGCTGCCCGCTGCTAGAAGGATATTGGAAGGAAGTTAAAAGTATGGTGTCTAACGTATATGGGAGAGATTTCCCAATAGAACCTAAAATATTCTTACTGGGCTGCATTGGGGAGGAAGGAGGGGATGGAGTGGAGCTACTGTCTATTAAAAAGATTTTGTATCATGCTAGGAAACTAATTGCAAAATATTGGCTGCAGGCGGATCCCCCGGAGGTAGCTGAACTGGTTGGATATGTTAACCACACGGTATCACTGGAACATCGGATATATTTGAAAAGAGGGACAATTCAGAAATACGAGAAACAATGGGGTAAATGGGTACACGCCTATGGCACTGCGGATCACTAGATGAGATTCGGAGGGGGGATGACACACATACATGTTTAAGGTCTGGTGGAATATCGGTTTACTATGGAGGTGACATGGAGGAGGAGTGGTTGAAAAATTAGGAAAGAGAAGGGGTACTGCAAGGGAGGGGGGTAGTTCAGTTGGGGGGAAAAATAGGTGACGGGGTAACCAAAGATGTTGTATACATGCCATAAAGCACTTGAAGAAATTTTGCATTACTTAAGTGATGTTATTTCTATTTGTTTTCTGTAAAAGTACTGTAAGAAATGTAAAGGCTGTATAACAGATGTTGTATTATTAATAAAAACTTGTTTGATTAAAAAAAAAAAAAACCTGGAAAAGGACCTGGTTGTTGGAGTGGGGAAAGATGGGTGGGTCCCCACTCCTTCCACACAGTCCTGGTCTTGGGCTGTCTAGCTATTAATCAGGGGTCAGGTGTGATAGCCCTTTAACCCCTTCCCGACATTTGCCGTATGGGTACGTCATGGAAAGCTATGACTTCCCGCAAATTGCCGTATCCATACGCCAAATGCAGAAGGGGTTACAGTGTCAAAAATAAAAGTTAAAAAGTAAAGATGGCTGCTGTTCATAACAGCAGGCAATCTTTACACGAGGCCTAGGGGGGTGTCGCCTCCCCCCCCGCATCGGCTATCGCTGCAATTGGCCGGTTAATTCAGACCGGCCAATTGCGGCTGTTTGCGGCTTTCACCAATCACTGTGCCACAGGACAGCACCTATCACGACCATGTACCATGTAAAAAATGGCGGTGATGCCAGCCCCCCCGATAGCTACGGTTGGTCGGTCTGCATTGACCGACCAATCGCAGCCATGGCGGGTGTTTGAAACACCCTCCACCAGCCCTGCCCACCTCATTCCGGTTAGGAACGGTGAGCAGAGCTGGTGTGACCGTCTGTGAAGCCAACTTACGGACTGCTTCCTGCAGAAGAGTGAACCGTCATCATCATCTGTGCTGCTGCTGATTTATTTATTTTTTTAGCAGCAGCACTTGTTTTTTCCCAAACTTCTTATCCCTGTACCCTTCCCCCCTCCCATCCCCCCTCCCCCTCTTTACGTCCTGCGGCCGCTGAGTGCGGATCAGTGACCACCATCACTGACCGCCAATTTTTGGCACAGGACTTTATGCACCTCCCTGTGTGCGCCCTGCGGCCACTGAGTGCTGATCAGTGACCGCCATCACTGATCAGCATCCGTGGTAATTCTTTTTGCTGCAAGTTTTTTTATTTTTTTATTACTGCACCTTTTTTTGCGTGCTGAGTCTAATAATCAGCCTCAGTGGTAATTTGTTTACGCAGGTTTTTTTTTGGCCTCTTTTTTTTGTATTTATAAAACGGCAAAAAAAAAAAAAAAAAAAAAAAAAAAAAGAGTAGCATTAGAGTAGCGGACGTTTACGGACGTCCGTTTTGTAAAAAAAAATATATAGCAGAAGTTAAAGCTATATATTTTTTATACAGTTTGAATAAATTTACATCTTATAGTCAGCGTCCATTTAGTGACGGACATTCAGTTCGTTCACTAAATTTTTGATAGCGTAGCGACAGTTAGGCCTCATGCACACGACCGTAGCCGTGTGCACGGCCGTGATTTTCGGATCAGCCGCGGGCCGCCCGCAAATCGCGGGACATGCACATGGCCACCGTCATTGTTTTCAATGAGCCCGGACCGCAGAAGATGTCCGTAATAGGACATGTCCGTTCTTTCTGCGGTGCGGGTTCCCGGGCCATGCACGGACCGTAAAAACTACGGTCGTGTGCATGGCCCCATAGAAAAGAATGGGGCCGCAATTCTCACGTGGATTTTCGGGTGAATTGCGGCCGCAAAAACACGTTCGTGTGCATGGGGCCTTAGTATAAATTGATAGTGTTATAGTCAGCATCCGTTTAGTGATGGACCTTCAGTTTTTTTCTTTAACTGAAGATCGTTCACTAAATTTTTGATCGTGTAGCGACAGTTTTAGTATAAATTTACATCTTATAGTCAGCGTCCGTTTAGTGACGGACATTCAGTTTTTTTTTAACTGAAGATCGTTCACTAAATTTTTGATAGCGTAGCGACACAGTTGTAGCTCAAATTTTTTTTACAGTTCTATATTGAACATTCAATACATTTCTTTCTCCTACATTTTTCTTATTCTCTTTTTCTTTTTTTTTTTCCTATAAATTTCATATTACAAGTGTAAAAGCACAACATACAAAACCACCTCTATAAAGAGTATTACACGTGTTGAAGCACTACATACCCCCTTAATAAAAATGTCCCAATCATCTCAAAGGGTCTACTCAGCTGAGGAGGCATACGCCATCCTGGCCTCTGACACTGAATCGGCCAGCGAGGGAGAAGAGGAAATTGCCCCATTCCTCTTGACCTCCTCCTCACCATCTTCATCCAGTGATGAGGAACCCCAGCAAAGACGCCCCAGGACATCAGCTGAGGCAACCCCCCAAATGAGTGATACGCTGTGGAACCCACCCCCTGATAATTATGAGCCTCACATTCCAGATTTCACAGGGAGCTCAAGAATTCGATTTGAGACTGTAGGCCTGGCAGAAATTGACTTTCAAGCTCTTTTTCTCTGAGGATTTTGTTAATGTAATGGTGGCCCAAACAAATTTATACGCCCAACAATTTTTAGCCCAAAACCCCACGTCATCATTTGCTAGGTGGACCCCCATAGAGGCAGCGGAAATGATGACATTTTGGGGCCTTGTCCTACATATGGGCCTAGTAAAAAACCCAGAGATTAGGCAGTACTGGAGTGCGGACATTTTATACAGCACCCCATTATACCGCATGGCAATGACCCGGACACGATTTGAAATTATTCTCAAATTTTTGCATTATAATGCACAGTGCCTGCCCCGTGATGACCCCACATACGACCGCCTATTCAAAATCAGGCCAATGATTGATTATTTCTGCACCAAATTTCAGGAAGTGTACACCCCAGAAAAGAACATAGCAATAGAAGAGTCCCTTGTACATTTTAAGGGGAGACTAAAATTCCGCCAATACCTGCCAAGCAAGAGGGCGAGGTATGGAATTAAAATGTACAAGCTGTGCGAGAGCAGCTCAGGGTACACCTACAGGTTTCGGGTTTATGAAGGGAAGGACACCAGGATAGAACCTACAGAATGCCCCCCTGTCCTGTGAGTTAGTGGAAAAATAGTGTGGGACTTGGTGCACCCACTGCTGGACAAGGGTTATCACCTTTATGTGGATAACTTCGATACCAGCATCCCACTATTTAAATGCCTCTCCACCAAAAGTACTGTAGCATGCGGCACCGTGCGCAAAAATCAGAGAGGCCTCTCTAAAAATCTGATTGGGCAACCGCTAAGAAAAGGAGAAAGCAGGGCACTACACAGCGATAACTTGTTGCTGGTCAAGTATAAGGACAAGAGGGACGTCCTTATGTTGACCACAATACACGGTAGTGGCAGCACCCCTGTCCCTGTCCGAGGTAGCACCACAATGACCCCCAAGCCAGACTGCATCCTCGGCTGCAATAAGTACATGGGAGGTGTTGATCTCTCTGATCAAGTACTGAAGCCGTACAGTGCCATGCGTAAAACAAAGGTGTGGTACAAAAAGCTGGCCGTGCACATGGTACAGATGGCATTGTATAACGCTTACGTGATATACCAATGTGCAGGCCGGACAGGGACATTCCTTCATTTTCAAGAGGTGGTTATCAAGGCCCTTGTATTTGGGGACCAGGAAGGGGAGGCCCCAGTACTTCTAGAAGCGATGGTCCACGTATTGTACCAGGACATCACTTTCCTGGCGAAATCCCCTCCACTGGTAAAAAGGGAAGGACCCAAAAAAGGTGTAAAGTGTGTTACAAAAGGGGGAGAAGACGAGACACAACTTATCATTGTGAAACCTGTCCCAACAAACCTGGCCTGTGCATAAAAGAGTGCTTCAAAGTTGATCACACATCCATGGATTTTTAATTGAAACATTTTTTTAAATGCTCACTATACACCTAGATAAATTCCTTGAGGGGTGTAGTTTCCCACATGGAGTCACTCTTGGGGGGTTTCCACTGTTTTGTCCCCTCAGGGGCTTTGCAAATGCAACATGGCCTCCACAAACCATTCCTGCTAAATTTGAGCTCCAAAAGCCAAATGGCGTTCCTTCCCTTCTAAGCCCTGCCGTGTGTCCAAACAGCAGTCTATGACCACATGTGGGGTAGTGTTTTACTCGGGACAAACTGCTCTACAAATGTTGTGGTGCTTTTTCTCCTTTAGTCCTTGTGGGAATAAAAAAAAAAATAGCTAAACCTACGTTTTATTGGGAAAAATGTAGATTTTCATTTTCACGTCCTACTTCCAATAAATTCTGCAAAAAGCCTGTGGGGTCAAAATGCTCACTCTATCCCTAGATCAATTCCTTGAGGGGTGTAGTTTCCCACATGGAGTCACTCTTGGGCGGTTTCCACTGTTTTGACCACTCAGGGGCTTTGCAAATGTGACATAGCCACCGCAAACCATTCCAGTTACATTTGAACTCCAAATGGTGTTCTTTCCCTTCTGAGCCCTGCCATGTGTCCAAACAGCCGTTTATGACCACATGTGGGGTACTGTTTTACTCAGGAGAAACTGCTCTACAAATGTTGTGGTGCTTTTTCTCCTTTAGTCCTTGTGGGAATGAAAAAAAAATAGCTAAACCTACGTTTTATTGGGAAAAATGTAAATTTTCATTTTCACGTCCTACTTCCAATAATTTCTGCAAAAAAACTGTAGGGTCAAAATGCTCACTATACCCCTAGATAATTTCCTCAAGGGGTGTAGTTTCCGAAATGGGGTCACTTGTGGGGGGTTTCTACTGTTTTGGCACCGCAAGAGTCCTTCAAACTCGATATGATGCCTAAAATATATTCTAATAAAAACAAGGCCCCAAAATCCTCTAGGTGCTCCTTTGCTTCTGAGGCCGGTGCTTCAGTCCATAAGCATGCTAGGACCACATGTGGGATATTTCTAAAAACTGCAGAATCTGGGCAATAAATATTGAGTTACATTTTTCTGGGGAAACGTTCTGTGTTACAAAAAAAATGGATTCAATATGAATTTCTGCAAAAAAAAACGAAATTTGTAAATTTCACCTCTACATTGCTTTAATTCCTGTGAAACTTCTAAAGGGTTAAAACACTTTCTGAATGCGGTTTTGAATACTTTGAGGGGTGCAGTTTTTAAAATGGGGTGCCTTTTTGGGGGTTTCTAATATATAAGGCCCTCAAAGCCACTTCAGAACTGAACTGCCCCCTGTAAAAATAGCCTTTTGAAATTTTCTTGAAAATGTGAGAAATTGCTGCTAAAGTTCTAAGCCTTGTGACGTCATAGAAAAATAAAAGGATGTTCAAAAAACGATGCCAAACTAAAGTAGACATATGGGGGATGTTAATTAGCAACAATTTTGTGTGTTAGAACTGCCTGTCTTACAAGCAGATACATTTAAATTGAGAAAAATGCTAATTTTTGCAATTTTTCACAATTAAATACTGAATGTGTCGACCAAATTTTACCACTATCTTAAAGACCAATGTGCCACGAGAAAACAATCTCAGAATCGCTTGGATAGGTACAAGCATTCCGACGTGATTACCACATAAAGTGAAACATGTCAGATTTGAAAAATGAGGCTCTGTCAGGAAGGTCAAAAGTGGCTAAAGAGGGAAGGGGTTAAAAAGGCTGGCGTTCAGTCACACTCTCTCTCAGCCTTGGGAGAGGAGCTTGTGAGAGCAAACAGACTGCATTCATAACAGGTTGTATGGTCTGCATGGTTTATGGTGCCAGGCATTAGGCCTGCACTGTGTTAGTTAGGATACCTGACTGTATAGTTAGTGCCGGACAGGCATAGAGTTTTCTTTTTGTTTGTTTTCTTTTTTATTCATGTACAACCTGTAAATAAAACTGGCTGAGGCCAGTAGTACCAAATCTTTGCTGTGCGGACTGAAATTTACTGGCGTGTTTGATACCGAGTGTCCGTCTACCCCAGGAGACGACTGTCCGCTACCTAATTCCCTTACAATATATATATATATATATATATATATATATATATATTTACACACATATAGACAAAATGGATCCAGCAGCATCGGTATAGCGTATAGACCAAGATCCCAATTATACAAAGAGCAAAAATCAGGCAGCACTCCGTTTATGTCGTGAAAAAAGAGGGTCCTTTTATTGTCCCATAGGCAACGTTTCAGCTCCTTCCCCTGGAGCCTTTCTCAAGCCTCGAGAAAGGCTCCAGGGGAAGGAGCTGAAACGTTGCCTATGGGACAATAAAAGGACCCTCTTTTTTCACTACATAAACTGAGTGCTGCCTGATTTTTGCTCTATATATATATATATATATATATATATATATATATATATATATATATATATAATACTAGTAGTTCAGAAAACACATTTTCCTTGTAAAAAAAACACCAAAAGAAAACTAACAACTGGTAATGCGGCATCCGTATAAAAAGTCTGAACTATTACAATATAACATTACTTAACCTGTACGATGAACGCAGTAAAAAAAATGTAAAAGCCAGAATCGCTGTTTTAAAAGTCTTATGAACCCCAAAGTTATACCAAGAAAAACTAAAAGCTTGCCTTGCAAAAAAATAAGCCCTCACCCCCCTCAAATCGACAAAATAATAAAAAAAAGTTATCACATTTTATTTTTAACAATTCATTTTTTCCTTGTAAAATGACATTAAAACCCAATATAAACTTGATATCTCAATTATCGTATTGACCCGCAGAATAATATTAAGATGTCCTTTTTACCGCACGGTAAACTCCTTAACAAAACCCAAAAAACAAGGAGGAATCACTGATTTTTTCTTATTCGTTCAATTACGTTTTCCCAGTACATTACAATAAATGGTGCAGTGAAAAACAACAACTTGTCCAGCAAAAAGCAAACCCTCATATGGCTATATCCACAGAAAAATAAAATAAAAAGTTATGGTTTTTGGAAGCTGGGGATAAAAAAAAAAAAAAGCGTAAATGAAAACCGAAAAACGGCTGCAGAAGAAAGGGGTTAACAAGAGGACTAATACGGCAGACCTGGGATCCTTCATTAGGCCTCTGGCTGCCGTGACAATCCATCATGTCGCAGAGGGTGGGCAATGGGGTGACAGATGGACCCCTCATCTGACTAAAGGCTTAGATGTCGTGATCTTTGTTGACCCTGGTATTTAAGCAGGGTCCGGAGCGGAGTTCCATCTGCTCCCGGCTGTTAGAGAGAGGTCTCAAGCCCTTTAAAGCTTACAAATTACAGAAAAAAGAAAATCGACTTTTGACTACCAAGTATTATTAGGAGACACTTGCCTTGCACCCCATTTCAGCTATTACTGTTTAGAAGGAAAAAAACTTCTAAAATTTGACAATAAGCACATGGATTAGTCACAAAACAGAAAAATGCTCTGTGGCCTGCGTAAATTGCAAACTTTTTGTAATAATAATCATCTCAACCATAAAGTGTAGATGTGGGAGTATAGCTACATAGATGAGCTGGCCAAAAACCTTCATTTCTTGACAAATTTTACGAGATATAGAAACAATGGAGTATTTATGTGTATCAAGCAGCATAAAATGAAAAAAATTTAATTATGCCAAAATCCAGGAAAGCTTCAGAATTTGAAGGAACTGTTGTCACTTTAAGTATTGTCATCTGAACTTAAGCACTGCTGCGGAGGATGGCCTTCAAGCCATTATCCATTAAACGGCAAGAACAAAGGAATGAGTAAAGATGGGCTTCCCGTTCTCTTTGACTAACAGAAGGGTATGTTCACACGCTTAGCAAAAAAGGTTTGAAAATACGGAGCTTTTTGCGCTGCGTTTTATACGGCCGTTTTTGGAGCTATTTTTCTATAGTCAATGAAAAACGACTCGAAAAACGGCTCAAGAAGTGACATGTACTTTTTCGCTGTCGTTTTTTTTACGCGGCAGTTTTTCATAACGGTCCCGTAAGAAAACGTTCCGTCGGAACAGAACGCAGTTTTTCCCATTGAATTCAATGGGCAGATGCTTGGAGGCGTTCTGCTTCCGATTTTTCAGCCGTTTTTCAGCCATGTGAACATATCCTAACAATGCTTCATGTGCCACGGTGCCAACACAGATGCAGTCATTTTTAGAGCGTGCGATACCCATGCCTGCTTTGTCCTCCTATACCTGATCTACAAAAGACTCCTGTAGAAAGTCAGTGTAGGAATGTTGTATGTTTTACAAATACAGGAGGCCTCTCTTGGAGAATGCTCCCGTAACTAAGAAGTTTTCAGTTCAAGAGCTGGAAAGGAAAGGAAGGCCCTGTTTTGAACCACCTATTTTTGCTAATGTCCATATGCCCCAATACTAGACAACCCAAAATATATTTTTGTTTTTTCTTAAAGCAGGCAATGATGTGCTCTGCAGACACTATAAGGCCGAGCTCACTCAACCTCATTGTGGCAAACTTTATAAGTACTTTTCCCTCCAAAGCTTGTAACAAATCCAAAAGGGAAGAGGAGTATAGAAGAAACCTTTATAGATCTTCTCGCTGTTGGATGGGAGTACTGGCAAATAAAGCAAGCAGCAAACACTGACATTAGGATGTGTGAACCCTGCCAAACCCTGTAACAGCAGTACTCCCCATTCCCCCAGTAGCAGCAGTGTCTCTCGTCCCTTCCCCCAGTAACAACCTATATAGATGTAGACTAACTTAATACCAGGTTATACTCCAAAAATATTACTAATCCCTCAAAATGATGTAGCAGCCCACAATAGCTCTAAACAAAATCATCAACCCTTTATTAATGTCATATATGAAAATATATTCATTAAAATATAGAATCACAATGCAATGATGCAAGATGAAGATATAGTACGGCTCAGTTAAAGGCAATAATATCCAAATGTATATATAATCCATAATGCCAAATGCCATAAAAAACATGGACATGTCAATGGCTGTAAACAAAGAGAAGCTTGTAAATAACTCATGAAAGAATAAAGTAACGTTAAAACCAAGCACACCATTGTTTTTCTTGTGAAATTCTCGATAAGTTTGATGTGTCACATGACCCTCTTCCCATTGAAAAAACTAAAGTTGGATACAAAATGGCCGACTTCAAAATGGCCGCCATGGTCAACACCCAGCTTGAAAAGTTTCCCCCCTCCCATATACTAATGTGCCACAAACAGGAAGTTAATATCACCAACCATTCCCATTTTATTTAGGTGTATCCATATAAATGGCCCACCCTGTACAATAAATTTAAAACACTATAAATGGGTGATAAAGTGCAAGTGAAGACAATTTGTACAAAGCAAGATCCAAAATACGATACATAAAAGTGCTAGCAAATGCTTATAGCTGCAAAAAAATAATTTAGCAGAAAACTGCACAGTGCAAACCAGCATATTCCATCACCTGAAACCCAGGGCGACTCAAACCCCAACACGTTTCACGTAAGCTTTTTCAGCATTAGTAGCAGCATAGCCCCAGCAGAGCAGCAAGTGCAGCAGTAGAGTAACTTCTCCCGCTGATGTAGCAGAAGCAGGGTCCCATTCCTCTTGTCACAGAAGAAGTGGCAGCAGGGTCCGCCACCATCCTTTAATTATAATAGCTGCACAGTCCCCTCTCCTTCCCCCATTAGAAGAGACAGCAGGGTCTCTGCCCCCTTTCACACCAGGAGTAATGACAACAGAGCACCCCCTTTCTCTCCAGTAGTTGTAGCAGTAGCAGGGTCGCTGCTTTCCCTCAGTAGAGGCAGCAGGGCCCCTACTGCTTTCCCCCAGTAGTAGTAGCAGCAGTGTCTCAGGTGCCCCATCAAAGCATTGCTTTCCCACATTTATTCACCTACCATGATGTGCCCTCTACATGCACCAGTCTATTTTTGAGTGTTGCATGGAGCCCCCTATTTCTGAATCATGATCAGGTGACTGTAGAGTGCGTACACTCCTACTGGGGGCATGTGACTTCACCCATGCCCCTTCCCCATTATTGGCCATACCCTTTACCAAACCCCCGTCCCTATAATAAAACTCGGACACTTGGGTTGTATACATTTGGCCACGGCAGCCATTTTATTTTACAAACAAACATAATGAACAACAATTTACAAATAATAATAACAATGGAAGGGGAGTCCTTGGAGCTACAAAAGTCTGTCGCCAAACAGCCCACCTGCATAGTATTTTACTCCCAGCCGTCACCCTACTGGCTCAGGGGCACCGTTATACCTGCAGTTTGCTGACCTAAACCGCAACCACCACCCAGCTGGAGCCCAAATTGACCAGACTACCAACCATAATAAATTGGGGAGGGACCATACTCCCGATGAATCCCCCCCACAGTAATTTACCACCAACTCCAAGGACCCCCAATCCGCCACACGAACATACTTAGACACCTTTAAGTATGCGAGCCCCCACCCAACAAGAGGGCCCTTTCGATTCCTTCCTGAAAGCGCAGAGTCCACAGGTCAATGCCCACGGCTGTCAGGTGCACACCATCACCTAACGAATAATTCCCCAGGCCATCCCCGAAGTCGTAATGACGCACGAAGACCCCCCCTCCCCCGTTTCTCACCACGAAACTGCCCGATTAACCTTGACCAGGACTTTATTTAAACGCGCCACCGACCTGGCATGCCGCCAAACCTTACGCGGGACAATCTTCGACCAAACCACCTTAACTCCCGGGAAACTGGACCACAACCCTAGTAGATCATATTTAATATCCCTAATGAATTCCCGGAAAGGATGACTACCCAAATCATTACCCCCGACGTGCAAAACCAAGACATCCGGGGCTCTGTCCATCCGTGCAAACCTATGCACGTCAGGCAACACCCGACTCCACAGCATCCCTCTACTCCCAGTCACCGCACAACTACCTCCTCCCGCCGAAAACCCAACTGCCGCCCGTCCGGACGAACAGCCCGCTCCGTCCCCCAATGAACGTACGAATGCCCGACGATCCACACCAAATCGGCCCGAGGGACCTGGAAAATAAAAAAACAACTGATTAAAGCAAAACTATGCACGGTTGTAAGCGAAACATTGAGGAGGAGAGAAAAACGAGAGGGAGGGAGAGAGAAGAGAGGAGGGATTACGACTTAATTATCATAGAAACTGAGGGCGCACATACAGCTGGAAACGGCAGTAATCCCATCGACCTATCCGCTTTACCACCTCCTCCTCCAACCCCTATGACACCGCCTCTGTCGCCGCCCCAATACGAAATGAATGGGGGAAAACAACGACTCCTCCAATCCCAACTGCCGCAGACACCTACAAAAAACCCACGTAAACTGGTACCGGGACAGAAAGGACCTGTCCTCGTGACACAACTGTCCCCTCAGTACCGGCGAAACCTCTCTGTACCCCACAAAGCATGCGACTGGGCACATCCTGGCCCCCCTGGCCGCCCCCAACACCACTCTCTTAACCCGACCCCCCTGATCCATCTTAGAACGCCGGATCCAGAATTCCACACTCCGATCTGTCAACAACACATCGTCCATCCTCAACTCCCCAGGCCTCCTTGTGCTGGGCGCCACCAGCTCACCGACCCTCAGGGCCCCAAAAAACGCCCACGAGAACGCCAATCTATACAGAGTCACCTCGAAACTAGAAAAACAAATGTCACCCAACACCCCCCACAACTGTTCCAACAACATAAAAGAGACTGGGCGGCGATGGTCCGGCAACATACTCCCCTTCCTATACCCCCTCAGGGCCTGGCCGACTAAAAAACATTTTGTAACATCCCTGTACCACCGGAGCTTAAAACCAAAAGCCAGGGCTACCACAAAACGATTAACCTTGGACACCGACCAGCCCGCAATAGAGAACTGTCCCAGAAAAACCAACAACGCCACAACCCGATCGTCATCCGTCCTTACCCCATCCAGAACTGCCAGCCAACTTTCCCGCTCCCGCCACGCAGAATCATAAGCAGCCCAAGTACCCGTAGCAAGCGAGGCCCGAATCAATCCTCCTGCGGCTCGTAACCCAGCCCCCACAGCCACGAGATCCCGTCCGCAGTCACCATCCGGAAACGGTCCCACTGCAAGCGAGAAAGAGAATCTGCGATGTCATTCTTGATCCCCAGCACATGAACCGCCACAACCCAAGCGTTCAACGACAACGTAAAACCAAGTGTCTCAACAGCCGAATGACAGGGGGGGGATGAAGCCGACACATTATTAATAGCCCCCACCACCCCCAAGTTGTCACAATGGAACCGGACCTTGCTGTCCCGAAACCTCTCACTCCAATTTTCCACCGCCACTACTATGGGAAACAGCTCAAGGAAGGCAAGGTTCTTCACCAAACCCAACTCCGCCCACTTCTCCGGCCACCGAGCCGCGCACCACTGTCCCTTGCAGTAAGCCCCAAATCCCACTCCACCTGCAGCATCTGTAAACAACTCCCAATCCACGCTGTCAACCACCGGGGACATGATCAAGGACTTCCCATTATAACAATGCAAAAACTCAAACCAAACTGCCAAATCCGCCCTCAGCTCTTTAGTCAGACGAATAAAATGATGCGGGGCCGACACCCCAGCCGTCGCTCCCGACAGCCGCCTGCTAAAAATCCGGCCCATGGGCATAATCCTACAAGCAAAGTTGAGCTTACCCAACAAGGACTGCAATGCGCGCAAAGAGATCTTACGCAAGTGCCTAGCCCGATCCACCTCCGCCCGCAAAGCCACCAATTTATCCTCCGGGAGCCGACACTCCATCCTCACAGAATCAATGGCGATTCCCAAAAACACCAGACAGCAGCTAGTTCCCTCTGTTTTGTCCTGGGCCAAAGGCACCCCGAACCTCTTTGCCACCCACTCCATCGTGCTCAAAGTAGAACAAACCGAAGAACCGACTGGACCAACACACAGGAAATCGTCCAAGTAATGTATCACCGACGAGACCCCTGCCACATCGCAAACCACCCACTCCAGGAAGGAACTAAAAGCCTCAAAATATGCACAGGAAATCGAACACCCCATAGGGAGGCAGCGATCCACAAAATAAGCCCTGTCCCAATAACACCCTAACAGCCGTATGCTCTCAGGATGCACGGGGAGGAGGCGAAAAGCCGACTCAATATCCGTTTTCGCCATTAAAGCCCACACCCCATAACGGCGCACCCACGCAACCGCTGCATCAAACAATGTGTAAACCACCGAGCAAAGTTCCGGAGAAATCCCATCATTAACCGATCGCCCCCACGGGTAAGATAAATGATGTATGAGCCTAAACTTATTCTGCTCCTTCTTGGGCACCACCCCCAGCGGTAACACCACTAGATTCGATAATGGGCAACACTCAAACGGACCCGCCATATGCCCCAACTCCACCTCCTTCCGCAACTTATTCCCAACTACCCCCGGATACTGCAATGCAGAACGCAAATTACGCACGGTAATCGGCACCTTGTGTGCCGGGGCAGGGATACGGAAACCAACTGGAAAACCATCCAATAACAAACTTGCCCTAGATCGATCAGGGAGTCTATTTAGAAAGGGCTCCATTTCTTCCCAACTCACCGGCGTCCGGCCCTTGACTAGCGCCCCCGGCCCCCCGTCCTTTGCCTTTACGAAAACATTTAACCGCTCCGTGAGAGATCCCCCCGCAGGAGGAGCAGCTATGTTTAAACTTGCAACCCGGTCTGAACTTACACTGGCCCTCATTAAACTGCTAGCAGAACCCGGATTTTCCTCCTGCCCCTGAAACCCCCCCCATAAGGCAAGGAGGGACCGGCTGACCCGGCCCCACCCCCAAGAAAGGACAGGCCAAAGCGCACCGGAGCCATGACCCGCAACCATAACCCAATATCTTTGTTATCCCATCTAATGTCAGGCCGCACTGCCTTCCGCTGTCGGAACTGATCATCATAGCGCAGCTACGTCTGCCCGCTGTAAACTCGATGAGCCTCCCCGATAGCATCCATGTAACAGAAGAGGCCGGAACAATGTTCCCGCGTCTTCTGTCCAATTACGCTCGCCAAAATCGCAAACGCCTGCAACCAATTGACAAAAGTTTGAGGAATCAACAGATACCGACGTTTTTCTTCCTTCTCCTTTTTGCTTTCCAACCATTTCCCTTTATCTAAATTAAACTTCTCCAACGGCAACAACGAAAAAATTTCAACATATTCGTCCCTCCATATTTTCTCCATTACTTCAGGCTTCAGGTGCAAATGGGCCCTCAAAACAAACAGACCTCGCTCTTCGCCTTATCATCCATCCGCACCTCATCCACCGTCCCATCCTTTTCCGTCTGCACCGACACTGCCAGACCTGATTCCCTAGACACCCCCCCCCCCCCCGCCAAGCTCTACCTGGCGTGCTATCCACCACTGCAGGCCCCACCCACGCTGAAACCGGGGACGGGGAACCCAACACCCCCCCCCCTCCGCATCGCGCCAAAAGTTCACGCACACAATTCCCGAATCCCCCCCCCCTCCTCACCAACCGCACTCCCTGGACTCCCCCCCGCTACACCCCGGCAACCCCGTAGGCGCAAGTGAACCCCCACTCCCCCACCCCGGGGACCGAAATATAGCAGGCAACGAAAAAGTAGGAGACATCAACTGACCAGGCTGCGCAGGTGCAGTGTCCCCACCAGCCGGGGCGAAGGATCCATCCAGATGTCCCTCTTGGTCACCGAACTCCCAGTCGTCAACTTCATCCTGACCAGCCAGCCCAGGACAAGCGCCGCACGCCTGACATCCATGACCCTCCAAGGGAGCGCTCCAGACCAGTGCCGATGAACTGGGCCTCTCCACCCTTCTGTCGGGGGCCTCGTCCACCCCGCGGCCCGCAGGTAGCCGCCCACCTGCACGCCGTGTCACCACCGACCGTGGTACACGCCTGGAGCACGTGACATCGTCCTGGGGACAGGTGGGCCGCCCGACTGGATCTTCACCAGAATGGCCCACGGCAAGTCCTGGATCCCGTCGTCTGGAGGCAGAGGGCGGTCCCAGCTGCAAGGGCGCCTGCCCCCCCACCTCCGCTGAGCCAGGCCGGCTTCCAGGATTCCTCTCAGACCAGGCTGTCCTGCTCCCGGCAGCCAAGCGAGGGGCCCAGCCTGGATGGTCCCTCGTGGGGCTCCTTACCCTGCACCTGGCTCGCGGCATTACTTCCGGGCTCAACCTCCGGAGGCCTCATGCGACGGGACCGCCGCCGTGGAGGAGATGACGGCACCGTCTGCGCCCCGGATCCAAGCACCGACAATTCCTCTGCTCCTGCCCCTGAACCAGAGGGCTCCACCCGCTCCTCGCCTCGTCCGCTCACCGCCGAGCTCGAAGCTGCCGACAGCGGGCCGGAAAGCCCCAGTACCTCCGCCAGCCAAGCCATGCCTCGCTCTGCCACTGCCGCCCGGAGCTGAGTGAGTAGTGCACCCATGCTTTAAAGCAGTACAGGACAAGCTTTCCTGTGCTGCTAGGTGTAATAGCGGCATCCTTCCTCTCTGTCACCCTTAAGTATCCTAGCCTCGCCCCACTAACCTCCGCCCCCTAACTCCTTAACTCCTTCCCTGCCTACATCCCTGATCATGGTGGCCTCCCCCTAGGGCATTATGCCGGGTCCGGCCTGTACTAGATCTGCTAACAGAAATTGATGCTGGAGGAGCCGACAGAGGCTCTCATTATGTGACTCTCAGGTATGGTCAGTGACCAAGTGCCAAAACAGATGAAGGTGGTTTACAACATCCAGCGCCATGCATTTGTCAGCAGGTGAAAGCGCCCAGCTGCTGAAAGCAAGCAGTAGCCGAGTGCAGGGAGGACAGTTTCCTTTTTTTTTTTATTTGTCATGGTGACCAGTTTGTCTAGCCCTGATAATACTTACTAGAGATGCAAACAACGGAACCTCAAAAAACAAAAAAAAAACAAATATAAGTGTAATTAATATTGATAAAACAATAACCACTTCATATAAGATGTAGCAAATAAACAAACTTCAGCAAATCTGCTCCTGTGTTCTGTCCTGGAGACATGAGAGAGATGACAATTAATAGTCTATTACCGCAAACATCACTATCTCTAGAATCAGCATCTCTCTAATGTATCAAAAGCCGAGATTACTTCAATTATTCCATATAAAGGCAAAGTGCATCCTGGTTGTTCAGGCAAATGATATACATCTTGGCTCATAAACACCCACATGTAACATTGGATGGTTATTTTAGGTTTAGCATGTGATAAACATTTATCTTTAAATGAACGGAAGAGAAAAACGCAGCTGTCCAAACAAGTTCTGTACTCGTCTCAAACACCAATGAAGTAGCTCAAATGCATATGAAATATCAACAAATGTGAGAAATATGATGAACTAGTCCCTTTCTGTCTGACACAACTGTAGGGAAAAAAACAAAAAAGAAACCTGACATGGACCACACATGAATTTTTATATTTTCATCTATTGCTGCTAAACAAAATTTATAAACATGTAAATAAGGTTCTTAGTAAACATTTTGATCAAAACTTGCAACTTTACAGTGACCTCTTTTAAGTGGGCCCCTACTCTATTATGTAGGCCCTGTGTTGCGGCGGCATTGGGTTATCCGAGATGATGGAAAATACAGAAAAGTACCTGTATGTGTCTGAATGGTCATAAGGTGATACCACCATAGTTCAGAACTGATACCTGGTTTAGCAGAAATAGATAATTTAACCCGTTAGTGACCGCATCATAGTGTTTTTACGGCAGCCACTAACGGGCTTTATTCCGATGCAGTAGCCTTTTTACATCACTGCATCAGAATAAATATACAGAACAGGGAGCCGTTAAATCTCCCTGCTCTCAGCTACCAGAGGCAGCTGAGGGATGGGAGCATCTCTGCTCGAACGGGAGAGATCGATATCAGTATCGATCTCGCTCATTTAAACCCTTCAGAAGCGGCACTCAATAGCAAGCGCCGCATCTGAGTGGTTTTGGAGAGCGGGAGGGAGCTCCCTCTCTCCCAACCGGCACCCTGCATGAGATCGCAGGATGTCGGTGTCTTCTATGTAAACCGCGGGGCCTAATAAAAGGCCCCCAGGTCTGCCAAAGTTAATGCCTGCTAGTCCAGAGGCATGGCTTTAATAAATAAAAAAAAAATTAAAAACACACTTTTTCCCCTTACAAACTGCTTTATTATTATTTAAAAAAAAGTTACACACATTTGGTATCACCACGTCCGTAGCAACCCCAACTATAAAGTTACATTATTCAACCTACTCGGCGAATGCCGTAAAAAAAAAAAATAAAAAAAACAGTTAAAAAAATGTTTTTCTGTGCCTTAAAACAAAAATGTGATAAATAGTGATCAAAACGTTGCATGTACTCCAAAATAGCACCAATGAAAACTATGAGTCGTCCACAAAAAAAAAAAGCCCTCATACAGCTGCATCGGTGGAAAAAAAAAAAAAAAGTTATGGCTCTTCAAATATGGAGACACAAAAACAAATAATTAAAAAAAAAAAAAGAGATTTTACTGTGTAAAAGTAGTAAAACATATAGAATCTATACAAATTTGGTATCGTTGGAATCGTAAGAACCCGCTAACTAAAGTTATTGTGTTATTTATACCACACGGTAAATGGCATAAACTTAGGACGCAAAAAAAGTGCGCAGAAATTGCGGAGTTTTATTTCTATTACCCCCCAAAAAAAAGTTAATCAATAAATTCTACGTACCTCAAAATCGTGCTATTAAAAAAACACGAATTGTCCCGCAAAAAAATAAGTCCTTATACAGCTATGTCGACGCAAAATGAAAAAATTTATAGCTCTTGGAAAAACGTAAAAAATAACTTGGTCATTAAGGTTTAAAATAGGCTTGTCATTAAGGGGTTAAAATGGATGTAGTAGCGTCATTTTAGCCAATCCCTAAATTAAAGGTGGACTGTTTTATAAACATACGTTGCGCCAAATGTAGGACTACCTGTGCCTCCATTGATAAATCAGTCACAACATAAATAATGCAACTTTTTCCACGCCACAGTCTTTATGACTTTTTCTTTCCCTAATTACGACTATTCACAAAAGTGTTTTTTTTTTTAGAAATGTCTAAATCTTGGCAAAGCAGTTTGCAACACTGACTTTCCACTCCACTTTCAGAAATGGATGTGCAAGCAAATGGCTCTAAATTCTGGCTGAAACGGTTAATAAATCGGTTACACAGCAGATCAGACACCATTTTGGAATAAAGTGCACCAAAAAAAAGGCGCACATACATTGATAAATGTGGGCCCGTTTCATTTTCTCCTTTGTGGGTAGATTATCACTTTGTGTTCTTCAAATAACCGATGTACTAAAACTTGTAAGAAACAAAAAATAAAAAATGGATAAAAAAAAAATAAGACTATATATTGAAATCTTACAGGGTGCTGCGTGTCCCAATAACAGGGCATCTTGTCATCAGCTTATCATCGGGGGACACTTTTAACAAAAAACACTGTCTGAAGCGGAGAACCTCTTCAAGCACGTGTTAGCCTGGTTGAAACGAAACCTACGGCCCCAGTGCTGCAGTAGTTGCTGTACTTGTAATAAACAGAGTATGGTGGTAGAGAACATTCATCAATAGGACTGTGGCTGATACATAGATATGGATAAGCTCACATTTTCATCAACAGAGAGAAATGGTTGTCATATGTATTGGTCATCATTTTGACAGCCAAATTTTTTATTTCCACACAAGCCGCCTAATATGCCAATATGCATGCACAACGAAGATTATCAGATAAACATAGAGAAGCAGATAATTACTTCAGGATAAAGAACTTTTAGGAAGACATGCAGTATAAATGAGAATTGAAACTCATGATATGTATCAGTCATAGAGGGGGATTTTTATAAGGGATTGTGCCAAGATGGACATTTAACATCTATTCACAGGGTTAGGCCAGGGGTGGGGAACATTTTTTTCTGCCAAGGGCCATTTGGATATTTATAACATCATTCACGGGCCATACAAAATCATCAACTTAAAAATTAGCCTACTATATTTGGTCAAAGAGTTAGGCTGGGTTCACACGACCATGTTACGTCCGTAATGTACGGAACGTATTTCGGCCGGAAGACCCGGACCGAACACAGTGCAGGGAGCCGGGCTCCTAGCATCATAGTTATGTACGATGCTAGGAGTCCCTGCCTCGCTGCAGGACAACTGTCCCGTACTGTAATCATGTTTTCAGTACGGGACAGTAGTTCCACGCAGAGGCAGGGACTCCTAGCGTCGTACATCACTATGATGCTAGGAGCCCGGCTCCCTGCACTGTGTTCGGTCCGGGTCTTCCGGCCGAAATACGTTCCGTACAATACGGACGTAACATGGTCGTGTGAACCCAGCCTTAATTAACTCACCCCTAATGTGATGGCTGGGACTGCGTCTCCTTGGCGAGGCGTTTGATGTTAGCTGGTATCGATGATGTTGCTACTACGTCAGTCAGTCTGGAGCGCAGTCAACGCTTTGAAATGGTAAGTTTTGAAAAGAACTCACAGCAGTAAGTGGTTTCCGACTTAATTACTTAAAGGGGCTTTCCCATCAGGGACATTTATGACATATCCGCTGGATGTCCTCAGAAAAAGGATGGTTGAACAGCAGCACACATCTCCCAAATTTCAATCAATAGATTCTTTTATTGGTCAAACATCCAGTAAAAAATGGCAGCGTTCCGACCCGTGACAAGTGGAGGGTCTTTCTCAAGCCTAACGAAAGACCCTCCACTTGTCATGAGTCGAAACATTGCCATTTTTTACTGGATGTTTGACCAATAAAATAATCTATTGATTGAAGTTTGGGAGACGTGTGCTGCTGTTCAACCATCCTTTTTCTGAGGATTACATTACATCAGACTGGGTTTGTCTGATTTTATAGCGTGACACTGCTCCTGATATCGGAATTTGTGCGGCTTCAAATAATTTATTTTTGGATATCCATTGGACGTGTCATAAATGTCAGATAGATGTCGGTCCCACCTCTATCTCTAGAACGGGGCCCCCTAAATCCCATTCTAGCTCTCGTGTTCCGGCTGATTTACAACCATGAAGAAGAAAACAGCGTTTCCATAACTCCTATAGTATTGAATTGCAGTAACGGAGGCAGCGTAGCATGCGAGTTACGCTGTTTCCATAACTACCATTCAGTTCTATTGGACTTCCGAAAACAGCGTAGCTCAGCGAGCTACGCTGTTTTCTTATTCATGGTCGGAAATCACAATCTTCAGCCACGACACAAAGAGGTAGAACGAGGTTTAGGAGGACCCATTCTAGAGATAGATCTGAGACAAGCATCTATCTGACATATCCTGTGGTTATATTATAAATGTCCTTGATGGGAAAACCCCTTTAAGACACCTAACCTCACTTCATATAGGACAGGTCCTATGTCTACACCACAGCTAAAATTCTACATTTATGCCTCAGCTAAGTTTGTACATTTTTGGTCAGAAGCAGGAGGAAAGCAGATGGAGCCAAGTACGGTCATTCACTACAAGTGAATGCGCATGCGGCGGTCTGAGTGAGGAAGTCAGTGCGTGCCGGCCCGAGAGTGGACCAGTCCAGTCACCTGACTTCATGTCAGGTGACTGGACATGTCCCCTCCCGGACCGGCACGCACCGGCCTCATTCAGACTCCCGCCATATTTGACTCCATCCACACCTTCCTGTTCCTAAATGTTACATAGTTACATAGTACATAGTTACATAGTTAGTACGGCTGAAAAAAGACACATGTCCATCAAGTTCAACCAAGGGACGGGAAAAGGGAAGGAAAAATTTCTACACATAGGAGCTAATATTTTTTTGTTCTAGGAAATTATCTAACCCTTTTTTAAAGCCATCTACTGTCCCTGCTGTGACCAGCTCCTGCGGTAGGCTATTCCATAGATTCACAGTTCTCACGGTAAAGAAGCCTTGTCGCCTCTGCAGCTTGAACCTTTTTTTCTCCAGACGGAGGGAGTGCCCCCTTGTTTTTTGAGGGGGTTTTACAAGGAACAGGATTTCACCATATTTTTTGTATGTGCCATTAATATATTTATATAAGTTAATCATGTCCCCCCTTAGTCGTCTTTTTTCAAGGCTAAATAGGTTTAATGCTCATAACTTAGATTCTCCATGCCCCTAATTAGCTTTGTTGCTCTTCTTTGTATTTTTTCCAACTCCAGGGCATCCTTTCTATGAACTGGAGCCCAGAACTGAACTGCATATTCTAGATGAGGCCTCACTAATGCTTTGTAAAGTGGTAATATTACATCCCTGTCCCGTGAGTCCATGCCTCTTTTAATACACGACAATATCCTGCTGGCCTTTGAAGCAGCTGATTGACACTGCATGCTGTTATTGAGTTTATGATTTACAAGTACACCCAGATCCTTCTCAACAAGTTAATCCACCAGTGTAGCTCCCCCTAGGACATATGATGCATGCAGGTTGTTGGTACCCAGATGCATAACTTTACATTTATCTACATTAAACTTCATCTGCCAAGTGGACGCCCAAACACTTAGTTTGTTTAAATCTGCCTGTAATGAATGAACATCTTCCATAGACTGAACTATATTACATAGCTTGGTGTCATCTGCAAAAATAGAAATAGTGCTATTAATCCCATCTTCTATATCATTAATAAATAAAAGTTGAATAAGCACTGAACCCTGGGGTACACCACTTATAACCGGTGACCATTCAGAGTAGGAATCATTGACCACAACTCTCTGGATACGGTCCTTGAGCCAATTCTCAATCCAATTACAAACTATATTTTCTAAACCTATAGTCCTTAATTTACCCATTAGGCGTCTATGGGGGACAGTGTCAAATGCCTTTGCAAAGTCCAAAAACACTAAATCCACAGCGGCCCCTCTGTCTAGACTTCTGCTCACCTCTTCATAAAAACAGATTAGGTTAGTTTGACAACTTCTGTCCTTAGTAAAACCGTGCTGGCGGTCACTTATAATGCTATTTATTGTCACATAATCCTGTATATAGTCCCTCAATAGCCCCTCATACATTTTCCCCACGATGGATGTTAAGCTTACTGGTCTATAATTACCCGGGGAAGACCTAGAGCCCTTTTTGAAAATAGGCACCACATTTGCCCTGCACCAGTCCCTTGGCACTATACCAGTCACTAGAGATTCTCTGAATATTATGAAAAGGGGGACAGAAATAACTGAACTAAGCTCTTTAAGAATTCTAGGGTGTAACCCATCTGGTCCCGGAGCCTTGTGCATATTTATTTTATTTAATTTAGCTTGGACCATATCTACATTCATCCAATTCAGTATATCAACTGATATATTAACAGCACTGGCATCGGCTACATCAGCTGCTCTTTCTTCTGTTGTATATACAGAGCTAAAGAACCCATTTAGTAACTCTGCCTACTCTTGATCCCCTGTGATCAACTCCCCATTACCATTATCTAGGGGTCCTACATGTTCAGACCTTGGCTTTTTAGCATTTATATACTTGAAGAATTTTTTGGGATTTGTTTTACTATCCTTGGCCACCTGCCTTTCATTTTGTATTTTTGCTAATTTTATTACATTTTTACAGATTTTATTAAGCTCTTTATATTTTACAAAGGCTACAGCTGTACCCTCAGATTTGTATTTTTTAAATGCCCTTTTTTTGTCATGTATTGCCCCTTTCACAGAAGGTGTAAGCCATGTGGGGTTTAATTTGAGTCGTTTATACTTGTTACCTATAGGAATAAATTTTGCACTATAATTACCCAAAGTAGATGTGAAAATCTCCCATTTATCATTTGTTCCATTATTTGACATTAGTTCTTCCCAGTCTATATCCTGAATTGCAGCCCTCATCCTGGGGAAATTGGCTTTCTTAAAATTAAGTGTTTTTGCCCTACCAGCCTGTGTTTGTTTTTTACAGTATAGGTAAAATGTAACTATATTGTGATCACTGTTACCGAGGTTTTCACGAACATTGACATTCCCAACAAGATCTGCATTATTAGAAATGACCAGATCCAACAGAGCTTCACCTCTAGTCGGGTCTTCCACAAACTGGCCCATAAAATTTTCCTGCAACAGGTTGAGGAAATTTCTCCCCTTTGCAGTTGAAGCCGAACCATGACACCAATTAATATCCCGGAAATTAAAATCTCCCATTATTACTACAGTACCCGCCTGTGCAGCCCGCTCCATCTGTTTATATAGCTGAACTTCCATCTCCTCAGTTATATTGGGGGGTCTATAGATTACACCAAAAGTAATTTTTTCAGTGTTTACCTCCCTTTCTAGTTCCACCCACAAGGTTTCAACCTCCTCACAGTCTTCACCCACTATTGTCTCTTTCACACTCGTCTTCATATCACTTTTCACATACAGACATACACCACCACCTTTCCTATTTGCCCTGTCTTTCCGAAAAAGTGTAAAACCCTGTAAATTTACAGCCCAGTCATGTGAAGAGTCCAGCCATGTTTCAGCAACACCAACTATATCTATATTTTCTTCCAGTATCAAGGCCTCCAGCTCCCCCATTTTGCTTGCTAGACTTCTGGCATTTGTGAACATACACTTTAACTTGCCTTTCAGTTTTTCACTTTTATTATCAGAAATGTGATTTGACATTAAATCGGGCCTTTTTATTTACACTGATGTTTTGTAACGAAAGGCTCTCCTTATCCTGTGGTCTAGTCCTCTCCCCACATTCTGTTTCTCCCCCCACCAATATAGTCTGACCCCTCTCTAACCTGGCTACCCCTTCTTTTTCTACATTGAGTGAGTAACATGTGAGTAACTAGTACAGTACATGTAGTTTTCTACATGTGAGTAACTAGTATGGGTGACACCAAGGGAATGACACAGCGGCAGCGGTGGTCAGACTGAGATCTGTGCGTGCTGTGAAAGGAGTGGACTATTCCAGTCACCTGACCTCAAGTCAGGTTACTCAGGTCAGGTGACTGGACTGTGTCGGCCCAGCAGTGGATCACTTCGGTCAACTGGCCTCACGTCAGAGACGTGTGGTCAAGAGACCGGACTGGTCCACTCTCGGACCGGCACGCACCGACCTCACTCTGACCGCCACCATACTTGGCTCGGTCTGACCCTCCTCCTGCTCCTAAATGTGAGTGAGTAGGCCGGACGGAGCCAAGTAGCGAATGACACAGAGGCAGTGAGGTTGGGCCAGACCATATGATCTCGCGGGCTGGATGTTCCTCAACCCTGGGGTAGGCGATAGAGATCTGATTACTGATCACTAGAATAGGGTTTCCCAGCCCCCCATTCCTCCTCACTGCACGATTGCATTGAGAACTTTAAATGGAGCGGGGGCGAGAATGCGCACTGTCGCTCCATTCAAAATTTATGGGACTGACTGAGACAGCTGAGTATAGTGCACAGCTGTGTCCTTCAGCCCCAGAGAGACTGAATGGAGTGGCAGCATTCTAATGATCGGTATCATATGATCGTATATCACTCATCCGGTCTATCTTGTAACAACCTTATTAATACCAGTGGATCATGCAAGTGGTGCATCACTATCTTTCCCTTGTGCCATGTGGGCCAGACTCTTCAAAAGTGCACCTGGAGTTATATTTCCCCATTTTTTATTTTAAAAGTGGTGGAAAACGTTCATAAATGAACCTCACACGACTCGGACACCCTGCAGTGGCAGATAACTCGTATGAAAACATTGATTCATCTGTACAATGTAATCCTTTTAATAGATGCTTGTTTTCTTCACTTACTTTGGTTGTGACAAGCAACCTGGTGCTATTATCCCCTCGTTTTCACCATCAATTCGCAAATCTGTGAGTTCATCCATGTCGATCATCACATCATTTTTCTGTCCAGGAATAGAAGGAAGAAAGGAGAGGATCTTCTCTACAAGACTGTCTCCATGATGTCCAACAGCTCCTGAAACAATAAGGAATGAGGCAGTGGCTCAGTAGGTCTTGTGGGAAATTATTTTCCAGAAATATTGACATATATATTCTTATTTACTTTATCTGATTTTGCATTGAACTCTTTATACCCAGGCAAACTTCTATTTTTAATATTAATTCAGTAAAGACCATACAATATTGCATTTTGAATTTTGCGTAAACTCATGTTAAGAATATCATACTTTTACAGGTGTCTTAGGTCAGTATCACACTGCCGCAATACGGCCATATTTTATCATCCCTTTTGCACACGTAACACTCAGAAGCCTCACAAAGCATGACTCAAACTTGGATAACTATACGGTTCTATGGTGACCCAAGTTGACTTCATTAGAACTGCTGAAGTGCCGGGTCTTGAAGCTGTAATTCGGAAGTTAAACTGTGGATGTATTAAAGCCATCTGAAACTGGCCTTCGATAGAGCCAACACGAACAAATCTGGATTCTAGCAATACGTTGGAAAATTGTAAGCATAGACCAGGGATTTTTTTTTATAATACTGTAGATGAGTGGTGGTCAATCCATCATATTGTGAGGGCCTTTAATGCGGACATTGACTCCATCAATGGGCCACACATTACATTCAGCAAGAGCCAGCTCAAGGAACGCGCAAATGTAGGATTTGTTTCACACAGCTGTATTTGGGGGGGGGCTCTCATTTTTTCCATATATATATTTTATATAGCTAAAAGCAAGTTGGACAAATAAAAAAATACATATGGAGGTAACAGAGTACAGGCATTTATATAAAAAAAAAAAAGCAGATTTATTTTTAAATAGAATGCAGCTTGCATAATTATTTAACCCCTTCAGACATGGTAGAACCACATTTTGCTGCAATATTAAAAGTTAAAGAGGCTCTGTCACCAGATTCTCAAATCCCTATCTCCTATTGCATGTGATCGGCGCTGCAATGTAGATAACAGTAACGTTTTTGTTTTGTTTTTAAAACGTTAATTTTTGGCCAAGTTATGAGCTATTTTATATATATGCAAATGAGCTTTGAAATGGACAATCGGGTTTTTTTTTAGTTATGTCCAACTGGGCGTGTATTGTGTTTTTAACTGGGCGTGTTTACGTGTATGACGCTGACCAATCAATAACCAGTCAACGTCATACACTCATCTCCATTTATTTACACAGCAGTGATGTGCAGCCACATAAACAGAGATTAACGTTAATCAAGTGTCCTGATAATGAATACACATGACCTCCAGCCTGGACGTCATGTGTACTCAGAATCCTGACACTTCTGACTCTTTTCTGTGAGATTCCAGCGAGCCACGCGTAATCTCGCGAGATTACGGAGGTAAACGAGATTTCGTTTCCCTTGCTGGAAATCTCAAAGAAAAGAGTCAGAAGTGTCAGGATTCTGAATACACATGACGTCCAGGCTGGATTTCATGTGTATTCATTATCAGGACACTTGATTAACGTTAATCTCTGTGTATGCGGCTGCATATCGCTGCTGTGTAAATCAATGGAGATGAGTGTATGACGCTGACTGGTCATTGATTGGTCAGAGTCATACACATAAACACGCCCAGTTAAAAACACAATACACGCCCAGTTGGACATAACGAAAAAAAAACGCCCAATTGTCCATTTCAAAGCTCATTTGCATATATATAAAATAGCTCATAACTTGGCCAAAAATGAACGTTTTTTTAACAAAAAAAACGTTACTGTTATCTACATTGCAGCGCCGATCACATGCAATAGGAGATAGGGGTTTGAGAATCTGGTGACAGAGCCTCTTTAAGTTTCTACCAGATTTGCACTTCGTTTCGGAATTATTTTTTGCCCACTCTGCATTGCTGATTTGCTCCAGGTTGTGGGGGATGGTGTACTTAGAAATGCTGACTGCACATAGAAATATGCATGCACAATAATACAGTTATGCCAATTGTTCCATTATATAATATTAGCACCTTACTCAGGACCTATAACATGAAGAACTAATACAAATGGAAAGTGTACTCGAAATGAGCCATGGAGATTGATCTAAAGAATATAATTAGTCACAGTCAAATATTCAATAATCGTTTGTATTGTGGATACAATGTTTTAGGGTCTGTTAACCCGGATATGCCACCATCTTGACATGTACGTGGTTTCCAAAATTCTCAATGAAAAATATTGTGACGGTTATGCACCAGTCAGGTCCACACAATACACGACAGCCAAACTGAATTCAGGTCTTGTCAGCTTCACATGGAGAAAGGTCAGAACATGAAATACAAGTCCATAACCATTCCTTACCTCTTCTGACAGTAGATTAAAGAGGTTTTCCAATGATCTATATTTATCACCTATCCACAGGATCAAATATATGATAGGAGGGGGTCGGACCTCGGAGACCGCCAGTCAATCCCGAAAACAGGCTCACTTGGTCATCTCCGTGCACCACATACGAATGGAGCAGTACTGCGCATACTCAGCCACCACTCCACTGTCTATGGGGCAGCCGCTTGGCTAACTCCAGCAGCCCCATAGAAAATGAATGAAGCAGTGGCCAAGCATGCGCAGTACTGCTCCATTCATATGGGGTGCACAGAGCCAGGTAAGCCCTTCTCAGGATCAGTGGGGGTCCCAGCGGTCAGACCCCCACGATCAGATATTCATCACCTATTCTGTTGATATGAGATATCAATTATGGGAAAACACCTTTAAGGGACATGGCGCTCTGTAAAGCCCCACACCACCCCCTTCGTTACACCTATCATGGGGATCTCAGCACCCAGGTCCAAAGGAATGTTGAAATTTTAGTGAATTGGCAACTGGTGAACAATACATCTAAACCAGAGTTTACAAAGCTAGATATACACCAGAAAACAAAAGTACAGACCCAACAAACAATAAAAAAGAGCATTTATTACATAAAATATATTCTACATTTTAGTTTAAAGGAACATGACTGTATGACAGTGAAGCTAGTGCACACCTATAAAAGAAGTGAATGTTTTCATAAGAGACCCACATAGTCTATTTGAAAATCATAATATAATCTTCATAAAAATCAGCAACCGCTTTGTCTTCTGATCATTCTTCACCTTTAGGGTATGTTCACACGGAGTGTTTTCAGCCGTTTTTCTGGCCGTATATGTCCCGAAAACGTCTGAAAAATCGGAAACAGAGCGCCTCCAAACATCTGCCCATTGATTTCAATGAAAAAAACGGCGTTCTGTTCTGACAGGCCGTTTTTTTACGCAGCCGTTTTTACGCATGGCCGCGTAAAAAAACAGCCGCGAAAAAGAAGCGCATGTCACTTCTTCAGGTGTTTTTGGAGAAGTTTTTCATGGACTCTGCAAAAAAACATCTCCAAAAACGGCCGAAAAAGACGCTGCGAAAAACACGAGTATGATTAAAAAGCGTATCAAAATCAGGAGCGGTTTTCCCTTGAAAACAGCTCCGTATTTTCAGATGTTTTTGAGTTTGCGTGTGCACATACCCTAACTATTGTATTTCAGACAACAAGGAAAGACAAACACACAATTTGTAATGTCCGTGGATGCGGGGTGTCAGCTCCGTTCTCCCCCTGACAGCCGCGAGTCGGCAAGCGCTGGCCCAAGCCTCCTCCTCAGGAGGCGCCAGCGCTCGCGTCCACTCACCTCAGCCAGATCTCATAGGGTGCGCACACACGCTCGTGGCCGCTTTTAAAGCGGCAGCGCGCGCACCGGACCTTATTGATGAACTTTGACCCGTGAGTACCCTGGACTATAAGAGGGGTCCAGCCCCCTAGTTCTATGCCTGAGCGTTGTTGTGTTCCCTAGTTTGTCTATGTTCCCTAGTTTGTCTATGTGTGATGGCCTCCTAGTGTGTTACCTGTTCCAGTTCCTGTACCTGTCCCAGTTCCTTGCATTTCCATACCACCCTGGTTGAGCACTGTGCCGTGCCAAAGTCGTGTTGTGCTGTATTCACGTCTGACCTGCTTCACCTCGCCTGACGACTACCTGCTGCCTAGTCCCAGCCGAGCCTGCCCTGCTGCTGTCTGAGCTGCCACAGGTACCTATACGAACTATAGACTTTCACCTGCTCCCTGTTGGCCAGCTGCCTTACCGTCAAGGCGGTACGGCCCAGTGGGTCCACAGACCCTTCGTGACACAATTACATTCTGCATTTGGTAATCAGTTAATGGAAACCTAAAGGGTATGTTCACGCGGATTATTTTACGATTACTGCTACTGGGGGATCATGGGAGACCCTGCTGCAGCTATTACAGCTACTGGGGGATCATGGGAGACCCTGCTGCTGCTGATACGGGATCATGGGAGACCCTGCTGCTGCTCTTACTGCTACTCGGGGATCATGCGAGACCCTGCTGCTGCTCTTACGGCTACTAGGGGATCATGGGAGACGCTGCTTCAGCTCTTACGGCTACTCGGGGATCATGGGAGACCCTGCTTCTGCTCTTACTGCTACTCGGGGATCATGGGAGACCCTGCTTCTGCTCTTACTGCTACTCGGGGATCATGGGAGACCCTGCTTCTGCTCTTACTGCTACTCGGGGATCATGGGAGACCCTGCTTCTGCTCTTACTGCTACTGGGGGATCATGGAAGACCCTGCTGCTGCTCTTACTGCTACTGGGGGATCATGGGAAACCCTGCTGCTGCTCTTACTGCTACTGGGGGATCATGGGAGACCCTGCTGCTGCTCTTACTGTTACTGGGGGATCATGGGAGACCCTGCTGCTGCCCTTACTGCTACATAATGGGGGTTAATTACTATTAATGTGAGGCACATGGAGGTTCAAAATTCATAATACCTCGTGCCTCACATTAATAAGTGAAAGCAGTTTTTTATTTTCTAACAGCGTAAACATGAATGACGCTATAAATGTGTTATTATGGTCGCATATGTATCGAGACTTATTTTAATGTTTATTGTAATCTGTGGTTTTTTTTTATTTAACATTACTTTATTATTTCTTTTCACTTTTAAACTTTAATGTACTAGCATATATCTATATGCCAGTACATTAGCCTGTGTACTGATAGGTAAGTCCTAACAACTGCCTGTGTACTAAGTATGCCCTAACAGGAAATATGGTCAGGCAGCCCTGGGGTCCTTTAATGGACCCTGGGCTGTCTGCCCATATATGGTACGGCTCTCGATCGCATCACAGGAATTCCCTGTGATGTGATCCAAAGCGCATCTCCCCTTCTCATTTTCCCCTGAATGCTGCGGTCAGCTTTGATCGCAGCATTCTGGGGAATAGCGGCAGAGATGAGAGATTTCTCTGATCTCCGAGGTTAGAGCAGGGTTGCGGCTGTGTAATACAGTCATTGCCCCACTCCTGACAATAAGTGCATGCGCGGTCAGTATGAGATGATGCGGCTGGCGCTGCACTAACTAGCGGCGGCTCAGGCACTGAAGACAGAATATGAGGGTGTTTAGCAGTGCGCCCGCAATGTTCTGTCTTCAGTGACGCCGCTCATTAGTGCAGCGCTGGTCGCACCATCATGCTAACCGCGCGCACACTTCTCAGGAGCAGGGCAATGGCTGTATTACACAGCAGCAACCCTCATACATTCATGTGTTACAATGCTAAGCTGTGCGGCCGCACAGCTTAGTATTGACATACATGAAGTAACAGTATTGAACCGTTTGAGGGTTCAGGGTATCGAAGTTTCGATGCATCATGCATCCCCAATACACACACATTTTATTATATATATATATATATATATATACACACACACACACACACACACACACACACACTACCGTTCAAAAGTTTAGGGTCACTTAGAAATTTCCTTATTTTTGAAAGAAAAGCAGTTTTTTTTCAATGAAGATAACATTAAATTAATCAGAAATACACTCTATACATTGTTAATGTGCTAAATGACTATTTACTAGCTACAAACGTCTGGTTTTTAATGCAATATCTACATAGGTGTATAGAGGCCCATTTCCAGCAACCATCACTCCAGTGTTCTAATGGTACATTGTGTTTGCTAACTGTGTTAGAAGGCTAATGGATGATTAGAAAACACTTGAAAACCCTTGTGCAATTATGTTAGCACCGCTGTAAACATTTTTGCTGTTTAAAGGAGCTATAAAACGGACCTTCCTTTGAGCTAGTTGAGAATCTGGAGCATTACATTTGTGGGTTCGATTAAACTCCCGAAATGGCTAGAAAAAGAGAGCTTTCATGTGAAACTCGACAGTCTATTCTTGTTCTTAGAAATGAAGGCTATTCCATGCAAGAAATTGCCAAGAAACTGAAGGGAGTAGTACACACCGTTGTAGGAAATCTTCAGAGGACAGCACAAACAGGCTCTAACCAGAGTAGAAAGAGAAGTGGGAGGCCCCACTGCACAACTGAGCAACAAGACAAGTACATTAGAGTCTCTAGTTTGAGAAATAGACGCCTCACAGGTCCTCAACTGGCAGCTTCATTAAATAGTACTCGCAAAACGCCAGTGTCAACAGTGAAGAGGCGACTCCGGGATGCTGGCCTTCAGTGCAGAGTGGCAAAGAAAAAGCCATATCTGAGACTGGCTAATAAAAGGAAAAGATTAATATGGGCAAAAGCACACAGACATTGGACAGAGGAAGATTGGAAAAAAGTGTTATGGACGGACGAATCGAAGTTTGAGGTGTTTGGATCACACAGAACATTTGTGAGACGCAGAACTGAAAAGATGCTGGAAGAGTGCCTGACGCCATCTGTCAAGCATGGTGGAGGTAATGTGATGGTCTGGGGTTGCTTTGGTGCTGGTAAAGTGGGAGATTTGTACAAGGTAAAAGGGATTTTGAATAAGGAAGGCTATCACTCCATTTTGCAACGCCATGCCATACCCTGTGGACAGCGCTTGATTGGAGCCAATTTCATCCTACAACAGGACAATGACCCAAAGCACACCTCCAAATTATGCAAGAACTATTTAGGGCTAGAAGCAGGCAGCTGGTATTCTATCTGTAATGGAGTGGCCAGCGCAGTCACCAGATCTCAACCCCATAGAGCTGTTGTGAGAGCAGCTTGACCGTATGGTACGCAAGAAGTGCGCATCAAGCCAATCCAACTTGTGGGAGGGGCTTCTGGAAGCATGGGGTGAAATTTCTCCCGAATACCTCAGCAAATTAACAGCTAGAATGCCAAAGGTCTGCAATGCTGGAATTGCTGCAAATGGAGCATTCTTTAACGAAAGCAAAGTTTGAAGGAGAAAATTATTATTTCAAATAAAAATCATTATTTCTAACCTTGTCAATGTCTTGACTATATTTTCTAGTCATTTTGCAACTCATTTGATAAATATAATTGTGAGTTTTCATGGAAAACACAAAATTGTCTGGGTGACCCCAAACTTTTGAAAGGTAGTGTGTATATATATATATATATATATATATATATATATACACACACACACACACACACACACACACACACTAGGGATGCACGATGCATCGAAACTTCGATACGGTTTCATTACTGTGCATCCCCAAATAGTTCGATACCGTTATTTCATGTATTTCGATACTTCGCTGCACAGCTAAGTACAGTAACACATGGATGTATGAGCGCGGGGCTGCTGTTGTGTAATACAGCAATTGCCCCGCTCCAGAGTACTGACAAGCGTGTGTGGTCAGGATGATGTGATGCGGCCAGCGCTGCACTAATGAGCTGCGGCACTGAAGACCGAACATGGCGGGTGCACTGCAAAACACCCCCATGTTCTGTCTTCAGTGCCTGCGCCGCCGCTTATTAGAGCAGCGCCGGCCGCATCCCCTCATGCTGACCGCGCGCACTTGTTGTCTGGAGCGGGGCAATGGCTGTATTACACAGCCACAGCCCCGCTCTATAACAGCGGAGATCAGAGAAACCGCTCATCTTCGCCGCTATTCCCCTGAATGCTGCCATCAAAGCTGACCGCAGCATTCAAGAGGAAGTGAGAAGGGGGGGGGCGCCCCTTGGATCGCATCACAGGAATCCCTGTGACGCGAATTGAGGGACATACCATATATGAGCAGACAGCCCATGGTCCATTGAAGGACCCCAGGGCTGTCCTACCATATTTCCTGTTGTTAGGGCATACTTGGGTACGTCCTAAAAACTGCCTGTGTACTATCCGTACACAGGCTAATGTACTGGTATATAGATCTATGCCAGTACATTAAAGTTTAAAAATAAAAAAAGTAAAAACAAAGTAATATTAAATAAAAATACACATACACATTTTTTTACAATAAACATTAAAATAAGTCTCTACATAAAATATACACATATTGGGTATTGGCGCAGCCGTAATAACCTTCAGAACAATTTTTTTGCATCATTTATGATATGTACGCTGTGAAAAAATAAAATAAACACTGCTTTCATTCACTTATTAATGTGAGGCGCGAGGTGCGATGAATTTAACCTCCATGTTCCTCACATTAATAGTAATTAACCCCATCATGTACCTTACACATTAACACATTATGACTGAAAAACATGATGGGGTTAATTACTATTAATGTGAGGCACATTCAAAATTCATCACATCTCGCAGAAAATGGAAGAACTTTTTTTTTTTTTCATTACTGTTGGCAAAGTATCGTTTTGGTATCGAAATCGCAATACTAAACGAACTATCGGAACCAAACTGTGTGAGCTCAGCCCTAAGACTTTATTCACACAGAACGGAAATGTTGCGGATTACAGTCCCAGCCATGTGGATGAGATTTTATAAAATCTCATCCACATGCTGCTTAAACATTTTCTGGACAGAAATCAGAGCATGCTATGGATTTTCAAACCGCAGCATGCTCATTCTGTTATGGACGTTCACTGCGGATTTCAGCCTTTTCAATAGTGACAGCCGTAGCAAAATATGCACCAAAAACAAAGCCACTGCGGAAATGCTGCAGAGAAATTCATCAGCATTTTCGTCCTGTGTCAATCCAGCCTTAGGCCTCATTTACACGAGCGTGTGCGTTTTCCGCACGCAAAGAAACGCAGCGTTTTGCGTGCGCAAAAGGCACTTGACAGCTCCGTGTGTCACCCGTGTATGATGCGCGGCTGCGTGATTTTCGCGCAGCCGCCATCATAGAGATGAGGCTAGTCAACGTCAGTCACTGTCCAGGGTGCTGAAAGAGTTAACTGATCGGCAGTAACTCTTTCAGCACCCTCGACAGTGAATTCCGATCACCATATCGAGTAACCTGTTTAAAAAAAAAAGAGGTTCGTACTTACCGAGAACTTCCCGGCCGTTGCCTTGGTGACGCGTCCTTAGTGACGCGTCCTTGGTGACACGCCTCTCTTGACATCTGGCCCCACCTCCCTGGATGACGCGGCAGTCCATGTGACAGCTGCAGCCTGTGCTTGGCTTGTGATTGGCTGCAGCTGTCACTTGGACTGAATTGTCATCCCGGGAGGTCAGACTGGAAGAAGAAGCCGGGAGTTATCGGTAAGTCAGAACTTTTTTTTTTTTTACACGTTCACGTATATTGGGATCGGAAGTCACTGTCCAGGGTGCTGAACCAGTTTAACTCTTTCAGCACCCTGGACAGTGACTGTCTCCTGCCGGGTTCGGTCAAAACGAATTCGGCCGAACCCGGTAAAGTTCGGTTCGCTCATCTCTAAGACACTCCGTTCGGATGTTTGTAAACAGAAAAGCACGTGGTGCTTTCTGTTTACATTCAGTTTGACAGCTCTTGCGCGAATCACGAGTTCACACGGAAGTGCTTCCGTGCGACCTTCGTGGTTTTCACGCACCCATTGACTTCAATGGGTTCGTGATGCGAGAAAAACGCACGATTATAGAACATGTCGTGAGTTTTACGCAATGCACTCGCGCTGCGCAAAATTCACGCATTGTCTGCACTGCCCCATAGAGTAATATAGGTGCATACGACACGCGTGAAAAGCACGCGCGTATATTACGCTCGTGTAAATGAGGCCTTACAGTTTCTGCAGACCACATCAATACTGCCTCTTAAGCTGGGTTCACACTGTTTTTAGCATGCAGTTTTTTTTGTTGATAAAGTCCCTTGTGTCTCAATGGGAGTTTATCTAACAAAAAAACACGCATGTTAAAAATGCACAGCGTGAACCCATACTTAGGCCCCATGCACAAGACCATGCCCGTAATCATGGCCCATAATTAAGGGCACAGCCGGCCGTGGAGAGAGCCATCTGCAGTTGCGGTCCGCGTTCCCATTATAAAGTACAGGGGCACGGTCCGTAAAATAGGACATGTCTTATTTTTTACGGAAGGTTTCTACGGCACGAACACCTTCCCGTAAATATACGGGAAAGTGTCCGCCAGCCGTAGAAATTATTGGGTTCGCAATTACATACGATTTTACGGTCGTGTGGGGCCTTACAACGGAGGAAGATTTGTCCAAACCTGCCTCAGACTATAAACCAGGCAGGATTCTCTCTCCCTCGGTTTCATTCTTAGTAGATGTTTTAATCAACATGGACCACAATGTCTGTAAATGCTGCATTTGTATGGATTCGGCTGTCCAAATAGTTCTGTGTGTCACTATGTGCTTCCCATTGTATCCACTGAAGAAGAAAAAAAAAAAAAAAAAAAAATTATATATATATATATATATATATATATATATATATATATAAAATAAAGTCAAATATCACCAATAGAGGATTGAACTATAGGCAGCAGTCAGGCATCTCAAATTCTGCTTTTGACTAAGGAAAACCTAAAAGAAAACAAACAACAGTGGCGCAGCACCAGAGATTACATTTGTTAGCCAATGCACCTTCCTTATTGTTTGGTGCCCATAGCTTCACCTTCATATTCGAGAACAGTGTTGCCATAGCACGTGATGATGACAGGAAAAATGCAAATAGCTATGTTACAGCGGGCAGAGCTCTCTCGATGACACTGCAGCATGATGTCACGACACGTCAGTATGTGATGTCACGACACTTCAGTATGTGAGGTCAGTGGCTGAGGGGTTGGCCTGGGTATAACTTTTGCACTGGGAGCTTGAAGCTATGCCTATGCTACATAACGTCTTAATAAGGTCCTCATACCAGTAACGTCCAGCATCCGGTCTACGAAGACCAGTGACGCCTTGCTCTGGGCAGTCTTCCTGCGAGGTTTCGCCTGGGGATAGTTGGCCAGTTCTCCAGCAATGGTTCTGCTGAGATATCCCACAGAGAAGCACTCTTCCCGCACTCCAATGCCTTCCATTATGTTATTGAGTCCAGACACTAAGTTCTTGATGAGAATCTGCAGCTCCTGAGGAAGTGATGGGAAGTCCACATCCCCTAACCCAGGAAACCTCTTCTTGTCAGGTCGGCTGCGGTTCAGAGACTGAAGGTCTTGTCCAGGCAGGAGAGGGAAAAGGGAATGGAAAGCCGGAGCCAGGAGGAGATAAGGACTGATAGGGGCTAGCAGAATGGGAGCCCATAAGACCTCAGCAGTGTAGCCCATGTTCCCCATCCATTCACACAGCTTCTCCTCCAGCTGCTCATGGACAATCCTACCGTCAGCCTCCCCTGGGCTCACCGCAGTCACCACTATGCAGTACTGGAAGGAGCTCTGGCTCACCACATCCCTGATCACGTCCAGTGCCCGGCCCCGCAATGGGCTGCTCACTACGAAAACAGCCTTGGGCTGGCTGGGGCTACCGGACTCGAAGCTGGAGAACTCCTTGATGTTAAGCGCTCCAGCGGCCAGTAGGAGCTCGGCTCCGCCGCACCAGTGCAGAATCTCCGCGCAAGCCTCGTCCATAAACACAACAGCCCGCCGGGACTTAGCAAGTACTGGCTCCCATACTTTCTGACTGAACGACGTCAGCCCTGCTCCACTCGCCATAGTGACAACACGCCGGTTCCACTCTGACAGCTGCCTGCTGATGACGTGTCACAACACTGGGGACGCACACAATATACGTCATACCCAACAATGTCACGGGGGATGATAGTGCCGTACTATCATGCAGGTGTGGCGAGATTGCTAATAGCAACCAATCAGCGTTCGGCTCTCATAATACAGTGCCCTGATTAATGAACTGGTATCAGCAACTACCCTACCTATGACTTTTTTTTTTTTTTTGGCAGGTAACTTTATTTACACAACACTTTTTCCTGATTCAGGTAGCTAAAAAAAAAATAATTATAACTTTATTATTTTTTTTTTTTAATTCAACAGTAATTTATTTATATATGCAATAAGAAAAGGTACTATGCACACCAAGAGTCGTTATCCAAAGGTTGATTTTAATATTAATAGTTATGCCAGTATCAGTGCAACGTTTCGGTCATGTCTCTGACCTTCATCAGGCACTGTGATATCCTGGGTCCTGCGTAATGGCGCTTAGTGGAGGCGCTCTACTAGCGGCAAGCCGCCATACACTAAGCGCCATTACACTGGCATAACTATTAATATTAAAATTAACCTTTGGATAACGACTCTTGGTGTGCATAGTAGCTTTGCTTATACTATACGGGTTGGGCCCCTACGCATGCACCCATACGAAAACCTGGTGCGACATGAACACCTTCAAATCCTTATTTAGATATGCAATTACACAAGGTTTATGGTGTAAGTGCATTGGCGGGAATGACCCCTACTACTTTTTGTTGCAAAAAAACATGCTGGGTGGAGCTTTTCCATGTGACTAATTCAATAAAAAGCTTTCCACAACGTGAATTATGTCATGTACAACCTGGGGTAGTTCAGTAGCTGTGCTGTATTCCTCAAAAGACGTCTCAGTCACAGAAAGGGTATGTTTACATGGCATATTTTCAGCTGAAAACAGTTAAAATACAGAGGCTGAATCCCTCCAAGCATCTGCCCTTTGGTTTCAATGGAAAAAACGGCGTTTCGCTCCCACGGAGCGTTTTTTTACGCTGTTCAGATGAGGATTATTTTTACACTGCTGAATTCAAAAAACGCCTCGTAAAACAAAGCCTCGTAAAAAGAAGTAGCATGTCACATCTTGAGGCGTTTTTGTAGCTGATTTTCCATTGACACAAGAAAAGCCACAAAATAAGTTTCAAATTAAAAGAAGCTTAATTTTCAGATTCAAAAATATATATAGATTTTGCTGCTTCTGAAAAAAGCATACAAGGGAATGCTTGGAAATATTGTCAGGTTATGTATTACTGCATGGTGGCGGTTCAAGGGGTTAAAACTAGTTCCCATTAAATAGACAATGAATTGCAACAATTCCCTCTGCCCTGCGATTTTGTTATTATAAATATATCCTTTATAATTACAGCACTAGAACCATTCTCTGACATATATACAATACCAGAACCAAGCTCAGTACATAAACACAGTACCAGAACCAAGCTCAATACATATATAAATCCACAGAACCAAGCTCAATACATAAATACAGCACTAGAACAGAGCTCAGTACATAAATACGGCAACAGAACAAAGCTCTGTACATAAATACAGCACTAGATTCAAGCTCTGTACATACATACAATGCCAGAACCAAGCTCAGTACATACAGTTAGGTCCAGAATTATTTGGACAGTGACACAAATTTTGGCATTTTAGCTGTTTACCAAAACATATTGAATATAATCAATATGGGCTTAAAGTGCAGACTCTCAGCTTTAATTTAAAGGGAAGGTGTCAAGAATTTTTTTTTTTTATATGTTATTGCTTTTAGTATGTCACTAAAATAAATTTTATTTATTTGTGTTTTTGTGTTGTACTTTTTTCTTTCTTTTACTTCTCTATGGGGGCTGCCAATTTTTTTTTATCACTATGTGTCGATTAACGACACATACAGAGATGGAATACGGCACATACATCCCCATAGAGAATGCGAACGAGAGCCGTTCCATTCACTATAGCGTACGCCGTCTGTGTGGGAACGGCGCATGCGCCGCTCCCACACAGTCCAAAAGGAAGGTCTTCGGCAGAGCGACATCCGGCGCCATTTTCATGTGCATCAGAAGCCGCGGCCGGACAGTAAGATGACAACTTCCGGTCCCGGCTTCCGGCCATATGTTCAAGGCAGCGCAGACGCAAGGACTAGGAGCGGAGGCGACAGCGAAGGCAGGAGCAGGTAAGTTATGTTTGTGTATGTGATGTGTGTGTATGTTCGTGCTATACTGTGTGATTACCACTGTATCTAATCCTCCGACACTGTGCATTCGCTCAAAAAATGGCGGCACACAGTGTAGGAGGTTTGAACATTCAACCCCCTCCTTTCTCCGGGCACTAGCCAGGATAAAGGAGGGGGGATCGTTTGAGGACACTAGAGCGAGTGTGTCTTCTCCAATTTTGCAGCATAAAGCAATGAGGTTGCTTTACCACATGCAAACACTGCAATTTTGGGAATTGCTCCCTCTAGTGACCAGCACATGGAAATGTTATAAATTAGAATCTAATTTTTTATTAATATTTCCTGAATTATAGGAAAAAAATTAGAACATTGTGTAATCATTTATATACTAACAGTTTAACTAAAAACAATATATATATTTTTCTAGCGACACATTCCCTTTAAGGGTATTTACATTCTAATTTGAGGAATGGTTTAGGAATTACATCTCTTTAATATGTAGCTGCCTCTTTTTCAAGGGATCTAAGGTAATTGGACAATTATCTCAAAAGCTATTTAATGGACTGCATGGGCTATTCCCTTGTTAATCCATCATCAATTAAGCAGGTAAAAGGTCTGGAGTTGATTCTAGGTGTGGCATTTGCATTTGGAAGCTGTTGCTGTGAACCCACAATATGAGGTCAAAGGAGCTCTCAATGCAAGTGAAACAGACCATCGTTAGGCTGAAAAAAAATGAAGAAATCCATCAGAGAGATAGCACAAATATTAGGAGTGGCCAAATCAACAGTTTGGTACATTCTTGGAAAAAAGAAGAGCGCACTGGTCTTCTTGTGAACTCCAAAAGGCCTGGACATCCACAGAAGACAACAGTGGTGGATGATCGCAGAATCCTTTCTATGGTGAAGAAAAACCCCTTCACAACATCTACCCAAGTGAAGACCACTCTCCTGGAAGTAGGTGTATCAGTATCTAAGTCTACCATAAAGAGAAAACTTCATGAGAGCAAATACAGAGGGTTCACCACAAGGTCAAAACCATTAATCAGCCTCAAAAATAGAAAGGCCAGATTAGACTTTGCCAAACATCATCTAAAGAAGCCAGCCCAGTTCTGGAACAGTATTCTTTGGACAGATAAAACTAAGATCAACCTGTACCAGAATGATGGGAGGAAAAAAGTATGGAGAAAGCTTGGTGAGCCTCATGATCCAAAGCACACCACATCCTCTGTAAAACATGGTGGAGACAATGTGATAGCATGGGCATGCATGGCTGCCAAAGGCACTGGGTCGCTAGTATTTATTGATGATGTGATTGAAGACAGAAGCAGCCAGATGAATTCTGAAGTGTTCAAGGATATACTTTCTGCTCAAATTCAACCAAATGCAGCAAGGTTGATTAGACGTCGCTTCACAGTACAGATGGACAATGACCCAAAACATGCTGCGAAAGCAACTCAGGAGTTTTTTTTAAGGTAAAGAAGTGGAATATTCTGCAATGGCCAAGTCAATCACCAGATCTCACCCCGATCGAGCATGCATTTCACTTAAGACAAAACTTAAGGCAGAAAGACCCACAAACAAGCAACAACTGAAGACAGCTGCAGTAAAGTCCTGACAAAGCATCACAAAGGAGGAAACCCAGCGTTTGGTGATGCCCATGGGTTCCAGACTTCAGGCAGTCATTGCGTTCAAAGGATTCTCTACAAAGTATATTAAAAAAAAAAAACGTTTTATTTATGATAATGTTAATTTGTCCAATTACTATTGAGCCTCTGAAATGAGGAGGCTGTGCAGAAAAATGGTTGCAATTCCTAAACGTTTCACAGGATATTTTTGTTCAACCCTTTGGATTAAACCTGAAAGTCTACACTTCAATTGCATCTTAGTTGTTTCATTTAAAATCCAATGTGGTGGAATGCAGAGCCCAAATCATTTAGATTGTGTCACTGTCCAAATAATTCTGGACCTAACTGTATATACACCGCGTTCCAAATTATTATGCAAATGTTATTTTTCGCTGATTTTCCTAAATAGTCGATGCAAATGACAGTCAGTATAATCTTCAAGCCATCAACCGTTGGAGTATAATGCTAATTTTATTGAACAAATCTCCTAATGATAACAGATTTTTTTTTTAGACGTAAAAAACTCAAAATGCACTGTTTCAAATTATTATGCACAACAGAGATCAAAACATTTTAAAGGTTGTAAAGAGAACTAAAATGGTAATTTGTTGAATTTGCAGCATCAGGAGGCCATATTTACAGAAATCAAAAGCTCTTTCAATCAAAAAAAACTTAGCAGGCCAAGTTACATGTTAACATAGGACCCCTTCTTTGATATCAACTTCACAATTCTTGCATCCATTGAATTTGTGAGTATTTGGACAGTTTCTGCTTGAATATCTTTGCAGGATGTCAGAACAGCCTCCCAGAGCTTCTGTTTTGATGTGAACTGCCTCCCACCCTCATAGATATTTTGCTTGAGGATGCTCCAAAGGTTCTCAATAGGGTTGAGGTCAGGGGAACATGGGGGCCACACCATGAGTTTCTCTCCTTTTATGCCCATAGCAGCCAATGACACAGAGGTATTCTTTGCAGCATGAGATGGTGCATTGTCATGCATGAAGATAATTTTGCTACGGAAGGCATGGTTCTTCTTTTTGTACCACGGAAGATAGTGGTCAGTCATAAACTCTACGTACTTTGCAGAGGTCATTTTCACACCGTCAGGGACCCTAAAGGGGCCTACCAGCTTTCTCCCCATGATTCCAGCCCAAAACATGACTCCGCCACCTCCTTGCTGACGTCGCAGCCTTCTTGGGACATGGTGGCCATTCACCAACCATCCACTTCTCCATCCATCTGAACCATCCAGGGTTGCACGGCACTCATCAGTAAACAACACGGTTTGAAAATTAGTCTTCATGTATTTCTGAGCCCACTGCAACCGTTTCTGCTTGTGAGCATTGTTTAGGGGTGGCCGAGTAATAGCTTTATGCACACTTGCAAACCTCTAGAGGATCCTACACCTTGAGGTTCGCGGGACTCCAGAGGCACCAGCGGCTTCAAATACCTGTTTGCTGCTTTGCAATAGCATTTTAGCAGCTGCTCTCCTAATCCTATTAATTTGTCTGCCAGAAACCTTCCTCATTATGCCTTTATCTGAACAAACCTGTCTGTGCTCTGAATCAGCCACAAATCTTTTCACAGTACGATGATCACGCTTAAGTTTTCTTGAAATATCCAATGTTTTCATACCTTGTCCAAGGTATTGCACTATTTCACGCTTTACGGCAGCAGAGAGATGCTTTTTCTTTCCCATATTGCTTGAAACCTGTGGCCTGCTTAATAATGTGGAACATCCTTCTTAAGTAGTTTTCCTTTGATTGGGCACACCTCGCAAACTAATTATCACAGGTGTCTGAGATTGATTACAATGATCCAAAGAGCCCTAAGACACAATACCATCCATGAGTTTAACCCCTTAACGCACCAGGACGCACCGGTACGTCCTGCATTGAAGTGCTTTAAGGCACAGGGACGTACCGGTGCGTCCTGGCTAAAAACTGTCACCCTGTCAAATGACAAGGTGACAAAACTGGGCCGTCAACTGTTTATGACAGTTGACCGGCACAGTAAGACGGCAGGGGACCATTCACAGCGGTCTCCTGCCGGCGATCGCTGTCATTGGTCAGTCAAAGCAGACTGACCAATCACAGCTCCATGACGTAAGGTATGTGATGGCGCTGGCACATCTTGAGCCAGCGCTATCACCGCCGGTAATCAGATGTCCGGCACCCCTCTGTAACGGCCAGGACCGGAGCTAGGCTCCGATCCGGCCGATTAACCCCTTCGATGCATCGATCAACGCGATCGATGCATCGAAGTGTCTTGTAGCCTGTCGGCAACCACGATGGTTGCCACGGGCGCGGGTGTCAGATGTTTGTCACAGCTGACATCGTGCTCTAACGGCCAGGACCGGAGCTAGGCTCCGATCCGGCCGATTAACCCCTTAGATGCAGCTATCGCTGCATCTAAGTGATTAGACCGCACGCTATGGTTGCTAATGACAACCATCGGCACACGCGGGTGTTCCGATGGTTGCTATGTCAACCATAGCCTAACAATCGCTTCCTAGTATGGAAGCCTATTAGGCCCCGCCGGGAGGCGAAGCCTAATAGGCTTGCTGTCAGTGAATAGCTGACAGCTCTAATACACTGCACTATGTAGGTAGTGCAGTGTATTAGAATAGCGATCAGGGCTTCATGCCTTCAAGTTCCCTAGTGGGACACAAAAAAAAGGTAAAACAAGTTAATAAAAATGTTGTAAAAAAGTTAAAAAAAAATACGTTTCATGAAAAAAATAAGTTGCAAAAAACACTAACAGCCTTTTTTCCTATAATAAGTCTTTTATTATAGGAAAAACAGAAAAACACAGAAAGTACACAGATGTGGTATCACCGCGTCCGTAACGACCCAAACTATAAAAATATCACGCTATTTTACCCGTATGGTGAACACCGTAAAAATTTTTAATAAAAAACAATTCCAGAATCGCTGTTTGTTAGTCACTACCCCTCGCAAAACAGAATAAAAAAAGGGATCTAAAAGTTGCATGTACCCCAAAATGATACCATTAAAAACTGAAGCCCGTCCCGCAAAAAACAAGCCCTCCCGCAGCTTTTTTGACGGAAAAATAAAAAAGTTATGGCTCTCAGAATCTGGTGACATAAAAAATTAATTTGAAACAAGTGATTTTATCGTGCAGACGCTGCAAAGCATAAGAGAAACTATATACATCTGGTATCGCCGTAATCGTACCGACCCGCAGAATAAAGTAAAATTGTCATTAATAGCGCATGGCGAACGATGTAAAAATTTTTTATAAAAAACATCAGAATTGCAGGTTTTTGGTCACCTTTCTTGCCAAAAAAATAAAATACAAAGTGATCAAAAAAATCGCATGTACCCCAAAATGGTACCATTGAAATCTACAGATTGTCCCGCAACAAATAAGCCCTCACACGGCTCCGGTGATGAAAAAATAAAGACGTTCTGGCTCTCAGAATATGGCGATGCAAAATGTGCAGAGTGTCCAAAAGCGGATAAGATCTGGCACCATTTATCAGTGCGACACCGGCCACATATCTGCGGATTATTATTTATTTACCCCATTATTACACCCTCTTATTATGCCCCTGATGTACTCCGCACAGCTTACATATGCCCCGACATCATAACTGAAATACCAGCGAAACCCCAAACAAAACTGCCACTAAGCAAAATCCACGCTCCAAAAGCCAAATGGCGCCTCTCCCTACTGAGCCCCACAGCGTGCCCAACGGGCAGTTTACGTCCACATATATGGCATCGCCATACCCGGGAGAACCCGCTTAACAGTTTGAGGTATTAGTCTTCAGTGGCATGAACTGGGCACAAAATATTGTGCACTAAAATGGCATATACCTGTGGAAATTTGCAATTTTCACTTTGCACCATCCACTGAGCATTCATTTATTATAGAAAAAAAAAACCCTGTGTGGTCAAAATGGTCACTACACCCGTTAATAAAATGCCTTCAGGGGTGCAGTTTCCAAAATGGGGGTAACTACTTGGGGGTTTGTTTTACTATTTGACATCAGAGCCCTGCCGTTGTGGGCTAATGCTGCGAAAATCACCAAAATAGGTCTCACATGCGCCTTTCACGCCTAAGCCCTGTCATATATCCAGGCAAATGATAAATGCCATGAGTGGTGTAGTTTACAAAATGGGGTCACTTCTCAGGGTTTTACACTCTACTCTGGTACCTAAGAACGCTCTGCAAATGCGACATGGCGCCCATACACCAGTCCAGCAAAATCGGTGCTCTAAAAGCCACATGGCACTCCTTCCATTTTGAGCTCTGCCATGTGCCCAAACAGCAGTTTAGGGCCACACATGGGGTATTGCCGTACTCGGGAGAAATTGGGTAACAAATTATGTGTGTTTTTTTCTAATATTACCCCTTGTGGAAAAAAAATTGGGTGCAAAACTACATATTTTTGGGGAAAAAAAAATTATTTTTCATTTTCACTGCCTCATTCTAATACAATCTATGAAACACCTGTGGGATCAAAATGCTCAGTACACCACTAGATGATTACCCTGAGGGGTATAGTTTCCAAAATCTACATGCCAAGTAGCACTCCTGCCATTCTGAGCCCTGTGGTGTATCCAAGCAGCAGTTTATAACCACATATGGGGTATTGCCGTACTCGGGAGAAATTGGTTTACAATTGTTGGGGCGCTTTTTCTCCTTTATTCCTTGTGAAAATGAAAAAAAATCAACATTTTAGTGGAAAGAATGTAGATTTTCATTTTCACTGCATAATTCCAATAATTCAGCAAAAAAACTGTGGGGTCAAAATGCTCACTATACCGCTAGATAAATTCCACGAGGGGTATAGTTTCCCAAATGGGGTCACTTTTGCCGAGTTTGCACTATTTTGGCCCCTCAGTGGCTCTGCAAATGTGACATGGGGCCGCAAACCATTCCAGTAAAACTCGAGCTCCAAAAGTCAAATGGCGCTCCGTATTTTCTAACTTCCGCCATGTGTCCAAACAGCAGTTTATTACCACATATGGGGTATTGCTGTGCTCAGAAGAGTTTGCTTTACAAATATTGGGGTGTTTTTTTTCCTTTATCTATTGTAAAAATGAAAAAATCTGAGCTAAAACGACATTTTATTAGAAAAAAATTTAGATTTTCAATTTCACGGCATAATTCCCATAAGTTCAGCAAAAACCGTGTAGGGTCAAAATGCTAACTATACCCCTAGAAAAATTCCTTGAGGGGTGTAGTTTCCAAAATGGGGTCACTTTTGGGGAGTTTCCACTGTTATGGTCCCTCCAGGGCTTTGCAAACACGACATGGCACCGAAAACCAATGCAGCAAAATCTGCGCTCCAAAATCCAAATGGCCCTCGTTCCCTTCTGAGCCCTGCCGTGGGTCCAAACAGCAGTTTATTACTACATATGGGGTATTGCCGTAATCGGGAGACATTGCTTTACAAATGTTGTGGTGCTTTTTCTCCTTTATTCCTTGTAAAATCTAAAACATCGTATGTTTTTTCAGAAAAAAAGTAGATTTTCATTTTCACAGACCAGTTCCAATAAATTTAGCAAAAAACCTGTGGGCTAAAAATGCTAACTATACCTCTTGAAAAATTCCTTGAGGGGGGTAGTTTCCAAAATGGGGTCACTATTGGGGAGTTTCCACTGTTATGGCCCCTCCAGGGCTTTGCAAGCACGACATGGCACCGAAAACCATTCCAGCAAAATCTGCGCTCCAAAATCAAAATGGCCCTCGTTCCCTTCTGAGCCCTGCCGTGGGTCCAAACAGCAGTTTATTACCACATGTTGGGTATTGGCGTAATCGGGAGACATTGCTTTACAAATGTTGGGGTGCTTTTTCTCCTGTATTCCTTGTAAAAACTAAAACATTGTATGTTTTTTCAGAAAAAAAGTAGATTTTCATTTTCACAGACCAGTTCCAATAAATTTAGCAAAAAACCTGTGGGCTAAAAATGCTAACTATACCTCTTGAAAAATTCCTTGAGGGGTGTAGTTTCCAAAATGGGGTCACTTTTGGGGAGTTTCCACTGTTTTGGCACCACAAGACCTCTTCAAATCTGACATGGTGCCTAAAATATATTCTAATAAAATAGAGGCCCCAAAATCCACCAGGTGCTCCTTTGCTTCTGAGGCCGGTATTTCAGTCCATTACCACACTAGGGCCACGTGTGGGATATTTCTAAAAATTGCAGAATCTGGGCAATAAATATTGAGTTGCATTTCTTGGGTAAAACCTTCTGTGTTACAGAAAAAACTGTATTACAAATGAATTTAGTAAAAGAAAATTGAAATTTGTAAATTTCACCTCTACTTTGCTTTATTTCCTGTGAAATGCCTAAAGGGTTAAAAAAAAATCTGAATGTGGTTTTGAATACTTTGAGGGGTGCAGTTTTTAAAATGGGGTGTTTTATAGGGGGTTTCTAATATATAAGGCCCTCAAAGCCACTTCAGAACTGAACTGGTCCCTGAAAAAATAGCCTTTTGAAATTTTCTTGAAAATGCGAGAAATTGCAGCTAAAGTTCTAAGCCTTGTAACGTCCTGGAAAAATAAAAGCACGTTCAAAAATCGATGCAAACATAAAGTAGACATATGGGAAATGTTAACTAGTAAATATTTTGTGTGGTATTACGATCTGTTTTACAAGCAGATACATTACAATTTAGAAAAATGCAGATTTTTGCAAATTTTCTCTAAATTTTGGTGTTTTTTACAAATAAATATTGAATTTAACGACAAAATTTTTTCAGTATCATAGAGTACAACATGTCACGAGAAAACAATCTCAGAATCGCTTGGATAGGCAAAAGCATTCCGGAGTTATTACCACATAAAGTGACACATGTCAGATTTGCAAAAATCGGCTGTGTCCTGAAGGCCAAAACAGGCTGTGTCCTTAAGGGGTTAATTGATAAACTAATAATTAAATGTTTATTACACTTAAATCCAGTGTGCATAATAATTTGGAACACGGTGTAGTCTTGCCCTTGGAACCTCTCTGGAACAGGAGTGCACCAGCACCGGGCGTCCACCTCCAACGAGAACTGTCAAGATACATCTGGATATTGGAGAATAGAGGCTGATGTGAAGGCACTCTTCAGGCTATTAAATGCGTATTCCTCCTCAGGGGTCCACACCTCGGCGTTCATGCCTTTCTTGGTGAGGGTAGAGATAGGACATGTCAGTGAGGAGAAGTTTGGAATGAACTGTCTGCAGAAATTAGCGAATCCCAGGAAGCGCTATATGGGCCTCAAGCCTTGAGGGCGTGGCCATTCCAGGATGGCCTTTACCTTCTCAGGATCCATCTTGAGGCTTTGCTCCGAGATGATGTAGCCCAGAAAGGGTAGAGCATTTTTCTCAAACACGTACTTCTCCAACTTGGCGTACATGCGATTCTATCTTAACCGCAGCAAAATTTGACGGACATGTCTCTGATGAGTCATTGGATCTGGAGATAAAATCAAGATGTCATCAAGATAGACCACAACACAAACATAGAGGAGGTCATGGAAGATGTCATTAATGAACTCTTGGAAGACCGCGGGAGCATTGCACAGGCCGAAGGGCATTATTAGATATTCATAATGTCCGTCACGGGTGTTAAATGCTGTCTTCCATTCGTCACCTCAGCGAATCCGGATTAGGTTGTAAGACCCATACAGGTCTACCTTCGAAAAAATCTTGTTGTAATGTCCGTGGCTGCTGGCTGTCAGCTCCAACCTTCCCCTGACTGCCGCAGCCACAAGTCGGCAAGCGCTGGCCCCAGCCTCCTCCTAAGGAGACGTCAGCGCTCGCATCCTCTCATCTCAGTCGGATCCCCGTGAGTCCAGCCCCCTAGTTCGTTGCCTGAGCGTTGTTGTGTTCCCTAGTTTGTCTATGTGATGGCCTCCTAGTGTGTTACCTGTTCCAGTCCCTGTACCTGTTCCAGTTCCTGCTCCTGTTCCTAGCATTCCATACATTCCTGGTCTAGCACTGAGCTGTGCCAAAGTCGTGCCGTGCTGCATCCACGTCTGACCTGCTTCACCTCGCCTGACGTCCACCTGCTACCTAGTCCCAGCCGAGCCTGCACTGCTGCTGTCTGAGCTGCTACAGGTACCTATAGAACTATAGACTCTCACCTGCTCCCAGTTGGCCAGCTGGCTTACCGCCAAGGCGGTGCGGTCCAGTGGGTCCACAGACCCTTCGTGACACTCGTATACGATCAAAGAGTTCAGAAATCAATGGCAACGGATATGTAATGGCAGGGGGTAGGGAGACGGACAAGTGAGCCCTAATCTACCCGCCACTCTGTCCCTGCCTACTTGCAACGACCCGCCCTAGGCGACGGGGTGCAACTGGGCGGCGGTCCCTGCGCTCAGTAAGTGCACGACAAACACGACAAACATACAAAGGAACACAAGCAAGAAAAAGGGGCCGTTGCCCACGGCAACACCGTGAGCAACCAGAGTGGTGAACGAGCCGAGTCAAGCCAGGAGTGTGCGAGGTACAAAACGAAAAGCAGAAGAGTAGTCGGTAAGCCAGGGTCTGTATGGAGCAGGATCAAAAATAGCAGGAGCTGTAGCTGGGCCAGGAAACCACAAGGAAAGAATCACAAGCACCGAGGGACAGGAAGTGCAGGCTTAAATAGACCGAGGGCGGGAGCTAGCTGAGTCTGGCCAGGTTACGATAGGTTCTCCCACTCCTAAGCCTGCCAGCCTGAATGGTGGAAGCAGGAGTCAGTCTCAGGGATGTATTCTCAGGTGCTGACTGATTAGTTCTGGGAGTTAACCCCGAAGCTGTGCCTGGCAGATCCTTTACAGGATATCTATTTTTTACCGTGATCTGGTTGAGACCCCGGTAGTCGATGCAGGGACGCAGAGAACCATCATTTTTCTTGACAAAGAAGAACCCGGCTCCTGCCGGAGAGGAGGACTTCGTATGAAGCCACTCTCCAGGTTCTCCTTAACATAGGCCGATATGGACTGAGTCTATGGCAAGGAGAGAGGATATACCCTACCACGGGGAAGGGATGCACCAGGAATTAGCTCGATAGGACAGTCATACGCCCAGTGTGGGGGCAGCGTCTCCTCCCCTTTCTCGCTGAAGACATCCGAGAACGCAGAATAATGATAAGGCAATCTTGCCAAGGACTGAGGCAGAGGAGGCTGAGCCGGATGAACCTGTACCAGGCAGCGGTTGAGACACTCAGGACCATACTGGAGAGCCTCTCCAGAATTCCAGTCCAGGACTTGGGCATGTAGTCGGAGCCAGGGCAGGCCCAGCAGCACAGGGTTGATGGCCTTAGCCAGGACAAAGAACGAGAGGTGCTCGGAATGGAGGGCTCCCACTTGGAACCTCAGTGGCTTGGTCACAGCTACAACCGGGTCGTGCAGAGGTAGTCCATTCACAGATGCAACCATCAAAGGCCTCTCCAGAGGGGTTGTGGGCAACTGCAGAAGACCCACCAAGTCTCTCCGAATGAAGTTAGCTGCGGATCCAGAGTTCAGATAAGCAGCGACCCGATGTGTTTTTTCGCCGGACATTATGGTCACGGAATGGACAATTTAGAAAGATGACCTTCTTCACGCAGGGTTGTTTCTCCAACTAAACCTAGGCTCTGGGGCTTTTGGGGGCACAGATGCACAAGATGGCCTCCGAGGCCGCAATACAGACAGAGTCCCGAAGTGCGTCTGCGATGTCTCTAGGGTAGACAGCTTGAGATGGTCCATCTTCAAAGACTCCTTTGGAGAAACAGCTGATGAGGACAGCAGGGGTTGCTGCAAAGTAGGAACCGGGCTAGGGAGTATATCATTCCGGGCGGCCAGAAGGATGAGGTCATCCAGGGTAGACGGCAGATTTCGGTCGGCAAGCTCGTCCTTAATTTCAGGAGACAGTCCCTGCCAGAATGTAGCCACCAGGGCCTCATTGTTCCACAACAATTCTCCGGCCAGGGTGCGGAAGTGGATGGCATAGTCGCCCACAGCGGTGTCTCCCTGGCGTAGGCTCAGCAAGGAGGTAGCTGCAGACGAGACTCGTCCAGGCTCCTCAAACACCATACGAAATGTCCGTAGGAACCCCTGGAAGTCACGGGTCCCTGGTCCTTGTCTTTCCAAGATAGGGTTCACCCATGCAAGGGCCCTTCCAGTGAGGAGAGAGACGATGAAAGCGACACTTGCACCATCAGTCGAAAATGCCCTTGCATACAGTCTAAAGTGGATCTGGCACTGGTTCAAAAATCCACGGCAGGTCTTCGCGTCTCCATCATAGCGGTGAGGTAGCGACAAAGAAAATCAGGCATCAGCACTGCCAGGAGGTGTAGTCGGAGGATCTGTACTGCCAGGAGGTGTAGTAGGAGTAGCGACAGCTTGCACATCCAGCCGATGTGCAATAATGTTCAATGCCTGAAGGAGTTGGTCCTGTCGAGACCGGAGGTCTAGCATATCCGCCCGCATCTCTTGTGACGTCATCATGGTCTTGGATTGACCAGTGGGGCACATGGCCTGAGCTTACTGTCACGTTAGGTATGTTGACCCACTGGGCCGTACCGCCTTGATGGTATGGCAGCTGGCCAACAGGACACAGGTGAAAGTCTATAGTCCGCATAGGTGTATCTGTGGTAGCTTCAGACAGTGGCAAGAGAGGCTCGGATGGGACTAGGCAGCAGGCAGGCACCAGGCGTGGTGTAGCAGGACAGGCGTGGAACACAGCGCAGCATGACTCCAACTCAATACAGCACTTGGATCAGGATACCGGTTGTGATGGTGCATTATGTGTGGTTTATTATGAGTCCTCAGCAGAGAGGGATGACTCTCTAATCAAGTACCACAGGTCATGTCTCCAGCCTATGGACAATTGGACGAGTCAGAGGTGAAGTCCACAAGACAAAGTGTTGTCATTGTCCACTCTCCACAGGGGGTCATCAGGAGGCACCACAGTTATATTCAGCTCAGGTGCAGACCAGCAAACAAGGGTGATCCAATTATCTTCCCCATTGTGTTCTCATCCTGGCTGTGGCAATACACATCATAGCACAAAGGACCACAACTCACTTACAGACAGTGTATGATTACAAACTAAAGTCATTATAATGATGGTGACTAGAAACTGCCAAGATGTTACTCCCCCTGAGTGGATATAAGGGCTTGTCCTGGGGAGGATGGAGATCTTCTGGATTTAGACCTTTAGGAGAGCTGAAGCTGAGGCCAGCACTCTGAAGATGTTCCTGTGACTACCTTATTTTGTGGACTGTGTGTTGTTCCTGCATTGAACGTGACTTGTTCTGTCAACATTGGATGCAATAAACCCTGTTGGAGTTGCCCTGACGTCTCTGGCTCTGTTGATCGTGTATAAACGTAACGAACCCCATGACAACTGGTGTCAGAAGTGGGATCAACAGAGTGCAGGAGAGATGGACAGAGGTCTGAACACCAGGATGTCTATCGTGAGGAGAGCAATTGTGTTTTACCAGGAGGCAATGGACTGCCTTGGACCAAAGTTTACAGAAGACATTGAATGCTGGGCTTGGGATAAGGCTTTGACTATGGCAAGGAAGGAACAAGTTCTTGTGCGAGCTCAGGAGTTGCACCAGGAGACCATGGATGCTCTGGGATGTTTGGCCTCCAAGGATGATTGGTTCTGGGACTGGGACTGGAATTGGTGTCTGGCAACAGCGGAGCGAGAGGTGCCGCAAACATGGTGTGAACGGCCAGCACAGTGTTATAAGGATTGTGCAGGTGCTCCAGGCTCGGATCGCTGCAAATCTCCAGAGAAGGCTCCAGAGTGTCCTGAGGTGAGTGATGTGACGTCTGTGGGCAGCTTATACCATAAGACATGGGAGCACCAGGAAGAAGTAAAGGATTCTGGGCTTGATTCAGGACCGGAAGGAGTGCATACAGAGAATGTCAGTGTATCTGCAGAAACGGGTCCTGTGGATGATGAAGATGCAGGAGATGTGGCTAGCATTCGTGTGGATGATAAAGATACAGGAGATATAACTAGCACTGGTGTGGATGATGAGGACACAGGCGATATGGCTAGCACTGGACCTCCTGAAACTTTTGCCACTGAGATCACCAGTGCCAGTTCTGAAAGCCCAACTGAGGTTAAGTCACACGATACAGCCCCACTAGTGAGCAATGATGTTTGTGCTTCTCCTGGCGATGTGTTTCCTGCATTCCCTTCACCCCAGGATTTTCAAGAGGTTGAGGAACCCAACTGTATTGTTACCTTGAGGTCTGATTTGTCTTTGTCCAATGATGTTGTGGATATTACGGTCAGTATGGACTCTCCAGGCGCACAGTCTTCCAACATGCATGAGGATGACACTGGAGTGTCAGCGAGTTCTAAGGTGGAAGAAGGAGCATTGGAGGAGCAGGTCTGCGAAGGACAACAAGACACTGGTCCCAACAGCAGTGGTGACCTTCATGATGGTGAGACTTCAGACCCTTTTCAAATATGCCCAAGGCCCTTGTTTTCTAAAAACGGTTTGACTTCTATCTCCCCCTCTACTGCCACCAAATTCTCAGGACTCACTACAATTCTGAACAGTGACTATATATTTTGGTATGATCTTTGCCTGGGTGATGGGTCAGATAGTATGCCAGCATTACCCAATATATGGTGGTGGGATGCACTGGGGAGGAGGGTGTCTGGATGGTCCATGTGGAGTCTGCAGAAACCTGTAAACTGGATAAAAGGTCCCAAGAAACCCCCTGACCCCAGAGACTCCATCTCATGGGCTAAACTGTCCTGTAGGCCACCGGATCAGCTCTTTAAAAGCGAACAGATGACGTGGAACTTTTGTGGAAGTGTCTTGAACTTTGTGGTGGTGTTTCCAGACATTGCCCCGGATGTACATGTGCACTGGACTTTCTTTACAGCCTGTGGACTGTTCTTATTGAACTGTAATAAGTGGCTTATGAGTGAGGTGGCCAGCGGCCTGTGTAGGCCACATGGCCAGCTCACTTATTATATGAGGGGAGAGGTTGTGATGGTGCATTATGTGTGGTTTATTATGAGTCCTCAGCAGAGAGGGATGACTCTCTAATCAAGTACCACAGGTCATGTCTCCAGCCTATGGACAATTGGACGAGTCAGAGGTGAAGTCCACAAGACAAAGTGTTGTCATTGTCCACTCTCCACAGGGGGTCATCAGGAGGCTCCACAGTTATATTCAGCTCAGGTGCAGACCAGCAAACAAGGGTGATCCAATTATCTTCCCCATTGTGTTCTCATCCTGGCTGTGGCAATACACATCATAGCACAAAGGACCACAACTCACTTACAGACAGTGTATGATTACAAACTAAAGTCATTATAATGATGGTGACTAGAAACTGCCAAGATGTTACTCCCCCTGAGTGGATATAAGGGCTTGTCCTGGGGAGGATGGAGATCTTCTGGATTTAGACCTTTAGGAGAGCTGAAGCTGAGGCCAGCACTCTGAAGATGTTCCTGTGACTACCTTATTTTGTGGACTGTGTGTTGTTCCTGCATTGAACGTGACTTGTTCTGTCAACATTGGATGCAATAAACCCTGTTGGAGTTGCCCTGACGTCTCTGGCTCTGTTGATCGTGTATTAACGTAACGAACCCCATGACACCACGGTATACAGGTTACAGGTAGCAGGAACGGGAAACACTGGGAACTGGAAGACTCTAGGAGACCATTTGCAGAGACAAACTAGGGTAACAACAACAATGCTCAGGCAATGTGGGAAGGGGCAGAGCCCTTCTTATAGTCCAAGGAGCTCATGGGCTCACTTGGTCTTTAATTCAGGTGCGCGCGCTGGCCCTTTAAGAGCGGGCAGAGCGAAGCGGAAGTAAGCGCTGGTTTCTACTGAGGAGGAGATGGGAACCAGTGCTCACAGATCCATGGCTGCAGCCGTGAGGAGGTAAGCAAACCTGGCGGCCCGCGACCATGGGCATGACACATTTGCTTCACTGCAGGGGGGGTTTTAGACAAAGTGTGGCCATAGGCAAAGTTATAAGTCAACTGCGCTATTGATTCCGTCAAAAACGGAAACCTTACGGAACGGAGACAAACAGAAACCATTTGCAACGGAAGCATTA